>NC_133324.1:271117668-271417668 GCF_042186555.1 Aquarana catesbeiana
GATGCCCTGATAGTGCAACATAATTAGGTGGGGGCTGATAGAGATATATATATATATATATATATATATATATATATATATCTATCTATCTCGTGGTCCCCCCCCCCCCCTCCTTTTTTTTTTTTTTTTTTTCTTTTATTTTATTTGCTTCTCATGAAGGTATAGAAACATACTGGGTTTGTAGGATTGCAATATATTATGTGTAATTGTGATTATATAAATAGCTGGAGGAATAAGGTCTGGAGCTAAGCTTCTCAGCAATTTCTAACCACCTTCCCATATAGGGAACCCACGTGAACGTGTATGTTTTCAGAAGTGGGTGCCTTCCTTAGGGGGTCCTCCCCTTACCTTTTACAGAGGAGATGGATGCGGTGTGCATGACCTCTTTAAATGCCAAGGGACTTACTGTCTCTGAAAAACGGAGGATGCTTCTTAATGATTTGAAACGCTCTCGTACAGATGTGACACTGTTGCAAGAAACTTATTTTAAAGCGGGCAGACTCCCTTTCCTCCAGAACAGATTTTTTTTCCTTGTGTAAACTCCATGCTTCCAAACAAGAAACAAAATCTAAAGGTGTTCATTTTGCTCTCTAGTCGTATATCTTGATCCTCACGGATAGATGCTCTGATATAGGTAGCCGTTATCTTTTTCTTAAGGGCCACATTGGCGGTAATAAGGTGACACTAGCTACTATATATGCACCAAATGTGCATCAAGATTATTTCCTGGGTAAAGTTCTTTCTCTTATCGTCTTCCAGGATAGCCTCTGAGACATAGGGCTCATCCCTCCGGGACAGGAAACACATTCACCCAAATGGTTAACAGGAGGTCCTCCAGGCCTTCCCCTTCAGTTTTATGTTTCCTGCCGGACGGGAAGGAAGCATGTGAGGAACCTGGGGAGCTCTGTCCCAGGACTGTCCTGGATGAGCTTCTGGCGTACCTTCTCCTCTGCCCAAAGCGCCCCTCTGTCTAAAAACAGTGAAGAGAGGGCTGCTAGCACACTGCTGCCTAAAGACTCAGGGAGAGTCGGACCCCTGAAGAGCGGCAGGTCCCTACCTCTATTTTTGCTGCACACGTCATATCCTCTGTCCTGAGGATCTCCGGTGGGCGGACAACGTCCATCGCGGGGGTGCATGATACCTGACTTCCGGGTATAGGAATGTGCGTGCGTCGGAGGAGGGGCGTCTGCATTCCAACGAACG
Source organism: Aquarana catesbeiana (assembly GCF_042186555.1). Taxonomy (NCBI): domain Eukaryota; kingdom Metazoa; phylum Chordata; class Amphibia; order Anura; family Ranidae; genus Aquarana; species Aquarana catesbeiana. Next base: position 271,118,872 of record NC_133324.1, read on the forward strand.
GAGGTGACGGCTTCTGGCGGAGCCGCGTCATCAGGGGGCGCCGTGAGACAAGGGTTCCGGTCTCCTGGCGCAGCGTGTGGCTTGTTGGGCGTCCGGAGCCTGTGTAGATCCAGCAGAGGCTGTGACAACACCGAGGAGCCATGGAGAGCACTGCAGCAGTTCAGGTGGTCGACTCCGGTTCTTCTGGCACCGGTACCTCTCAGGTAGGCATGGTGAGGGCAGACCATGGCTTACTCAGGGAGGGGGTTAGGGTCCTTGTAGACAGAGTCCTTCCCTGGGTGGGGAACCACAAGTGAAGGGCTGGGCACTTCTCTCCTTCCCCCTGAGCACAGTGGTGGTGGGTGGGGGTTGGGGGCAGGCTCTCATGGGATGTTTTCTGTCTTTCTTTTTGTTTTCAGGGTAAAACACAAGACAGGTCCCAAATGTAGCCTCCCAGAAGAAAAAGTGCCGTTTGTGGGTCAAAACTAGGCTCCAGTTGGGAGAAACCTCTTTGCCCAGAATGTGTCAGCAGTTTAACTAAGGATGACTCTGACAGAGTGTCATAAAATGCTTAAGTCTGTGAAAGACGAAATTGCATCCACTTTCTAATCATTTAGAGTAAATGCATACAACCGAAAATGCCAAGCCTCCTGGCTCCTGGGCTTACTTTGCCTTGCAGTTCCCTGCTGAACCAGCCTACTCCTGGCCTTAACAGAATTCTCCAGACCCCTGGGTTTGCATACTGTCCCCCAGACTTCAGGACTTCCTTCAGCCCCCTTCGACTTGCTAGTTGCCTCGGCTCTCCCAGCCTCCCAGACCCTTCTCTGGTCTCACAGGCCCTTGTAGCTGTCCCAACCTTCCCAGTCCTTCAGAAACCAAGTCCCCCCTTACCAGGGATGTAGTCTCACACAGGGCAGACAGCTTTTCAGACACAGGTCTGTCTTGATACAGCAGCAGCAAGCTGCACACACTTCACCTTCCTCCACTCTCTGCTCTCACCAGCCCCTCGTTATATGGGCTGTGTGCACCTGGGCACACAACCAGCTGGCTATCCATAAGACCTGGACACAGGGTTGGAGATTCCGTCCCACCCAAGACTCTGAGGAATCTCCAAACTACAGAGCTCCATCTAAAGATAGTAAAATCCGGAAAAAGCTGCCAGAGTAGATTTCTCCTCTCAAAATAATTGCTCTGTAGCCTTGCAGTCACCTGACATGCAAACTGTGTTCATTTTCCATCCCTTTTCACAGTGACCACAGTGACAGGGACTCACTATTACCATATATCTATCTATCTATCTATCTATCTATCTATCTATCTATCTATCTATCTATCTATCTATCTATCTATCTATCTATCTATCTATCTATCTATCTATCTACTTTTCCCTTAATAAATGAAATAATAATAATTTAAAAACTGCATCTTGGATTTACTTGGGTTATCTTTGTGTAATAGTGTCATAAAATGCTTACGTCTGTGAAAGACGAAATTGCATCCACTTTCTAATCATTTAGAGGCATGATGTATAGGATGCGGGATCCCTCTGTGCCCATATCTAGAGGTGCAAATTTACCCTCCCTATCCGAACCTAGTCAGGGGGATACGAAGATGGGGAACACAGATCGCTTGCCTCTTCCCAAGCAGACTCGGGGTCTGATTCTGAAGAAGAGGAAGATTGCTCCAGAGGGTCCAGGTACAGATTGACTCTGGACGATGTGAGGGACTTACTTAAAGCAATCTATGACACCTTAAAGAGGAGTCCGTACAGCTTTCTAAGCATGACCTTATGTATCAGGGGGTCTCTGCACAAAAGTCCAGAGTTTTTCCCGTGCACAAGTCTCTAGTGGAAGCAATCTTGCTGGAGTGGGTGCACCCTGAGAGAAGACTGTTCTTCTCAGGCAATCTTAAGCATAGATTTCCCTTTGAAAAGGACACTGCCAATCCTTGGAACAAGGTTCCTAAACTGGATGCACCGTTGGCGAAGGTTTCAAAAAAGACTGGCCTTCGATGACCTGGGATCCCTTAAGGACCCCATGGACAAAAGGGGTGATGTGCTGCTAAAGAGGGCTTGGGATGCCTCTTCTATTGGGCGTAAGCCAGCCCTTGCAGCTACCTGTAGAAATTTAGAGTGCTGGTTAACCCAGTTGCAGTCTCACATTTCTGCAGGCACGACCCGACAACAGCTGCTAAAATATTTTTCTTTATTATTTAAAGCAGTTGGGTTCTTAGCTGACGCTTCTGCGGAATCTGTAAAACTAGCAGCTAGGTCTGCAGCTTTGGTAAATGCCGCAAGAAGGGCCGTATGGTTGAAAGCTTGGTCGGGTGATGCAGCATCAAAGCTCAGGCTTTGTGGTTTGCCTTTCTCAGGCGATCACCTCTTTGGACCTGGGCTTCAGGAGGCCTTGGAACGTACCCAGGACAAGAAAAAGGCTTTCCCAGAGAAAAAGAAAAAACCTGAGGTTAGACGTATTTTTCGAGGCTTCAGGCAACAGACCCAACAGGAGAGAGAGGATCATCCTAAAAAACACTGGATGGGTCACAAGAGTCCTGGCAGAAGAGGAATATTATTCAATCCTCCTCAAACCACCCCAAAGCCCCAGTGACTCTTGTGTTCCGGTGGGAGGAAGGTTGGGGGACTTCCTCCCACAATGGACCAATGCAACTTCAAGCCTGTTTATATTAAACCTAATAGAAAAGGGCTACAAGTTGGAGTTCATTGCCATTCCTCCTCCTACCTTTTTAGTAACATCGTTTCCCAGAGACCGGGAGAAAGCAGGAGCTCTGAGTTTGCTGTTGGGAGAGATGTTGGATCAACAGGTCATCAGCCCAGTACCTCAGCAGGAACACAGACGGGAAATATTCCCATGTGTTCGTAGTCCGAAAGCCGTCAGGCAAGTTCAGGTTGATTCTAAATCTCCGGCCCCTGAACAAGTTTATCAGATACAAGCGTTTCAGGATGGAGTCTTTCTTCACGGTAACGAATCTCCTGTTTCCTGATTGCTATATGGCGACGATCAACCTCAGGGACGCATATTTGCATGTGCCGATACATCGGGAATTCCGGAAATTTCTCAGACTGGCAGTCAGGGTGAATTCAGAAGTTCTCCACTTCCAATTCTGGGCACTACTATTGTTTGGACTGGCTTCCTCTCCGAGGATCTTCATGAAGGTCCTGGCAGAGGCCTTAGCCCCGCTGTGCGTCGGCCATTACAGTGATCCCCTATCTGGACGATCTTCTGTTTGTCGCCCAGTCTTACCAGCAGCTAGAAGAAAATCTACAGGAGGCACGTTTCCTGCGTTCTCTTGGTTGGTTGATCAATCAGGACAAGTCTCAGCTGATCCCAACCCAGGAAGTACTATAGCTGGGATACAGAATTTCTTCAGTAGAGAGGAAGGTCTTCCTCCCATCAGAAAAGATAGAGAAAGTAGGTCTAGCAGCAGCGCAGATACAGACAAATCAGGAAGCCCAGGTCAAAGATGTCGAGAGTGATAGGGTTAATGACATCCTGTTTTCCAGCAGTCCCTTGGGCAAGGTTCCACCAGCGTCCGTTACAAGCTCTCCTTCTGCAATGCTGGGATGGCAGCCAGCAGAGATTGGATCAACCTATGCCTATTTCCACCAGAGTCAAAAGGACACTGGTGGTGAACCAATCACAAGCTGGACAGGGGTCTGTTGTGGTTCAGACCAGAAGCTCTGGTAGTAAGACGCCAGCTCTTTCAGCTGGGGCCCACACCTGGAAAGGGATCTGCCTCAAGGATCCAGGTCTGGGGTGGAAGACAGATGGACCTCAAATCGGAGGAAGCTACTGGCAGTCCAAAGGGCGCTAGAAGCCTTCCAGCAAAGGATAAAGGCACAGCATTTTCAAGTAAGGTCAGACAATCCGGCCACCGTCGCAGGCATAAACAAGCAGGGAGGGACCAGGAGCCCTGCACGGCAGATGATAGCAGGCGAAATTTTCGCTTGGGCCGAATCAAACTTGGCTTCTCTCTCAGCAGTACACTTAAAGGCGACTCAGAACTCTCTGGCGGACTTTCTCAGTCGTCAGTGAATGAAGCAGGACAAATGGTCACCAACCAGGAAGTGTTCGAGCAGGTTGTAAAGGCCTGGGGCATACCAGAATTGGGTCTGTTCGCCTCGGAAAACAACAAGAAAGTTGCTCAGTTCTTCTCCCTGCACTCGCTGGATCAAGCCAGGGGGATGGTTGCCTTCGCCAATGCTTGGCACTGCCTCCCCCCCCACCAGTAAGGCTAGTTGCGGTGGTCCTTCAAAAATTTCTGACCCAGGAAAAGGATCTCATTTTGATAGCCCTGTTTTGGGCAAGGAGGGCCTTGTTTGCAGTCCTAAAGAGATTGGTCATATATCCTCTGAATCCTCTTCCAATGAGGGAGGATCTGGTCACACGGGGTCCTATCCGGCATTCTCAGAGATCCTCAAGCTTACAGCGTGGTATCTGAGGAACAGCTGTTAAGGGCTCAAGGGTTTTCAGAAAGTCATTAAGACTCTCTTAGAATGCCGTAAACCAGTAACCAGGGCCATCTACGCCAAGGTCTGGAAGAGGTTCAATTCCTGGTTAGCGGAACAGGGGCAGGAAGGAACTCCAGCAGTGTTGGACTTTTTCCAGGCAGGGGTGTAATTAGGTCTCCCTATTAGTACCCGGAAGGTACAGGCAGCCGCCTTGAGCTTTTTCTCCAGGTCTCCCTGCCGCAAGATCGTTTTGTAAAGAGTTTCTTTAAAACTCTCTCCAAGTCCAGGCCAGTGAAGGTCAGAGCCTGTCCCTCCAGGGATTTATCCTTGGTACTCAACGCCCTTACAAAGAATCCCTTCGAACCTCTGGAAAAATCTCATGTTAAGTGGGTGGTTCTAAAGACAGCTTTTTTGATTGCAATCACCTCAGCCAGAAGAGTGAGCGAGTTGCAGGAGCTCTCGATTAGAGAGCCATTTTTGGTGATTTTTGAGGAATAGGGTTGTCCTTAAGACTGATCCAAGTTTCCTCCCCAAAGTTTCTTCTACTTTTCATAGAACTCAGGACATTATTCTGCCAACATTTTACTCCTCAGAAGTTGATGAGGAAGGAGAATTCAGTTTAGTTGATGTCAGGCGTAGCCTTTTTAGTTTATTTAGATATCAGCAAAGACTTCAGGAAGACAGAATCTTTGTTTGAATTATGCGGGATCACGCAAAGGATTTAAAGCATCAAAATCCACCATCGCTAGATGGATAAGGATGACAGTTTTAGAGGCATACAGGTTGGCAGGGAGGCAAGTGCCTCTAGTTAAGGCACATTCAACTAGCGTGGTTTCAGCTTCATGGGCAGAGAAAGCCAGTGCCACTCCGGAGGAGATCTGCAGAGCAGCAACGTGGTCAAGCTACTCCACGTTCGCAAAGCATTACCGCTTGGACCTGGTTGCTGATAAAGAACAGGCATTTGGGCGTAAGATCCTCCAGGCAGTGGTCCCGCCCTAACAGTGTAAGTTTCTTGCTTATCTCAGTGGCTGTCCTGGAAGATAAGAGAAAACCGGAGTTAGACTTACCGGTAACTCTTTTTTTAGGAGTCTTCCAGGACAGCCTGGTTTCCCACCCAGAGTTTTATAGCTGGTGAAAAGGGGATATACTAATGTTATGCCAGTGTGGTGTCTTTCAGAGCCTTCCGGCGGTTCTTGTGGAAACTGAAGGGGAAGGCCTGGAGGAGCTCCATTTATTCACCCAAATGGTTGTGCTCCCTGTCCCTGAGGGAGGAGCCCTATGAGATTGTCCTGGAAGACTCCTAGAAAAAGAGTTACCGGTAAGTCTAATTCCGGTTTTCAAAACTAGTGGAGTTTGAGGAAGGTAAATTGCTCCTCGGGAATTTTAACGTTCCCTTGAATCCTAGAGTAGACATGTCCTCTGGGACGACTTCTGTCCCAGCTGGCGCCAGAAAATGTGTTTTGCGGACTTTACACAGTTTGCAGCTGGTAGATGCTTGGTGTACCTTGCATGAGGGGGAGAGAGATTACACTTTTTTTTCTAACCCTCACCAACTATATTCTCGTATTGATCTGTTGCTTGCCTCAGTATTAGATGTTTCTATAGGACATATAAACCTGGTTGGATCATGCTCCAGTTATGCTCCGTCTCTCCCTGTCAGGCTCAACTTACTCCCCGAGGTGACGTTGGCATTTGTATGAAAGCTTATTGCAGACCCCTGAAATTTGGGATGATGTGGTTAAAGAACTTACAGCGTATTTTCAGCTAAACGACACTCCGGGGAGTGACCCGGGCATGGTGTGGGAAGCACATAAATAAGGCAGTAATTCGAGGGATCTTGATCAAACATGGATCCCATCAGAAGAAGGCTCGAGAAGCACAAATAACAAAATTTGCTTGAGCATATTCAGGCCCTTGAATTGCAACATAAGCAGACACCGGTATCATCTTTGGGGAATGAACTTTCCCATCTGAGGCGACAGATATCAGATCTTAATCGCTTTAAAGCTAAAGCAGCGATTCAATCAGGCAAGAAGGTATCATATGAACTTGGTGATAAATGTAGCAGACTGCTGGCTGAGAAACTTAGGGGACAGGGTATGGCTTCATGTATACCTCGTATAAAAGGGAGTGATGGACAATTTACTCTTTGCCAAAAGATATTGCGTAGGCATTTGGGGAATACTATCCTACCTCCATCTAACAACTGCACTATTTTCTCCATTAGCTAATCCCCCACAGCTATTACCCTTTGTATAACTTGACCCTCCCTCCTAGATTGTAAGCTCTAACGAGCAGGGCTCTCTGATTTCCCCCTGTATTGAATTGTATTGTAATTGTACTGTCTGCTCCAATGTTGTAAAGCGCTGCATAAATTGTCGGCGCTATATAAATCCTGTATAATACTATTCCTCCCTATATAACTTGACATAGTCTCCCCCATCCCTTTCTTCCCTGGAGGAATATCTCTCCTTGGCACGTCTTTCTCGCCTACCTACCATGGTCCGGTGTAATCTAGAAGACTGTTAAACCTGGGAAAGCACCAGGCCCGGATGGATTTACCATACAGTAATATAAAAACCTCCATCCGTTGCTAGGATCGCACATGATTTAAAGTGTTTTAATGGCCTAGGTCAGTAGACCGCATTTCCCCCAGATGCACTTCTGGCACATATTTCAGATATTCTAAAAGAAGGGAAAGACCTGTCTGCAGTAGTTACCGGCCAATTTCGTTACTTAATGTGGACTTAAAGTTGTTTACAAAATTACTTGCATCTCCTCTTCAATCCCAGCTTTCTCAGTTGGCTAATTTAGGTCAAGTGGGTTTTATTCCCTCTCATGAAGCGAGACAATACCATCAAGGTGCTTAACTTGGTCCACTATGCTGATAAAACGAATACTCCCTGCGTCTTTTTGAGTACTGACACAGAAAAGGCCTTTGATAGGATAAATTGGCCCTATATGTTCACAGTTCTGAGGCACATGGGTCTGGGAGACCATATACTTCAGCTTCAAGGGGTACTCTTGGTCTTGGTTAAAGCAAACTGAGGTTTTCAAAGTCTTTCTCTAGCTCAAATGGGACTCACCAGGGCTGCCCCCTCTCACCTTTACTCTTTGCTCTCTCGATGGAGCCATTACTGAATAAAATTCGACAATCCTGACATCTCGGGGCTACAAGTAAACCATAATTATAAAGTCTCAGCTTATGCAGATGACCTGCTTTTTTTCCATGCCTAACCCATGTTTCAGTTCCTAACCTTATGAAGGAAATTGCATGCTACAGCGCTTTATCAAATCTAAAAATAATTTGCACCAAATTTGAAGCTATGGGAATTGCATTGCCCTTCTCGGTGCGTCGCACTATACAACTTAACTTTAATCCTAAATGGACGTCTTCGGCGTTAAAGTACTTGGGCACCTATATACCACCAAATTTAGCCAGTACTTTTTGCGAATTTTCCATCTTTAATTCAGCACGATCCTTATTGGATAAATGGCACCAAGACTTACACTCCTGGTTCGGCTGATGTAATATCGTCAAAATTAGTATCTTGCCAAGATTTTTGTACTTTTTTTTTTGCGGGCACTTCCTATTTCCATTCCTGCAGCCATTTTTGTCATATCCGCTCCCTTTTTACTAAATTTTTATATGGGCGAATAAACCACCGAGGATTAGTAGATGTCTCTTGACGTTACCCAAGTGCTTTGGTGGAGTAGCTGTCCCGGGTGCATTTAAATATTATCAAGCTGCCCATCTTGGCAGAATGATTGGTGCAGACACATTTTAAATTCCGGACGGACATAGAACAGCTTAATCCCGTACCTCTGTGTAGAGCGTCTTGGTGTTACGCAGCCCTACCGGCCTCTCTTAAAACACATCCCATTATAGGCCCTACACTGCGAATTGGCTCTAGGATTTGTCTGAATCCTAAGTTTTCTTCCATACAATCACCATTGTTCCCCATTTTGGGGAACCCTAGTTTTCTTCCAGGCATAGTACCTGGAGCGTTTGACAGCTTTTTAGAGAAGAGCTGCTCTCAGGCCTCACATTTTTTGACTTCCGAGACTTGGCCCACGGTGACTTTGATACAACCGGGGGGGGCGGGTGTTGCAGTTAAGCCATTTTTTCAGATCTTTAGGACCACCGATGAACTATCAAAGTCAACAAACGACAGTTGAATCGTACTGTAATGAAAAGGAACCTCCTCCTCCTCGCACTAGCTCTAAGATGTATGTCTTGTTAATTGATCCCTCAGATGACTTTTTGATCCCGGGTCTTAATAAATGGGAAAGGGAGCTCAATAATAATCTTTACACCAGCCCAGCGTCAGAACATTATCCATCTCTCGTTGCACTCATCTATTTGTACGCAAATTCAGGAATCTAATTATAAATTGAGGCACTGGTATTGTTTTTTTTTTTAATAATCAAAATTTTATTCATTTATATAATACACAGTACATTTACATTTATACAACATACTATACCCCTACATTCAACCCAATAACAGAACACCAGTTACCCCATGTATCCCATTTAACCGAGGTTTCCCCTCTCCTTTTTTCCTTCTTTTCTCTTCCCTCTCCCTTTCCTTTCCCTTTCTTAAAAAAAAAAAAAAAATTTATTTTCTCTTTCTTTTCCTCTTCCCTCCCTCCTCCTCCCTCTTCTTCCCCTCCTTCCTTCTTCCTCCCCTATAGAACTATCCGTGTTACCCCCCACCCCCCTCCTTAATGTAATTTGCTTCCAGTACTACCTCCTGTGTATTCATACTTAAATGAGATTATAGATTAATTTTCCCCCCTGTTCTAATTCATATCATAAACCCCTATTTTTCATAATTATATTATTTGTGCATATGTGAGAATAAAAAAAAAAAAAAAAAAAAAATTAACAAAAAACCCCCCTTCTGTGATCCCCCCCCCCCCCCCCCCCCCCATCTTTAATATCAATTTACCCAACTCCTCCCTCCCATATCCAAACGTGCTTAACTAAATTTATGAAGTGAATTTCTCCTTTATTTAATTTGTGTCATAAATCACTATTATCCATAATTATAAATTGTGCCTTCTTCCCTCCCCCCTATCTTTAATATTAATTTACCTCTACTCTTCCCCCCCAATGTACACACCTGATGAAACTAAATTATAAAGTGAATTCCCCCTTCTTCTGACTCGTGTCATAAATCATTGTAGTTCCTAAAAAAAAAAAAAAAAAAAAAAACAAACAAAAACAAACCACACAACACCCTACCCCACATCACCCTCACCACTCAGTGTTAATTAGGGGAATCAGAGTGAATGGAAGAACCAAAAAAAAAAAAAAAAAAAAAAAAAAGGTACCCCTCGGAAAATGAGACCATACATCCACTCATTATCTTACCCCCCACCCCCTACTTAATTGGCATTGGAGAATTGTTAATATTTATCTTTCTCTTTCTGGGCTTATTTCTTATTTCTTAATTCTTAATGACTATACCATTTCTACTTCCATTATCCATTGGTGTTTCCCTCTTCCATTATCTCCCTGGCGCACTGTTCCCATTTTGCCCATGTAATTTCAAATTTCTCTTTTTGATTTTTAACCACATGAACCCACCTCTCCGCTTCCTTTATTATGTTAACCTCATTTCTCCACTCCATGACTGACGGGCTCCGATCCCGCCTCCAGTACTTTGGGATCAGTTTTTTTGCTGCGTTTAATAAATGTGGGGTTATGCTTTCCCTATACTTTTTGACAGATCCGGAATTCCCGTGAAACAAATATTGCACAGGCCCGAATTCCAAGGAATCCACTGTTAGTTTCTTAATCCATGGTGCCACTGATTCCCAAAATGTTTTAATTGTTGGACATGTCCACCAAAGATGAAGAAACGTTCCCCTCTGTCCACAACCCCTCCAACACCTATCGCTAGACGCTGAAGTGATTTGTGCTAGTTTTACTGGTGTCCTATACCATCTTGCCAGGAGCTTATATGCCATCTCTTGCACTTTTGAGCTTATGGATGTCGTGAATGTTAATGATATCATTCTATTAATTTGTTTATCTGTCCAGACTTGGCCCAGCTCCCTCTCCCATTCTTTTATAAAGTATGGGGGTGTCCTTTCTTGTTCCCTTAGAATCATTTTATACATTCGAGATAGCATATGTCCAGCTTCTGATGTCTGCACACACTGCCTCTCAAATGCCGTAAGTGAATTCATGGGTCTTAATGGTTTAGATTTCTTGAGAAAACTCTTCATTTGGTGGTGTTTCCATTCTGCCATTCGTATCTTTCCAAATCTCTTGACCATTTCTGTCAGTGACAAGAGGGCTCCATTAGGAGCAAACTTGCCACATCTAGTAATCCCATCCTGACCCCATGCCCCCAGACTTCCCGTCTCCTCCCCCGGAGGGAACCAAGGAAATCCCTCCAAAGGAGCTAGAGGGGAGGTCTGGGGGGCATATCTACCCTTACTGTTCAATCTATCCCATACTTCCAATGAGTTCAGGGTCATCGGTGATGTCCATTGTGACAGCCCCCTCAATGAACCCTGAATCCATGGTGCTCCTGCCAGGTTTCTCCCTGCCATTGACATTTCTGCCTGTACCCATGGTTTACTCTTTAGGTCCTGGCACCAGTCTACTATTCTTACTAGAGTCATGGCCTTATAGTAGGACGATATATCCGGGAGTCCTAAGCCTCCCTCACCTCTGCTTCTCCTTAAGATATCGTAGGCCAATCTAGGCCTCCTATCACTCCATACAAAGGCCACAAACAGTCAACGCACTTGCTTGAAAAGAGTCGCTGGTAACTTGATTGGCACTGTGCGCAGCATATAAACCATTCTGGGCAGTATACTCATTTTTATGGCACTGATTCTTCCGAACCAGGTCAGATATTTATCCTTCCATTTTTTTAGCTCTTCTGTTATTTCTTTTAGTAATGAGCCATAGTTACGTTCATACAATAGTTCATAGTCTGCGCTAATTTGTACCCCCAAGTATGTCAGCGACTCCTTATTCCATATAAATGGGTACATCTCTTTCAGTGACCTCTCCATCTCCGCTGGGATATTACTAGGAAAGATGACTGATTTCTCAAAATTAATCTTGAAACCAGACACCCTTCCAAATCTCTGTACCTCCGCCATCAGTGCGGCTATGGATGTCTGAGGAGCGGAGAGGAAAAATAATAGGTCATCCGCATACGCTGCTACTTTATGCTCCATATTTCCTATGTACGTCCCTACTATCTCCTCGTTTTTTCTAATTCTGCGTAGAAATGGTTCCATCACTATCGCAAATATCAAAGGGGACAATGGACACCCCTGCCTAGTACCGTTTTGTATGTTGAAACATTCGGATACTGTCCCATTGACCTTAATTCTTCCTCTGGGTTTCCCATATAGTGACATAATCCATTCTAGCATTTTTCCCCCCAGACCTATTCTTCCCAATACTTCTTTCATAAAGCCCCAGTTCACCCTGTCGAAGGCCTTTTCGGCATCCATCGACAGGGTGATTCCTGGGGCGCTATCCGGACCATGTCGCATCCATTGCAGTACATGGAGGGCGCGGATGGTATTGTCCCTGGCTTCCCGTCCTTTTATAAACCCCGTCTGGTCTGGATGTACCAAATCGCCTACATGTTCCTGAAGTCTCAAGGCCAAGATTTTTGCCAATAATTTGGTGTCGGAGTTCAGCAGAGAGATGGGCCTATAGTTGGCACACATCTGGGGATCTTTTCCCTCTTTTGGTAATACCGTTATATATGCCAGTAATGCTTCTGGAGAGAGTGGATTCGCAGCATTAGTAGAGTTAAAATAACTGCAGAGTGGTTTTACCAAAACTGGGAGAAATTTCTTATAGTATGAGTTTGTCAGCCCATCTGGTCCTGGACTTTTCCCGGATGGCAGGGTTGCTATCACTCTGCTCAACTCTTCAACCGTGATTGGACGCTCCATATCCTCAGATATCTCTCTAGGTATTATAGGCATGAAAGCGCTCTCCATGTATTCATCTATTTCATTCCTCCTTTGACCCTCACTTTTCCCTCCCTCAGATGGTTCTGTTTTAGAGATGTTATATAGTGCCTCATAAAATTTACCAAATTCTTTAGCTATAGCTTTTGTGTCCAGTATCTTCTTGCCTTGCACTAATATGCTATGCACGTGTCTAGAGTCCTGTTGTTTTTTAAGTTGTTTTGCTAACAGCCTTCCACATTTATTTCCTTGTTGGTATGCTCTGTTAGCAAAAAACCTAATTTTATTCTTCGCTCTATATTCTAGGCATTGTGTAAGCTCTACTCGTAAGCTCTCCAGACGTTTACCATCCGCTTGGTCGAGATTTTCCTTATGCTTTATCTCTAGGGCCCTAATCTTCTCTAGTAGTTTGTCTATCTCTCTTTTACCTTCCTTCTTCATGTGCGCACCGATGGCGATTAGCTCCCCTCTTACAACTGCCTTATGGGCTTCCCACACCACTTGATCTGGCATTCCTTCTGTTTTATTTATTTCAAAATATTCCTTTATCTTAATGCTTAGTTTCTCCACTGTGTCCTCCTTATCTAGCAGTGACTCGTTCAGACGCCATATTCGTTCCGAATGGGCCATTTGTGTTGGTCTGAGGGTCAGAATTATTGGAGCGTGGTCGGATATAGTTATTGGTTCGATTGTACTTGTGTTCACATTTCCCAGGTAGAATTGGTCCACCAGAAAAAGGTCCAACCGTGAATACATATCATGTGTTTTAGAGTAGTAGCTAAAATCCCTAGTCCCTGGATGTAGAGCTCGCCAGCTGTCCACAAGATGTTGTGCGCATAAGGTTTGTTTAACTCGCTTTATGGCTCCAAAAGATAAAGCGGTTCTACCCGTAGATGTATCTATACTTGGATCCAGCACCATATTGAAGTCTCCTCCAACCACTACACATCCCTCCTTAAATTCTTCCAGTTTTTTAAACATTTTAACCAAAAAATTAACAGTCCCTTCATTGGGTGCATATATTGAAGCAAAGGTATATCGTCTCCCCTGTATTGCACCTTTTACAAACAAATACCGACCTTCTGGGTCGCATTGCACGTTCTCCATTATCCAGGGGCATGATTTCTTAAATGCAATTGTAACCCCTCTTGCCCTTGCTACTGAGGACACCGCATGATACCATTGCTTCAATATATTTTGGGGCAGGCCTGAAATCGAGCCGTCCCCAAAATGGGTCTCTTGCAGGAGAACCACGTCAGCTCCCAGATGTTGCAACTCCACCCACAGTCTCCCTCTCTTATTTGGTGAGCTCAGCCCCCTCACATTGTATGACAATATTTTCAATATGGCTGTCATTTCCTTTTATCCCAGGAACCCCCTGTTCCCTTGCCCTTAATCTCTGTCTTCCCCTCTGCCACTCCCACCCCCCCTATTACCTCCCCATTTCCAACATTCAGTACCCCATTAAACACATACTTATGCATAACAAAATAGAAAAGCAAAAAATACATCGCACTTGTGTTATAAACATAACCCTTGCATACTCTTCCCCCATACAAAAAACCTCTCTTTAGGGGTATATCTAAAAATCGGGTGAGGAGCCTGTGCGTATCAACACCTCCCACGCGCAGGCTACCCCCCTTCCCTGCATTCCACAGGATTACTCTCCCCTTTAATTGGGGCTGGCCTATTGACCTACACAAGGTCCTCATTTTCCCTCGTGTCCCCCCTCTATTCCCCCCTCCTCCCGGGCTTCACCCTATAGAACCCTTCCCAGGCCAAAAAGGAAAAAGGTAGAAAAAAAAAGAAAAAAGAAAAACCCCCCAAAAAGAGTCCTTTAAGTCCTTCTTTGGGCTCCACCCCTGTTAACCCTTGTCGGTACCTCTTGCCACTTTTCTACTCGTTGCAGGGGGGGCCTTGAAGAATTTATTCTCCAATCCGTAAAGTCCACCATCGGAAGGTCTAATTTCTCTATAAATGCTTTTAAATCATCCTTTGTTCGCAAAGTTGCAGTTTTCTCATTCCTAGAAGCAGTTAGGCTAAAGGGGAACCCCCACCGGTATTTGATCTCAGCCTTTCGTAGGGTTTCTAACAGTGGGCGGACCGACCCTCGTTTAAAAAGAGTTCTTTTTGAGATATCTGGATATAGTGCTATATTTGAGCCTTCAAATGTAATTGTAGGAATATTACGTGCTATCTTCATTATGTTTTCTTTCACGGTGTATTTGTGAACTTTACAAATTACATCTCTGGGTACGTCAGCTTTTGTGTTCTGGGAAGGGACCCGATGTGCCCGATCTATTTCAATAACGTTTGGGGCTTGATCCCCCAGAATCTGTCCAAAAATTTTTTGTACTGCTGGGGCTAATTCTGTCGCTGTAATTGATTCCTTTAATCCTTTTACACGTATGTTTTGTCACCTATCCCTGTTCTCATATTCATCCAGCTGTTCTCTGTATGAATTTAATATCTCTTCATATTTTTTCATGGACTCTTGAACCTCTACCACTGCCTGTGTGATAGTTTCCTGTTCTTTTTCAGCCCCTTCTACTCTGTGTCCCAGATCCTTGATGTCCTCTTTTAAACTTGCCACTGCTTGCATACAGGATTGTTCAACTGCTTTTATTAATTGCTGAATGTCATTTTTGGTGGGGAGGGCCTTCAACAATTCCCATATGTCCCTTTCTGGGTCTGCAATTTGACCAATCCGCCCCTGTGGGTTCCCCTCGCCATCCTGAGCGTTCTCCTGTTCACACTCGTATCTATGTGGTGACCCGCTTACTTCCATATCCCCCCTTGTTATTTCTAGGTGTTCTTGTCGGGTACTTTGAACCATATCATGGGTTGGGTCTTCTTCTCCTCTTCCCATCATAGTCTCTGTGTCTATGGACTGTGCCGCTTCTAATGCCCACCTGTTATCCTCCCCTTGCGTCATTGTATCCTGGCTCTCTAGTGGGTTTTGTGTGTCCACTGGTGGATGTCCATTACCAGGGATATGTTGGCCCTTATTCTTAGCCCCTATTACCTTGGGGCTCCCACCACTTCCAGGGGGGCTTGGCTCTGGGGTCTTCCTCCCTCTCCCTGCTGTAGAGGATCTCTTACCGTTTACCACAACACTGTCACTTGTCCTCTGGGTGTTCGCCTGCTTTATCCGGGATTCCTGCTCTGCTGTTTCTACACAGTCCATGGTGACACCTCCGCTTCGCTTCTTTGTGTCCGACCTTCCTGCTTGCTCAGGTATGCGGGGGGATAGGTAAGCTTTGATGCCGTCCAGCGATTTTCTTCCTCTCCCTGCTGTTGGTTGCAGGGCTGCTTGTCTGCGTGTTGTCATCCTCAAAAAAAATTTTTTATCACACTCTGCTCGTATATAATAGAATAAAGACTTGGGGGGGGGGGGGGGGGGGGGGATGCAGCCTGTGAGAACAGCCGTTCCTCTCTCCACTTCTCTCACTCTCCCACTCCAGCTCCAGCTGGCTGCCTGTCTGCTTTCAGAGGAATGCCGGTGTGTGTTTACTTTGTTGCACAGAGAGTTTGTAAACATGCAGGCAGACTAGCAAAAGACTTCTCTTCTATAAACCACTTCTCCTCTTTCTGTCACCTTGTGGAGTCTGCCTGTGTAGATTAGAGTAGTGAACTGGGAAAGTGGCCGTTCCCTCCTCTCTCTCCACCTCAGCTGGCCGCCCGTCTGTTGTGGGAAAGAACGCCGGCGTGTATCTGTCTTACTGCACAGGAAGGCTGATAACAGATAGACAGGCAAGCCAAGCTCTCTCTCCCATCCGCTGCTTTTCAGTTTCCAGCTTTCTGTCTCTCTTTACTTCGTTCTGCTGCACTGGCCGTCAGTTTACTATCAGGAAAGTGCCAGCGTATAGTGTCTTTATTGCACCGGAATGCTCGAGACAGGTAAGGGGAAGATAGCCGGTGGGAGCAGCCGCCCCCCTCCCTCTCAGATGCCGGCGTATCCTTGCTTGTTGCACGAGGGTGTCCCGTGACAGGCGAGTCAGCAACAGCCCTTTCTCACATGCACCATATCTCAGCTGTGTCCATTAGCCCGGGGTCGTGGAGGGGGGGAGGAGCACTCACCTACTCACACACACACCCACCCATTCTCGAGGCACTGGTATTGTACCCCGTCAACTCTTTGCAAATTTTCTCCAGAGGTCTCGGATCACTGTTGGCGATGCAGAGAGGAACAAGGGACTTTACTCCATCTTTTGGTCTTGCCCAAAGATTAGACAGTATTGATTGGAGGTACAGAGGATATAAAAATTTACAGATTACCATATACCAGAGGATCCCACTTTTTCCTTGCTCCACTGTTCACAAATTCCACTACAGAAATATAAAAAATCTGTGCTATGTCACTTAGTCAGTGCCGTCAAAGCCTGCATTACCCTATGTTGGAGGGATTCGAAACCTCCCTCCATTGCTAGGTGGCTTAATAGGATCAGACGTATTGGCGCTATGGAGGACCTAGTTCTTTCCTCTAAAGACAGAAAACTATTTACTAAAACATGGTCATCTTGGGATCTGTTTGTATATTCAGAAGAGGGGAGGAGGTTACCAGAGAGCTGTTCGGGGGAGTGAGTCTACCCCGCCTATGTTTCCATCAATACGCTTGGGTAATCCGCCCCCTCTGGTAATTTTTGTTTCTGGACAGCAAGTTTGAAATCCTCCACGATACGCAAAAGACAGGGCTCGGGGTCAAGTGGTATGGAGACCTGAAATGCTATGTCTATCGTTTGCAATACTCTTGCTCAATAGGCTTGTAACTTGGGACAATGCCATGTGAGATGGATCAAGTCTGCATGATCCCTGGAGTATTTACTGCAAGTGGGGGTATCTAGGATGCCCATTTTCTTTTTCATACATCATGGGACACAGTCATGCTAATATTCATTACATGCTGGGTTATACTTCATCATTAGGTGAATGGACACTGGTAGACCAAATGTCTTCAGACAGGAAGTGATCCCCTATGTAACCCCTCCCATACAGGAAGCACTTCAGTTTTTTACCAGTGTCTGCAAGGTGGATGGCACGGTTTGTTTGAGCTCCAGGTCTCTAGTCCCATAAACTGTTCCAAAAATGAATCAAGGGTTTGACCTAACGGATCCATTTGACATAGGCTTTTATGCTTAGATAAATGGTACCCAAGCCTCGCAAAGAAGACTCAAGATCCTGCGAGGTTTTGCCTGTAACGTGGCCTCCGGGCACTGGACCCTGCGGAGTGGAAACCCTGGACACTACAGCGTTAAGGCATTTCCTGCAGGGTGCTGTACAGGTCCAAAGGAGTGGACCCTAAATATGAAAAGGTACCCGGTCCTTGAAGGTCCAAGTGACAGGATCCCGCTGCTTAGGGTGAAGATTGGGCCCTTAGCTTCTAAGTGGCCCTGCGCCTGGACCAGTAAGTGAAACCCCATTATGTTATTATTGTGAGGTGTTCTGGGCTAGCTGTGGGTGTTTGGAAAGTGTACCCTTTTTTTTTTTTTTTGCTTGTGTCTGGTTGTTTTTTTTTACCTGTATGATGGCGCACATCGGTGCGTCATTTCACCTTGGTTCGCCATGGCGCACGTACGTTTGCAGGAGTGCCATTGGGCTCAGCAGTTTGGCGGCCATGGTGCACGCGGCTTCGCCCGCACGTGCGCCGTAACCTTTATCTGGGCGCGCAAAGGTTTCCGTCGTACGCAAATACAGTCACGCCTGCTCGCCGGGACCGCACACATGCGTGCGTACACACGCATAGAACGTTCCGGTGTATACCCAGCTTATTTAAGCTGCGCAGGCCAAGCATGTGGTGCTTCGAGAAGGCAGCTGTGGGACACAAAGCAGGCTCTGAACAAACACTTGCAGTGGTTCATTTTTCCTTACCAGGGTCACGTGAATCACCAGGTGTTGCTTGGCATGCTAAACGTGCTTTAGCAGGATTGTTGTATAGGTGCTTGGTGGAGCCCTATTAAAGGGTCTCCCTTCTGAGGTGTTTCAATTACACCCAAGTACTCTGTTTGCAGGCATTGAATTTCTTCCAAAAAGAGAAGCGGGACTAACACCACAGGGAAGGCCACACCTACGTCCTCAGTAGTTCCTGATGAACCTAGTTGTATCCCTAGTGTTGTATCCCCTGAAAGACCAGATGCTCCCAGGCGATCTGAGCCGCTGCGCCTATCTAGTATTGTGCCTACAGTCAACGCTGCTGCTTCACCCTTTATCACTAAGGAGGAACTGTCCTCAGCTGGGTTAGAGCACAGAATTGCTGGCATGATTGCCTCCATCCCGCAGGGTGGCAGGAAGCGTGACAGATCCCCCTCTCTGGAGTCTTTGTCTGGAGCAGGAAATGGTGTTGAGGATGGGGAAGAGCTTAAAGCTCAGGTTTCAGTGGACTGCCCGGCAGATGAGTCTGCTTCCGAGCAATCTGGACAAGAAGATATCCACTCGATGTCTGCCTCTCAGTCAGAGGTTTTTGATCCTGACTGACCGAAATGGTTTGTTCTGTCTTTAAGTTGCCTCTTGCAGAGGTGACTGAGCCCCCCCCTGGTCCTCTTTAGGATCTGAGACCTTTTCAGGTCGCACAGACTTTCCCGCTACACCCCCTTTTGGAATAGGCTGATTGGGAACATCCTGACAAGACTTTTTTTGCCTCCTAAAAGGTTTATATCCCATGGATGAAAAGTTTGTTAAAAAAATGGAGCATGCCAGCCGTAGTTGCAGCAGTCTCTTCCTTTAAACAAGAACTTAACTTGTCCTGTAGATAACACACAGGGCTTGAAAGACCCTGTTGACAAGAAATTGGAATTTATTAAAAGCTTCCTTTTTTTTTTTTTTGTCCAGTTCAGCTATTCAACCAGCTGTTGCAGCAATTTGGTATTGCCAGTCCGTAAAGGATCAGGTCAAACGGCCTGATAGGCCTAACCAGCAGGATGATCTCCCTGAAAGTAATGCCGCGTACACACGAGCAGACTTTGCCCGGTGGACTTTTCGACGGACTTTCTGAATGAACGGACTTGCCTACACACAATCAACCAAAGTCCGACGAATTCGTACGTGATGACGTACGACCGGACTTAAATAAGGAAGTTCATAGCCAGTAGCCAATAGCTGCCCTAGCGTGGGTTTTGTCCGTCGAACTAGCATACAGACGAGCTGACTTTTCGACCGGACTCGAGTCCGTCGGATAGATTTGAAACATGTTTCAAATCTAAGTCCGT
This sequence comes from Aquarana catesbeiana, assembly GCF_042186555.1. Classification (NCBI taxonomy): domain Eukaryota; kingdom Metazoa; phylum Chordata; class Amphibia; order Anura; family Ranidae; genus Aquarana; species Aquarana catesbeiana. The sequence goes on from NC_133324.1 coordinate 271,138,482, forward strand.
CCAACTTTTGAGAAAACAAAGTCCGCTGGAGCCCACACACGATCGAATTGTCTGACGAAATCCGGTACGCCGGACCAAGTTTGCCGCAAAGTCCGCTCGTGTGTACGCGGCATAAGACAAATATTCCTTGAGCACTGTGTTTTGCTACTGATGCTTTAAAGGATTCAATACAGCAGGTTTCTCGTCTGGCTCTCTTGTCTGTACATATGCGCAGACTTTTATGGTTTAAAAACTGGTCAGCTGAGCTTCCTTGTAAAAAGTTATTGGCTGGTTTCCCTTTTCATGGGGAATGTTTATTCGATGATCACTTGGACAAATGTTCAGGAGCTCATGACTACCGAAATCATAGCAATCAGTTTTACTACCGACATTTGAAGTTCAGATGTCAGTCCAACGAGCATGCTCAGCCTGACAGCGCAGTGGATAGATGACAAATTTCAATTGCAAAACATCCTACTTAACGCACGTGAGTTTGTTGGATCACATACTGCAGCAGCAATATCTGATGCTTTAAAAACCCTGCTTGACACTTGGCACATTGAGAAGTCTAAAGTGCATTTGATTGTCCGAGATAATGCGTGGAACATGGCAAAGGCAATGGAGGACAGTGAACTTCAAAGCATACCGTGCATGGCACATACGCTGCAATTGGCTGTGAATGAAGGATTGCTGAGTCAGGGCACCATATCTGATATTGTATCAAAAGGAAGAAAAATTGTGGGTCACTTTAAGCATTCTCCGCTTGCTTATTCCAGATTACAAGCTTTGCAGATGCAGTTTGGAATGGCACCGAAACGACTGCAGCTAGATGTAGCCACTCGTTGGAACAGCACCTACTATATGCTACAAAGTGTTTTTGAACAAAAGTGTGTTTTCGCTGCATACATTGCAGATTACGAGCTGCCAGCAACACTGAGTGCACATCAGTGGATGTTGAAAATAGTTTGTCTCTTCTATCTCCATTTGAACAGTTAACAAAAGAAATAAGCTCAGCTAATGCTTCCATTGCTGAAGTTATCCCCTTGATTGCTGCACTGAAGCGTCTGCTTGGAAAAGAGGTAGAAACAGACCATGGTGTAAAAACGGCTAAAACCACTCTACTGGAGGCCGTAACCAACCGGTTTCAAGACACCGAGTCCAACCCTCTGTACTGCATTGCAACAGTTCTAGATCCTCGATTTAAAGAGCATTACTTTAATGTGGAGAAAAAGCAGCGTGCATGGGAAATGATACTGGCACAAATGGAGGTGGTGGAAGCATCTAGTGAAGGAGTTTCAAAGTGTCGCACAGAGGAAAGTGAGAAACGTATCCATATCTGATATGTTTTAAGAAATTTTACACAAATGCACCCCAATCCATAGCGGTGCCACAACAAGTGCAGCTACCCAACAGCTGGATATTTATTTAGCTGAACAGCCTATTGCCAGAAGCGACAATCCACTTGAGTACTGGCGCATCAAGAAAGAATGTTTTCCCTTGCACAGATTGCACGCAGATATTTATCTGCCCCAAGCACCAGTACAGAGAGTGAGAGACTATTCAGTCTAGCATCTCATATTCTTGATGAGAAGAGAAACCGTCTCTCCTGTGAGAAAGCTGAACAGCTTTTGTTCTTAAAGCGAAATCAGCCACTTTTACTGAAATAGATTTAAAAATCCGTAGCATAGACCAATTCATTTACCATGTTGAACATAGTAACTGAATTGGTATTGGACTGTGCAATTGGAACATACAACATAGTATGACTGACTACCTAGTATGTTCCAATTGTCTAGTTGTGCCATTTGTTGGTTGTTCATTGTAGTTCTTCTACAGTTTTTTGCACTTCAATTTAAGAGAGAACTCCAGCTTTTGAACTACTGTACCATAGTTTGTTGCTGTTGGGCTAAAGTTAAACTATGTCTCTCCCTAAGCTGTCAGCCCGCTGCATGTGCAAATGCAAAACTGTATGTTCTGTATCTGTCTACATACTACAGTACTATACCGCACTGTGTTCCGGGTATGGGTGATGACTTCCATAAACACAGACTAGTCTACATTGCTTGCTGTGTTTGGCTGAGCACCGCTGCTGTAGACTAGTCTGTGTTCCACTTCCAGGATGTCTCTGCCCATACCCGGGGCCAGAACACAGTGAGGTCTACTGTATGACTAGTATGTATCTAACCCGCAGCTACATACATATTTTTATATCGCACATCCAGCCGCTGACACCTTAGGGAGAGAACTTGGGGGGAAAAAAACTACTAGTTCTCATTTAAGTTGAAAGAAAATAATAAAATAAAAATGTTATTACAGCATAGCAGATAGCACTGTACTATGTTATATTTACAGAAACTGTGAAACAGAATAACGGCCTTCTGCCATATTTCTGTTATGGTTAGTTGAGAGAGTTGTTCTTTAAAGTACTACTTACATGTATAGTTTGTTCTGTTGTTGGGCCAAACTATATCATTGTCTCTCCCTAAGCTGTCAGCCCGCTGCATGTACAAAACTGTATATTCTGTATCTGTGGCTGCCTACATACTACAGTACCACACTGTTCCGGGTATGGGTGGTGACTTCCATAAACACAGACTAGTCTACATTGCTTGCTGTGATTGGCTGAGCACCGCTGCTGTAGACTAGTCTGTGTTCCAGGATGTCTCCGCCCATACCCGGGGCTGGAACACAGTGCGTTCTACTGTATGACTATGTATGTAACCCGCAGCTACATAAATACACTTATCGCACATCCAGCCGCTGAAACCTTAGGGAGAGAGAACTGAATTACTAGTTCTGATGTAAGTTGGAAATTAATAAAATATAAAAAAAGTCATTCTTTGGCATTTTTATATTCATATTAAATAATTATTATTAATATTATATATTATTTATTTTATTTTTTTTATGCCTGTTTTTTATTTGGTATGGTGGTACAATGTGCACTGACTGCAGTCTTATTTTATTTTTATCTTCTGTGTCCACTGTCCAATTTTATGTGGGTTACTTTTTATTAAAGTACTTTTGGACATTACTGGATTGTAGTATTCTTTTCTTCATAAAATTAATGATTAAGTCGAATATAAATAATATAATGAATACAAATGTAACACAATTTTGTATATCGAATAATTTTTTTGGGTAATAGATTAAAAAAAAAAGCCTGTTTCGGTGCTGTTTCGTTATCAGTTTCGGTTTTCGGGATCAAGGAGGTTTTTCGGTATCGGTTTCGGCCACAAAAAACCCATTTGGTGCATCCCTATTCTGAATGCTATTGTTTGGCAGGGTGTCCCCCTCCCCTCAAGGCTATTGCTCTGGGACGTCCCAGCAGGTAATGAATATTAGCCTGACTCTGTGTCCCATGATGTATGAAAAAGAAAATAGGATTTTTACGTTATACTTACCTGTAAAATCCTTCTCTTTGAGTACATCATGGGACACAGAGATCCCTCCCCTCTTTTTTGAGGATTCAGTGCTTGCTACAAAACTGAAGTGCTTCCTGTATGGGAGGGGTTATATACGGCATCACTTCCTGTCTGAAGACCTTTGGTCTACCAGTGTCCATTCACCTAATGATGAAGTATAACCCAGCAGGTAATGAATATTGGCCAGACTCTGTCGCATGATGTACTAAAAAAAAAAAAAAGGATTTTACAGGTAAGTATGATGTAAAAATCCTATTTTTATGCATCTTAAGCGCGGTATAGTGTGCCCTCAGCAGTATATATAATTGCATGAGCCTTTGTGTCACATTAAGGGAGCAATGTGGTATTGCATGTAATACTTCTCCCACTGATCTTCCAGGAAGGGGCCAAAATCTAATTTCCATCTCTCGCCTGCTTTCGGGGGAAAGGACGTCAAAAAAATCATTAAGCAGCATTGCATATCAATGCTAGATAAAAACCCTTTGTGGAAGCTGATTCAGCCATCATATGGAACAGTGGCGTTGGGGAAAGTTGCCACTCCACTGCCGAGCCCTGGGCTGCTATATCATGTTTAAGCTGAACGTATAGTAAAACGGCATGGACTTTGGCAAGGAAAATTTGACACCTAATTCCTTTAAGGAACACAATACCATCCTTAAATATATAGTGTAAATGAGTTATTTCCCACTTACACCATCACGGGCCCTGTTGCAATGTTACCAACTCGGGGTAATTATAGCTTTTCCAGATGGGACTGTAGCCGGTAAACCCTGTTACCCGCTGTTCCGGAAGTGAGGGGAGAGAAGAGCTGCAGATGTGCACAGCACTGGATCAAATGAGAGCTCAGGTAAGTAAAAGGGGGGATGCTGACATCAAAACATTTTTTACCTTAATGCAAAGAATGCATTAAGGTAAACACTATTTAGGCTGTACAACCACTTTAAGCTTCCAAGGGGCACGTACCAGGGTTTAGGGGCTGAGGATAATGATTACAGTTAATTACACACACCTGTTTTTCTGTTTTTAATGATGTCCTAGTGTGTGTAGACTGCATTTCCTTGTGGTATTAATAAAGCATGAACCACCTTGTGAAACAGGTCTACCTATTTTTGTTCCTTCCCTGCCTCTCAGCAGCGACTGTTTTTACTACATCATGTGAAAGAAATTACCTGTATGTATTTTACATCTAGGGCATATGGGGTCTCTGTGAATATTTTATGGAGTTTTTGGGGTGTGTAGTAGATCCGATGTAGAAATTTCACCTGGATGAGTTTGTCATTGGAAGAAATAACCAGTTTGGGGGTGTATTCGAGGCAATCCTCCCAGCCCTCCCTGTCCAGTGAGGGTATATCCCTATGCCAAGTGACTCAGTCTCTCTAATTTGGGGGAGGGAACATAATTAACCCCTTCCCTGCCAGTGTTATTTATACATTGATCAGTTCATTTTTTTTTTTTAGCCCTGATCACTGTATTGGTGTCACTGGTCCCCAAAAAGTATCACTTGGGGTCAGATTTGTCTGCCGCAATGTCGCAGTCCTGCTAAAAATTGCAGATCGCCGCTATTACTAGTAAAAACAATAAAAAAAAGTCCCTCAATCTATCCCCTATTTTGTAGGCGCTACAACTTTTGCGCAAACCAATCAATATACGCTTATTGGGATTTTTTTTACCAAAAATATGAACTGATGAAGAAATTAGTTTTTTTTACTTTTTTTTTTTTTTTTTTTTTTTATCGATGTGTATTATAGCAGAAAGTAAATGTTGAATTTTTTAACTCGACTCGACCATGCAGCCCATCTTTCTTCAAGTGCCTCCTTTTTGGCAATCTTGAAACAGCCACACCACATGTTTTCAGAGAGTCCTGTATTTCACCAGAAGTTATTTGTGGGTTGTTCTTTGCATCCCGAACAATTTTCCTGGCAGTTGTGGCTGAAATTTCAGTTGGTCTACCTGACCGTGGTTTGGTTTCAAGAGAACCCCTCATTTTCCCCTTCTTGATTAGAGTTTGAACACTGCTGATTGGCATTCTCAATTCCTTGGATATCTTTTTATATCTTTCTTTTTTATATAGTTCAACTACCTTTTCCCGCAGATCCTTTGACATTTTTTTTGCTTTCCCCATTACTCAGAATCCAGAAACGTCAGTGCAGCACTGGATTAAAGATGCTTATTTCATCAAACATTTGAGCAATAAAGTGTGTTAGTGCATTAAAATTCCAAAGTGTTTTTTTTTCCAAAATGTGTTTGAAAAATTGCTGCGCAAATACTGTGTAAAAAAAATTGCAACACCCACCATTTTAATCTGTAGGGCCTTTGCTTTAAAAAAAATATAATGTTTCTAGCAAAAAATATATATTTTTTCATGTAAACAAAGTGTCAGAAAGGGCTTTGTCTTCAAGTGGTTAGAAGAGTGGGTGATGTGTGACATAAGCTTCTAATGTTGTGCATAAAATGCCAGGACAGTTCAACCCCTTTTTGGAAAGTAGACACCCCAAGCCATTTGCTGATAGGCATGTTGAGTCCATGGAATATTTTATATTTTTCCACAAGTTTCAGGAAAATTGCCATTTTTATGCCACTTTCTAAGGGCGTAAAATGTTGATTTCACTTCCCCATATCTATCGGTTTGGGAGGCCATGAAATGTCAAGATGGCACAAAACCCCACAAATGACCCCATTTTGGAAAGTAGACAGACACTTCAAGCTATTTGCTGAGAGGCATGTTGTGTCCATGGAATGTTTTTATACTTTGCCACAAGTTTCGGGAAAATTGTAAATCTTTTTTTTTTTTTTTTTTACACAAAGTTGTCACTAAATTATGTATTGTTCAAACATGGCATTGCACCACAAAATACATTCTGCTGCTTCTCCTGAGTATGGGGATACCACATGTGTGAGGCTTTTTGGGAGCTTAGCCGCGTACAGGACCCTGAAAACCAAGCACCTTCAGGCTTTCTAAAGGCGTAACATTGTGATTTTACTCCTCACTACCTATCAGTTAAGGAGGCCCTGAAATGTCCAGATAGCACAAACGCCCCCCCCCAAATGACCTTATTTTGGAATGTGGACACCTCAAGGTATTTGCTAAGAGGCAAGGTGAGTATTTTGTAGCTCATTTGTTTTTGAAAATTAAGAAAAATGTAATTTTTTTTTTTTCTTCCAATTTTTAAAACTGTGACAAAAAGTGAGATCTGCAAAATACTGAACATGCCTCTCAGCAAATAGCTTGGGGTGTCTACTTTCCAAAATTGGGTCATTTTGGGGGGGGGGGTTGTGCGATCTGGGCGTTTCATAGCCTCCGAAACTGTGATGGGCAGTGAGGAGTGAAATCAAAACTTTACGCCCTTAGAAAGCCTGAAGGCAGTGATTGGTTTTTGGGGTCCTGTACGCGGTTAGACTGCCAAAAAATCCCACACGTGGTATCTCCATACTCGGAGAAGCAGCAGAATGTATTTTGGGGTGTAATTCCACATATAACCATGGCATGTGTAAGCAATATATCATTTAGTGACAACTTTGTGTAATTTAAAAAAAAAAAATTTTTTTTTTCATTTTTCAATCACTTATGACAAAAAATAAAATATTTAAGGGGCTCAACATGCCTCTCAGCAATTTCCTTGGGGTATCTACTTTCCAAAATAGGGTCATTTGGGGGGGGGGGTTGTGCTGCCCTGCCATTTTAGCACCTCAAGAAATGAGATGAGAAGCAATCATAAACTAAAAGCTGCGTAAATTCCAGAAAATGTGCCCTAGTTTGTAGACGCTATAACTTTTGCGCAAACCAATAAATATACGCTAATTGACTTTTTTGTTTTACCAAAGACATGTGGCTGAATGAATTTTGGCCTAAAAGTATGGCTAAAATTTGAGTTCATTGTATTTTTTTAATAACAAAAAGTAGAAAAAATATATATATATATGTATTTTTTTAATTTTTGGTCTTTTTCCATTTATATAGTAAAAAATAAAAATCGCAGAGGCAATCAAATACCATCAAAAGAAAGCTCTATTTGTGGGTTAAAAAAAGGACACAAATTTTAATTTGGGTACAGCATTGCATGACCACGCAATTACCAGTTAAAGCATTGCAGTGTCAAATTGTAAAAAGTGCTCTGGTCATTGAGCAGCCAAATCTTCCGGGGCGGAAGTGGTAAAGATAAAAAGCCGCCTGTGTGCAGCAGCCTCCCCAGCACCCCCTAAAACTTGAGTCCCGTCTCTGTCCAGCGATGTCCATGAGTCCCTCTGCCATCCCTGACTCCCCCTCCTGATTGGCTTAGAAACAGCAGCGGTGCCATTGGCTCCCGCGACTGTCACTCAGTCAGCCAATCGGAGAGAGGGGCGGGGCCGAACGGCAGCTCTGTGTCTGAATGGACACGCAGAGCTGTGGCTCGGGTACCCCCATAGCAAGCTGCTTGCTGTGGGGGCACTCAACTGGAGGGAGGGGCCAGGAGCAGTAAAGAGGGACCCGGGAAGAGGAGGATCCAGGTTGCTCTGTGAAAAACTACTGCACTTAGGAGGTAGGTATAACATGTTTGTTTTTTTGTTTGTGTTTTTTTTAAGACTTATCACTTTTACTTTCAATGATAATGGTAAACGGGACAAATGGAAAGGCAGAATCTCCTAAACAGGGTCCCCGACAGCAATAAAAACTGACAGGTGTTCAAATGCATCTCCACTCTATCAGAAAAAATAAAAAATTGCCTTTTAGTTAACCACTTACAGACTGCCTGCCGTCGTTTTACTTTGCTAATTTGAAGAGGAATATCGTTGTGGCAGCAGCTAGCTCCCGTAACCTTGGTATCCTCTTCTTCAGTGGGCGGTCTGCTTCAAGATAAAGGGTCTCTGTGGCGGATTCACCGCAAGATCACTTTTATCGGCGACGGGAGAGTGCCCGCCGCTCTCCGGTGCCCTCCGCCGCTTACTGGAGCCATCAGCAGTGGAGGCGATCGCGTCTGAACTCTAGCTTGGCATGGAGACGAGTGAGGGGAAGATGGCCCTCACCCGTCACCATATCATTGCAAGGGCGGAAGCAACGTCAAAACATCACTTCTGCCCATAGCTTTTAAAGGGACATTTTTATTTTTTATTTTCAAATGACATTCAAATTTTTTTTTTTATTGCATTTTAGTGTAGATATGAGATCTGAGGTCTTTTTGACCCCACATCTCATATTTAAGAGGTCCTGTCATGCTTTTTTTCTATTACAAGGGATGTTTACATCCCTTGTAATAGGAATACAAGCGACACTTTTTTTTTTTTTTTTTTACACTGTTCTTTTGAAAAAAAAAAAAAAATTAAATAAAAGGTAAAATAAGATTTTTTTTTTTTAAATGCGCCCCTTCCCGCCGAGCTTGCATGCAGAAGCGAACGCATACCTGAGTAGCACCCGCATATGAAAATGGTGTTCAAACCACACGTGAGGTATAACTGCGATCGTTAGAGCAATAATTCTAGCCCTAGACCTCCTCTGTAACTCGAAACATGCAACCTGTAGAATTTTTTTTTTTTTTAAACATCAACTATGGAGATTTTTAAGGGTAAATGTTTGTCGCCATTCCACGAGCGGGTGCAATTTTGAAGCGTGACATGTTGGGTATCAAGTTACTCAGTGTAACATCCTCTTTCACAATATAAAAAAAAAAACTAGTGCGCTTGTGTAAGATAGATAGATATAGATATAGATATAATTAAAAAATGTTTGGGGGTTCTAAATAATTTTCTGGCAAAAAATACTGATTTTAACTTGTAAACAACAAATGTCAGAAATAGACCTGGTTTGAAGTGGTTAAATAGTTTGAGTTCCAAAGAGCATTGTCTATCCTAGAAAGTATTTATCTTTTTATGACTTGCAATCCTCTTTAGGATCTACTATATGTAAGTGTATGTACTGTTTTTTTGTTTTTTGTTTTTTTTTCTTCAATGTATGCTTTTATGTAGGAGTTTGCAATTCTAATTTGTTACAATTTTACTCCCAGGGCATTTTTATGTCCCACTACTTCGTGCGGAGGATAACTCTTCTTTCCCAATTATTGGAGTACCCTGGACAAAGGAACAGCCCGATGTTCTCGCTCAGCCCAAATACTGTGTCAGCCCCAAAGATCCCTCACTAACAGTTAGAGCATTTGCTGGACCCATGAGCCCCTCAAAGGTGAGAAACCGATTTAGCGCGCGCCGTGTGTGTGTGTAATAAATATATATAAAATGTAACACTGTCTAAATGTGTGAGTGTTTTTTAAGAAAATTGAAAAGGGGGGTGTGTGTGTCTATTGTAATATTATTATTTTAGGCTGAGGAGTTTAGAAGAACTTGGAAGACTCCACCACGGGAAAGGGCTGGATTGTTTCACAATATCAGAAAAACTGATCCAGAAAGAGGCGTGGAAAGAGTAGGGAGGTAAGATTGCCTTTTACAATCCTAGAAAAATATGTGGCTAACCTAAAATTTTAAATGTACCTTCTAGGGTTCTTTCTGACCTGTCTGCTCAGGTTTTTTCTATTGACGCACACTTATTGTGTGAAGACAGCCTGTTCATTTGACTGGGCTGCCCTGTAGAAGCCCATTGCAGCAATCACATGGGTAGTACATTGTGGTGTGCTGCATTAGGATGCAATTGGCAATGAATTGCTTGCATCGCTGCAATGCACTACAGTGCACAGGTGTGACTGTAGGCATTTTGTGTCAGGTAACTGATGGCAATTGGTGCATGCCTCTTGATTCCAGAAAATCCTTTTACAATGCTGTCTGGAAACCTGCATGAGGGAAAATACTGTCCTGCCAGAAATCTGAAAACCTATCTGTATATTTGTGGGCTATTTTACTTTGGGATTGTTATATGACAAACCAGAATTAAATTATAAAGTTGTGTATTCATTAAAACTTGAGGCTGAAAAATTTCTCTAGGACTTGGCTGGTAAGTTTTACATTACAACAAAGACCTTTTACTGGAGTAGGTGTTTCAAATCACAAACAATTGGTATCCTGGAACTAGGGTGGATTGAATTTAAATCAAGTTGATTTTAAATCCCTAGTATAAAAAGGCTTGATTTAAATTAACTCGATTTTTAAATTATAATTTTTAAAGAGCAACTATCATCTCTGCCCCGCAGCGGCTCTTTCTTTGACCCGCTGTTGACTCACCGACAGTCCCATTCACTTTAATGGGATGGCTGGTGATGCGGCAGTGATACAACATGGTGAGAGACGTGGCGGCAGCAGGTGAGTGGATGCCCGCTAACAGACACTGCCATGATGGATCTGGAATGACAGGTATTTTTTTAAATGTAAGCACTTATTCTTGCTGGTAGATAGAATCATTCATATTTGCAAACAAAATTAAGTTTTCTTATTTAGACTACTAAGTTCTCATGGTTAGTAAAATGGCCGTATCAGAACCAATCCAATCATATAGGTTGTAGTGTACATAGATTTGCAAAACAATGGGATAAAAGCATATTCCCGAACTTTGTTTTATCTCATGGTTACTGTTACATGGTTACTGCGAAATTGTGTGAATGCATCAATGCAGTGCAAAATGTAAATATTGCAGAATATACAGCCTCATGCTACACAACTAAGCTCCATTTCATGTTAAAACTAAATTAATGTATCTTGAATAGAAAACTATCTTTTAGATTAGATTTTTACTCCAAAAGCATTTTATAAAAAATTAATTTAAAAGTCAAAAAAATCTCATTTGTTTTTAAAAATCATTGATTTTTATCCACCCTGCTTGGAACACCATACTTGGTTTGAGGGTGCAAATTATGGCGATCCTGAGAAACTGACAGTAAATAAATGACAGCGTTGGCTGCTACATTGGTACATGTTCTGCTTTACACTATACTGATTGTTCCTTCTACTTTTGATCACTTACAGGGAGCTTGCTCACGAGCTGGATGTCCCTTGGGTGGAGTATTGGGAGTTTCTAGGTTGTTTTGTTGATCTTTCTTCCCAGGAAGGTTTGGGAAAGCTGGAGGAATACCTGAGCAAGAAGGCGAGTGAGAGATTGCAAACTGACCATGATCATGAAATCTGCAACAGATTTAAAACTCCATCTCCAGCAGGTAGGCATCGGGCAAAGGATATGCAATTGTAAGTAACATGTGCAAACACCAAGTGCATGTGAACAGGACTGAATGTGGAAATTTGTTTGGTGTGTGTATGCCCCCCAGTTGCTAACTTCTGAGTCGCGGGTCTGTAAACTGCATACTGTAAACTGTTTTTAGAAGAGGTAAAATGCCTTATCGGTATACTTTTAGATCAGCGTTGAAGAAACTTGGTATGACCACACTCCTGATACCTTGCTCCTTCATGTCACATTCCCTTCTTACTAGCATGCATTGATGGTAAAATAATTGGCAAATGTCAGTGTGTGTGATCAGTAAATGCATTCCTTTTTATGCTTATCTTATTTACAGGAAAAAGTAAAACGTGCTGCAATTCTGTTTCTGTGGGAGCATTCTTGGATGATGAGGAAGACATAAGTCTTGAAGAAATAAAAAACAGACAGAATGCAGCACTGAAGAACAGCTTGTATTTGGAGACAATCTCAGCACCAGAATGCATAATGGACACTACACCAATACCCAGTAGTCCTCATAAAGAAGGATCCAAGCATGGTTACTGCAGCCCTTTGAGTAGTGACTGCGGGCATCAGCAGGATTTTGAGAACATGTTATCTCCAGTGTCCAATCTCCTAGCAGAGTTTGAAAAAATGTCATTTTCAGATCTGAAAGAAGATGGTGAGGTGTTTCATACAGGTTCGGCTGTCGGGAAGCGAAATAGAATGAATGTTCATGATCCAGACATTGAATCCAAAAGCTTACTGATTAGGACAGAGAGTTCAGGTGTGCTGCGGGCTGGTGAACCCCTTTCCAATATCGCCCTTTCAGGCAAACCACCTCTGGGACACAGCGATGAGCTGCCACGCTCAAATTCCTTTTCAGAACCTTCTGCTTCACAAGTAATTATGAAAACACCAGTAAAACACCAAAGTTATAGCGCAATATTTCTACTTGGGTATGTATGTTTGTTATATCATATTATTTCTAAGTCTTGAACTTTTAACGACTTGCCTTTCAGCTTTATTTCTCAAATAAATAGGATGTAAAAGTAATGTTTATATAAACAGTTTTCTGTGTTTGAGTCATATAGCCTTTGCTGCTTCATAGAGCACCTTGTTGGACTGCTTTTTGAACATCCCTAGAGTCTAAAATTCTCATGTTCTCCCAATAGAATAGAAAGAAAATAGGATTTTTGTGTTTGCCTTAAAATTTTGCTTTGAGTCCGTTGAGAGACATGTGCCTCTTTCCTCTGTTTTTCATGCTCTCAGTACTACTTTGGATGGGATTACCTTTGTTATGTTGCCAGTGTCCATTTCTATTATAGGCTGCAGTATTACCTGTCAGTCTGTAAGGATTCATGTGTCCCTCAGTGCACGTATAAATGTCATGATGCATACAAAACTCCTTTTTTTTTTTTTTTTGTTTGCGTATAGAGACTTGGCATACAGTGTTAGTTTTTACTTACTAGAGTATGGCCAAGTAGCATTCTTGGTTGCTGCAGAATTTACTGTCCTATTTTCACAAGCTGTATTGCATAATTATTTTTCAGGAAAGAACCTTCTAAGCTAGACAATGATGTTTTAGCAGCTGTGGAAAAGGTGGAAATTGATGCTCAGAAATATCACAATATTTCCAGGTGGATTACAGATGTTCTGTCTTACTCCAGTACAGAACGGCAAAGGTATTGTGAAACCAATGTAAAGGTTTATTTTATTTTGGCCTTTTGTTAATTGTGCATTTGCTAATGGTTTTGTCAGCTGATGTGCATTTTTTTTCTCTGGTACTGTCTTATAGTTGGCCAAGCCCTGCTGTCTTATCAGGAAGAAACAAGTCTCAAATCTGTAGTTCTAACTCCCAAGGTGGCCTTGGCTTTTCTACTCCTGGGCGGAGCAGCCCAATTCCTGGGAGTCCTGGGAAATATGTGAACACGTCTGATTATGGCAGTCCAGGAAGGTACAGCCCAGCATATGCCAGCCACATTCAGCTGCTGCGAATACGCCATTTCTCTGATCACTCATCCCTTTAGAATGAGCTTTTATCCTCCTTGTTTGTAAGCTGAGGCAATCAACCTGGGGCCATAAAGTTTTTTGGGGAATTTGTCAGGATGGCTACCGATCGCAACTAAGGCTCCCATCCAACGTTATCCTTGCTTATCTCTAGAAACTGCTAGTTTTTGGATTAGTCACATCATTATGCACAATGCTGCACAGTCTGTGCTGACAGGTTCCCTTTATTTGCAAAGTATGAAGAAGCCGATGCCCTTCATGCTTGAGCATCTATCATGGATGGAATCTGCTGCAAGTATGAACCAGGTGGAGAGTAATCCTTTTCACCTTCCTGCCATTAAAAAACTTAAATTGTGTTGTCTAAAACATTTGTGCAACTTTGATGTTTAAAAAACTGTAGTAGTCACAGTCAGGAAATTTGCCAATCCACATTGGCCTGTGTCTATTAGCTAAAGCCTTGATTATTTTTGCTTGGCCAGTGAATCACTTAGCAATAACTTGCAGTGTGTACCCATGTGTGTAGGGCACTTGTGTTGTCCCTCTTTTGATGGTGTTAATGCTAAATACCCTACTCCAGTCCATTGTTCAATTCCCACTTATATGTATCAATAATCAAGTGCAGACACAACGTTTTAGTGGCCTATCTTTTAAATTCTTTTTTTTTTTTTTTTAAATATTCTGCCATTTTCATAAGGAAAAACATTTTCTGATCTTTTTGTAAGTTGACAATTGGGTTGTAAAGAACATGTTCAAATGTTGGACACTGACAAGTGTTGATATTTACAGGGTTGTTCTATGTATTGTCCAGTTTTTCAGTCTCTACACTGAAAAATGTTATGCTGTCCCTTTTTTAAAATAACTGACGTTTTAAAAATGAACAAAGCAACTCCTAAAGTATTTTGTGTTGACCTGAAATTGTGATAATGGTGTGCATTGATTTGCTATTGTAAGCTAAAGGGACAGTAACAAAGTGTTTAGTAAATCTACAAGATACATCAGCATATATCCATAGTTTTAAAGAAACTGTTGGAGTGGGAGTGACCTGGGACTGCTACAGGTATGAAGTGCATATCATTCTTGCAGCAGTCTTTCAAATCTTTCTTTTACTGCCAAATCTCAGGCTGTTTTGACAGGCAACCCAATGCTGCAACATGTTTGGTATAGTTGGGAGTTTGGCCCCAAGCCTACATATTTGACTCATCTTGATGGGCAGCCTCACTGGCCAGTAGGGTGTGTTAGTATGAAATGATGGGCAAGCTTCATTGCTGTCAGGAAGTACAGATACTTTGCCTGTCAGCACTGCTGAGAATTTTACGCAACAGTAAGGTTTTGAAGGCTGCTGTATTGAAAAGTGCAAGCACCTCATATCTGCAGTTTTTTTTTTTTTTTTTCTTTTTTTTTTTTTTCTCCTGACAATCAGGTTTTTTTTTCCCAATCAACATAACAAACTGCAAGCTAATAAAGGGTCTTCACCCTTTGCTTTTTTTTTTTTTGACAAGGCAGTATTAAAAATCTGAAGAAAGGAGTAAAGACAAGCCCATAGACCATGAGAAATCTGGTCATGGGGTAGAGTAGCTGCCATTAAAATGTATACAAAAGATCTATTCAGAGTTTGGCTTACTGTTGGTTGATGTGTGCAGCCAGTATGCTTACTTTTTTCCTTCTGTTCAACCTACTGCGCCATCTACTTCACCAAATTGTACACTGCTCCTTCATGCTCTGGGCAATGGATTATAGTGAATTTGGCTTACATAACCAACTTTATAAGCATTTTTTTTGCATTTTTACTTTTCAGCAAGCTTCTGAAAAGGCATTGTAACAAAAAAATGACCACTAACCTTTTTAATGTAAGAATTCTGCAGCAAAGTTTGTTACAAGTCAGTTTTGTTGGCTTTACTTGGGTTTCTGTTTACTTCATCTTGTTATATCCAGAAATTGCACTACTTTTTGTCATGTTTTTAGCAAGTGCTTTTCCTAAGCTGCTGCAACACAGGGTTTTTTTAGTCTAGTGTTATGTTAGTAAACCTTTTCAAATTTTCTTATTTATGGCAGTTTGGGGTACTGATTGCATTACCCAGCCATTGACTTAAATTTTGCACAGTTGTCTCATAGGCATATAATCAATACCTAGATACAACATAGTGGCAGGTGCTACTTTGCCTTTGAGACATTGCTTTTAGGTAGAATAGTAAATGGAATTTGGTACTAGAGAGACAGATTTATGAAAAAAAATGAGCTTTTATTGCAGTTCCACAGTCAGATGTAAATTGTTTGCTATGGACAACAGTTCTACATTTACAAGTCGGGCTAAATCTTGATCAAATATTGTTGATCTCTATTACCAATGTACTTTGTTAGTATGATCTACAGATGCAGAGTTTAATCATAGGACAAAGTTCCTTAGCATTTGTCAAGGCTTTCTCTGTATCTACAGCTGTTGGTTTCAGAGGATTGTAGCTACATTCTTTTCCCGGAATGGGAAAGGACCATGGCCAAAGAAGAGTCTGTGTACAAGCCCTTAAAGGCAACAGTCTTCCAGCTGCAGAACAGGAGCACATAAATGCATTCACAATCTGTACTGCTGTTCTGAGACTATGGAGAAGTTTGGTATTGTGGTATGATGACCTGGTTTCCGTCTACCTGTTGGCTAACAGATTTAGTGTACTGTATACTGTTAATATACATATGCCATATTTTAATAATTCCAACCAAAAGTGTTCTATTTTATGTTTCTCTTGGTATCATTGGATTTATCTAACTTTGTGTATGTGTTTTAAACTGTTCTGTCTGAAGTGTCAAATATTTATGGTTCTTTTAAAAAAAAAAAAAAAAAAAATGTGCTGGTTAATAAAGCAAATATGCACAAGTCAGACTATTATGTATAGTACTTGCATTAGGAATGGTTTCCTGTATAAGCACAGTAGATGTGGCAAATGTCTTAGTAAAAGAGTTGTATTGTACAAGCGGTTACCATTCTCGAATAACAAAATGCTTGTCCACTGCAAGACTTATCCAAACAAAGCCAATTTGGAATTGCATCAGGAGGTGAGGCTACAACATTAAGCTTTCAGTGGAATTCTACTTGGAATCATTAATTCGGTCAAATAGTATATGCCTGTATTCTATATTTAAATATTTTTATTGTTGAATCTTTTTATGAATACTGTTATGTATTGACATGGTTGATAATGATGATTCAAGAGGCATATTAATAAACAAATTATCCAAGGAACACAGTATCAAAGAGGGTACTGTCTTTGGATGTACAGTCATGTATCAACTAATGCTAAGTAGAAGTGATAGCAATCCTAAATCTTGAAAATGGCAACGTCACCACTTAGGATCCCCCAAACCATTTAGCCCAATTTTTTTGTATAATGTGAAAGATGTTACGCCAAGTAAATTGATACACAACATGTCATACTTTAAAACTGCGCACGTTTGTGAAATGGAGACAACCTACGCTACTTAAAACTCCATAGGCGTCGCTTTAAAAATTTCTACAAGTTACCAGTTTAGAGTTAGAGGAGGCTTTGAGCTAGAATTAATGCTCTCTCTCTGACAATCGTGGTGATGCCTCACGTGTGGTTTGAACATGGTTTACATATGTGGACGTGACTTGCATATGCGTTCACCTCTGCGCGTGAGCTCAGAGGGACGAGGTGCTTTAAAAAAAAAAAAAAATCTTTTTACTTTTTTATTTTTACGCTGTTCCGTTGAAAAAAAATAAATTTTTGATCACTTTTATTCCTATTACAAGGAATGGAAACATCCCATGTAATAAAAATAAGCAGGGCAGGACTCTTTAATGCAAGATCTGAGGTCAAAGACCTCATGTCTCACATTTACACTTAAAAAACAAAAAGTATGTCAATTTACTTTTATACAAAAAAAAAGGGGGCCCTTTTAAGGCCAGAGGGCGGAAGTGACGTTTGACATTGCTCCGGTCCTCTAAGGGCATAGAGTCAGGGGCCACCTTGACCTCACTTGACTTCCTGCCCATCCGCCCAGTACACGGATCATTTTTGCCGCTACCGACATCTCGGGGGGGAGGGGGAGGCCACCTGCGGGCCCATATAAGGGATCCTCTGGTGAATCTGCAGCCGGGACTGCTTTTGCCTGATGCCGGATCACCTGCTGTGTAAAAAAAAAAAAAAAAAAAAAAAAAAAAATACCGGGGTTATGGCACCTACCTGCTGCCATAACCACAGTATGCAACGTCAAAGTAGCGACGTACATACACGGTGGGTGGGCTGGAAGTGGTTAAAGCAAAAAAAAAAAAACAGTGCTGCAGTGTTTAAGGACTTATGCACACTGGGACTTTGGCTCCATTATTCGAGACTCCAGGTGTTTAGATGTGGGCAGAAGACAAAAGGCATTGTCTGGCCCTGCTGCTGGCATCCTGTAACATTCAGAGGCTGACAGTTGTTGTGAAGGTTGGAGATGCCTAGCTAGTTGAGGTGGGTGAAATAGCTCTTTAACTGGGCAGTGAAGGCCTGTGATTAGGAGGTTTCTTAATGACATATGTGCATAAATAAAGCATGCATGATTGGCTTTAAATACTGATCTTCCATCTCCCAGTTTTAGTACTGATTGCACACTGCTGATTTTTACCCAAACTATAAAACATTACAGAATTCATTGTGAAGCCCAGCAGTCCTCTGGTTGATAACGCCCTTCCTAGAGGTGGTGGTACGCTAGGCAGTAGCAAAGGCACAACTCCTTTTCTCCTATTCAAAGAGGTGTTTTGGCTGCACAGAGAGGCACTGAAGCTTCAGGAGCCGTGTGAGGGTCACATGAAATGGCCTAGCAGGCCGTGTGTTTGACACGTGGGCTATGACATTCATTCTCAGCTGATGAAAGGATTGCAGGAATGCCCTGGTATTATAAGGGCTGCAACACAGAGGGCTATCTCCAGTGGCCCCTGAGAGGTTAGCCAGTGAGGAAGCGGGCTCATTTTTGTGTTTAAATTCGATACCCCTTCTTTACTGTGTGTCTTACAGCATGGGAGGTGGCCCAGCCTGCTGCTGTTTATCAAGATTAAAGTGGTATTGAAACCAAAAACAACATTTAAAAATATTGCAACTTAAGCGTTTGTAAACCGATGCACTTTAATTTTTTTTTTTTTTTTTTTTTCTCTTGCCTGCAAGGCAAAGGCATTGCATACTACACGTTGTGAAACTTACCTCAAAACAAAGCCTTCCAGTGATGCAATGTCATCACTGGAGACAGCTTCCATCTTTACCTGTCTTGCGTCTGTGTTCATGGACTCCAACTGTTTGACTGCGTGCAGGAGCTGCCGGTCATGGCACAGGGCTCTGGAGAAACTACACGAGCAGCTGTTCCTTCAGAGGACATGTGCCATTGATTTCACATGCTGCATGTATAGTAAATCTCCTAAATGATGCATGTTTAGGAAATATTTACACTACCTATAGGTAAGCCTTATTATAGGCTTACCTATAGGTAAAATTTAAAGATGGAAGTTTACGTTCTTTTTAACAATCCTTAAATGTGGTGGCTGCTGCCTATTTTTATTAAATTATGCTTTCTTTCTCAAGTTGTCTGCTAGGACGGCACCCTGAGAGATGACTGGTCCACCTGACAGGAAACACAATCAACCAAGAGGTTAAAGGCCCCCGCCCCTCCCGATGCTCCTCAGTTTTTGATTGTGTTTCCCCACATCGAAACCGTTTGTTATTTTTCCGTTGACCTAAAAGCCTGGGGCTGGTGGTCTCCCCCTGGGAGCCGGACCAAATGCCTGGGACCGCTAGGTCCGGCTGGATGGTTCTCATCCTTCCTGGGGGGTTTCCCAATCCGTTTCTCGGGGGGGGGGGGGGCAGCAGAAGCAGGACCCTGGTTGGTGACTGTGCTTCTTTCCATAGAAGAGCCCCCCCCCCCCGAGTGCTGAAGAACCCTGGGTATGGTGGTGTACCCAGAACTTCAGGGGCCAAATTTCCTGTTGCCCTTCCTTACCTGTGCGGTGGCCGTGCAGTTGCAGGAGTTGGTTTCCTTCTAATGGCTACAAGACCACAGGGGGTGAGTCTGGGACCCGTTCTGGGTCTGGCCAGGGCTGCTGACCGGAACGACCATTCGCGGGGGTCGCGCGGCAAGAAGCTCTGCATGGAGAGCTTTTCCCCTTTCTCAGCGTCCTGGCGCTCAGCGCCATTTTCCTGAAGATCAGGGAATTACATCACTTCCTCCTCTAAGAGGAGAGAGTGGGAAGGCTGCAGCAGGAAGTGACCTCAGGTCCAGTACCACGTCCGGTCTTCGGCAAGATGGCGGTGGCGCGATGCAGCCAGTATACAGAGGATATAAAAAGCCACAGGGAACAGGTGCCCATGTCTCCTCTGCATTCCTGTATGCAGCACCTCCAAGGAGAGATCGGAAGTAGCATGGAACATGAGAAGGAGAGACCTGCAGGGTCTGCGGCCATGGAAGAGGCCACAGGGGGTGAGTCTGACCGGCCTCCGGAGGTTTAGAGGGGGAGAGTACCCCAACTCTTCTACGATTCTCAGTGTTTGCCTGTGTGTTTTTCAGGGGACGATGCTATTGCCCGTGAGGTTGCAAGCCGTCCTGTGAAATCCTCCACCCGCTCTAAAAGATGTGGGAACTGTAATGACAGGCTACCCCCAGATCATCCAAAGCCCTTCTGTTTTAAATGCATACAGAAGTTGACAGGGAAGGAGACATCTCAGATGAAGGAATTCCTTACTATGCAAACTGAGATGCTGTCCACCTTAAAGTCTTTTCAGGCCACCCTTAAGCCTAGGGATTCAGAGGCTCACTCTAGTAAGGATGCCTCTTCCCAGGAGAGCTTCGCCTCCTCTAGGAGGTATCGGGCGGATGTACTGAAGTATCCACTCCCCTATGATTCAGAGGAAGAGTGTGATTTAGAAGTTCCTAATCAGGAGTTTTCTGATGAAGGGGTGGTGGACAGCCAAGAGGAGGATGGGAGGGAGGAATCCAGGTCTAGCAGACATATATTTTCTGCCGACCACATGGAAGATCTTCTGAAAGCTATTTTTTTTTTTCAAATATAAGTTTATTCAGGAGCAGGAAGGGCAAGGGCCCGCAGTGACAATAGAAACATAAACAGGTTCGAGGACGCAGCCTCTTACAGCAACATAACTGAAATCGTGACAGTGTGGTTTCCAGTTTCAGGGTCATATATATAAATTATTACAGTTTGTACGCTAAATTCACCCTTGATTTGGGTCTAAAATAGGTTTGGGTATCCCCATTCCTCCCGCCATTTTCTTTTTTTTTAAATAAAAAATATAAAGAAGAAAAGGAGTAATTGTAGAAGAATAATAGTGCAAATAAGAGAGGAAGAGCGAAGGCAGAGAATTGAGAGGTTAGAATAGTGATGAGGGGAGGTGTAAGGCACAGGTGTGTCGGGGGGGAGGGGGGGGAAACACGGAGGCGGCTGTATCCATCCATTGCTTAATATGTATATGTCCACAGGGAAGCTGTTGTCAGTAGGTTTCCACCCACTGCTTCAATCATGGGCTTGCCAGCAGGTTTTGAACCTCAGTGGAGAATATTAATATAAGCCATTGCGACCAGGTCTTAGTGTATAGCTCAGTTTGGTTACGGTCTGTGAGAATAAGATCCTCCATCTTCCTTATATCCTCTACCTTTTTTAACCACATACCCAGAGTAGGAGGTCTGGTGGTCTTCCACAACAGGGGGATGCACGCCTTGGCTGCATCTAGGAGATGTCTGATCAGAGATTTTTTTATAAGTCTTTCTGGACATGGTAGAGGCATGCAGCAAGAAGAAACCAGGGTCCGCCGCAATATGGCGTTCCGTAAATTTCTGTATTATCAACTGTATGGACTTCCAGAACTGCTCCAGCCTCCGACACGTCCAAAAGATATGGAGAATCGTACCCTGTTCCTCTCCGCATCTCCAGAAGATTCCTGAGGAAGATGGGAAAAATATCCGCAATTTGTCCGGGGTGTTGTACCATCTAGTTACTATTTTGTAATTGGTTTCCTGCATTTTCGTGCATATGGAGGATTTAAGTGTAGAGTATATTTTGTTTTTGCTTTGATGTAAAACTGCACTGTATATCTCTCTCCCAGGACCTGAGGGTGGGTATTTGGTAGTTTTCTGATGGTGTAATCAATAGTTGATATGTTGCTGACAGTGTGTGAGGGAGATCCCCCTCTCCTGAGCAATATATCTCATATGTAGTCAGGGCTCTATCAAAATTTCCAGGAGGGGGTAGCTTCTTAAGAAAGTGGTTAAGCTGTAAGGCTCTCCAAAAATCTAAGTGGAATGGTCCTTCCGGTCTCATCAACTCTCCTATTGAGATCCACTGTCCATTTGAGATGTAATGGGATGCTTGTGAGTGACCTGCTTTACGTAGGGAGCGAAATATTGGATCCGTATATCCTGGATTGAATTCTGGAGTACCCAGAATTGGGCGTAGTGGGGAATTAAGGGATGTAAGATGTAGTCTAGCAAAAAGAGATGAACAGGTTTGTGTGGTAACTCCTATCAGGGGATGATGTTTCATATTCCTAGGTAATAAGTCATGGCACCAGGGAGCTCTGTCTAAGGGTACAGTACATTGGGCTTGTTCTAATTGGGTCCATAGCTTGGTGGTGCTATGTCGGTTCCAGTCAATGAGTCTGGACAAATGAACTGCTTGTTGGTATTTTCGAAGATCTGGGACTGCCAATCCTCCGTTATGTTTGGGTAATGTGAGCTGTCGTCTGTTGATCCTAGGTCTCTTATGTGCCCATATAAAATCCAAGAACAAAGTGTTGGTTTGGTCAAAGTAGTGGGTGGGAATTTGGATCGGAAGGGCCTGTAGGAGGTATAAGAACTTTGGCAGAATGCACATTTTAAGAATGTTGCACCTACCAAACCAAGAGTGTAGCCCTGTGTTCCAAGTATTCAGTAGGGATCTGACCGTGGATAATAATGGAGGGAAATTCATGGAATTTAAGTTCCTAGATATTTCCGGGCGGTAGTAGTCCATTTAAATTTGAAACTGTTCTGCAAGGTGTTGAGGGTGTGTGGTGGTAACCCAATACTCATGGCTTCGGATTTATTAAAGTTTATCTTTAAATTAGATATATTTCCATATGCTTTAAATTCATGAAGAAGATTGGGGAGAGAGATGGTCGGATTTGTGAGAGTGAACAGCATATCATCCGCATAGGCGGCTATTTTCTGCTGCGTCTCTCCCATGTTTACTCCAGAGATATCTGGATTGGCCCGAACTGTTCTCAGGAAGGGTTCCAGTGACAGGGCGAATAGAAGTGGGGATAACAGGCACCCCTGGCGGCTTCCGTTCTTGATCTCAAAGGGGGCAGACAGGTTCCCATTTGCCCTAACTCTTGCTGTGGGGTTGGTGTAGACTGAAGTAATCCAGTTTAACATCCTTGTCCCCAGGCCAACATGTCTTAAAACTGAAGCCATGAAGTTCCAATTCACCCTGTCAAAGGCCTTCTCTGCGTCTGTACTTAGAAATATGCAGGGAGTCTTATTCTGATTGAATACGTGTAGGATGTTGAGGGCTTTGATTGTATTGTCCCTGGCCTCTCTGGATGGGACAAAGCCTACTTGGTCTAGATGGATCAGGGACGGAAGGTATGTTTGGAGTCTAGTTGATAATATTTTCGTAAAGACTTTAAGATCAATATTGAGAAGCGAAATTGGTCTGTAGCTCCCGCACAATGTCGTATCTTTCCCTTCCTTGGGTATCACTGCGATATGGGCTGTCAATGTGTCGCTGGGGAAATGAGTGCTAGAATCCAGTGAGTTAAAGAATTTGTGCATGGGTTCGCCCAGGGACGGTAACAGAGTTTTGTAGTATAGGGCCGTAAAGCCATCCGGGCCCGGAGCTTTCCCTAGTTTCAGGGATGCAATTGCTTTTTGAATCTCTTCCATGGTGATAGGTTCTTCTAATAACTCACTGGATTCAGCCGGTAGTTTAGGCATATCAGATTTAGTTATATAGTCTTCTATTTGTGACTGTGGTGCAGGTTGGTGTTGTAAGTTATAAAGGGAGGAATAGAATTCCTTGAATTCATCTGCGATCGCCTGAGGTAGTGTAATCTTTTGACCAGAGGACGACACAATGTGGGGTATATAGTTCGCTAGGGTTTGTTCGCGTAGTGATTTGGCAAGTACTTTACCGCACTTTTTTCCTGATTCATACGTCACGCGTTTACATTTTTGTAATGCGGCTTTTGCTCAAAACTGCATTAAGTCCGTGATTTTATTGCGTAAAAGCAGAATGTCCGCTTCTCCCGCAAGTGTCTGTGCGTGTTTGTGTCTTGCCTCTGCCAGGTGTAAGTCCTGTAGAAGTGTTGTCATCTGGCCCGTTCTTATTCGTTTAATGCGTGCGCCGTGCTTTATCAAGACCCCCGCGGATCACCGCTTTGTGTGCTTCCCAGACTATTCCGGGATCACTACCGGGAGTGTAGTTGGTTTGGAAATAGCAGTCTAATTCCTTCTTGACGTCAGTAAGTACCTCCTCGTCGTGCATGAGACTTTCATTCAGTCTCCAAGTCTTTTGTCTGTCAGTTGGGTTGTCAGTTAGGGCATTGGTTAGTAGGACAGGAGCGTGGTCAGACCACGTGATGGAAAGTATCTTAGAGTCTCGAAGAGCGTGTAATTGGGCATGGGGGATTAGAAAATAATCAATTCTGGAGTATTGTTTGTAAGGGTTGGAATAAAAAGTGTAGTCCCGTTCGGTTGGGTGTAGGAGACGCCAGGCGTCTATCAGTTGTGCCTTGTGTAGTGTCTTGGAGATTTGTTTCCTTCCGGAGGGGGCGATAGAGGAGGTTCCTGAGGAAGTATCCTCAGAGGGGATCAAAGGGACGTTGAAGTCGCCTCCTACTATAAGGTGGCCCCTAGAGAACTCCAACAGAGTCTCTATGGTCTTATTAAGAAACCTATCTTGGTGGGTGTTAGGTGTGTAGATGTTCGCAAGTGTTACTTGTGTCCCTCCTATTTCACCCTTGAGAAACAGGTACCTTCCCTCTGGGTCTGATAGTATAGCCGCACATTTCCAGGGTACACTGTTGGCAATGAGTATAGATACACCACGTGTCTTAGTGGGCCCATTGGTGGAGTGATAGACCGTAGGGAAATACCTGTTCTTCAAAATGGGGAGATTACTATTTTTAAAATGAGTTTCCTGTATTAGAGCCAGGTCTACTCTATTGCGTTTTAGATCTTGGAGCAACATGCGCCTCTTTTCCGGCACATTTAAACCGTTTGCATTCAGTGTAAATATGTTCACCGCCTCCATGTTTCCCTGAGTGTAAAGAGATAGAGAAAGGGGAAGACGGGGAGAGTGGGGGTAGGGCTAAGTGGGGGAGAAGTAGGGTAGGATAGTCAGTTGAGAAAAGTAAGAAATTAGAATCTAAGAAGTATCAGTTAAGTACAGTTTGTTGTTCTAAAAGAAACGCACAATAGTGCTATGACACTCACCAGAATAACTCTGGTAACTGAGCGTTGGCCTAATTGGGGTTGTGTAAAACAATAACCAGCGAGGAGTTTACCTGCCACCCCTCTCCATACCTGTGTTTATCTGCATATGATTCAGTAAATGAGTTGACGGAATCGTGTGCAAGAAATCATAAGGCAAAAAACTAATTTTCATGTAAATAAGGTACATTGTGAAAGAGAAAAAAAAAAAGGAAAAAAAGGGAACGATTATACAATAAAACATTGTGTGCGTGGTCCATTTGTTGCTAGCCATTTCCACTTTATATAGGCAAAAGCATAACATCAAAAAACGGATTTTCCATCCCTGCATATTTTCCTAGGCCAAAAACTTTAAACTTATGAGCCCACTGGTATACATCGTTTGCGGACAAATCCCCGGATCCCGTATAGGAGTGGTGGGGGGGGTTTCCTCATATAAACTTAGGATAAGGGGATAGGCCGCAAACTGTCTAGTCAAGCCTATGGGCTCCCATATGTCCCAATAATATCCTCTCCCTTCTTATCTACCAGCCGTGTTGAATATGGGTTTTGCATTCGCTAGGGCCTACTATTTAAATACATGTACCTGTCCCGTATCTACTTTCTGGCTTGTAGGTGAAGCCGGTGAGCTCCGTCTAGAAGTTCCCTCTCCTCCCCTTCACTCACTCGCCACCTCCGGTACAATTGTTATGGCCATATTAGAGTCAGAGGTAGGAAGGCACCCCGACAGTGTTCGTCCCTGGAGGTATTAATGCGTCCTTTATTCCGGTATTTTGGTGTCACAAATCCAGCTTGGCAGTCCCTATGGCAAGGTGTCGGTGGATTTGCTGTCCAAAAGAGTCCTCCGCCTCTGCTTGTGGCCGGCTGCACTTGTATGTCTGTGTTGCTTGGTTCTTACTCTTCTTCGGAAGGCCAAGTGTATTATAGTCCCAGAATGCCTGTGTTTCCGGTTCAGCGCCAAGTCGCCTGCAGCTCTCTGTATTTGTGACGCATCTGGGGGCCCTGCGAGAAGTGGAGGGTACCTTCACTCTCCCAGGAAGGTGAAGCTGTGCTCACATCCGCTCGAGACAGGAGACACTCGGCGTTAGAGTGTGACGCACCGAGGTGCAGTCTGGGCAGCTTCCTACAGGGGGATAGTAGCTGACCGTACATTACCAGGCAACCCTCATTGGTATGTGGGGCTCAGGCAATCGAGCAGGGATAAAGAAAAAACAAAGTGGTAAAAAATAAAAAAACATGTAACTGAATATAAACTAGTGCCTGATCTTTGGAAGTTCTTTATGTTCACGCTTCCCGAGAGTCCTCAGCTGATACTGTACGGGTTCTCCTACGGGATCTCTGCTGGCGTGGATGTTGGTAGTTCCTTTGGGTATTGGGTCCTGAGCGTGTCGACATCCTGGGAATGAACGCTAGCCAGTCTGGGACTTGGATCTGTTCTGTGCCCAGGAACTCAAAGAAGGCTGGCAATTCCGCGGGCGAGCGTAGTGTGAATGATGATGTTCCGTCGCGAAATGTTACCGCCAAGGGGTATCCCCAGCGGTACGTGCAGACCTGTCTCTTGGCTAATTTAAGCGCCGGTTTCAGTAGGGCTCTCCATAGCAGCGTGGCTCTCGACAGATCCGGGAGTATCTTGATTATTGCGCCATCGAACTCCACTTCTCCTTGTTCCCACGCTTTGCGAAGGATGAGTTCTTTTTGCGTGTATTTGTGGATTCTGCACAGCACGTCACGCGGCCTATCTGGGTCTTGCGATCTAGGCCCGAGAGTTCTGTGTACCCGGTCTAACTCCAGCTGTGGTGGGACGGTGCCTAGTATTTTATGGAAGATAGCCGTAACCGATGCTGCTAGGTCTTCTGAGCCAGTAGCTTCTGGAATGCCCCACAGCCGCAGGTTGTTGCGGCGGCTGCGGTCCTCCAGGTCCTCCGTATGCAGCTGTAGGTCGATGGTCTGTGAGATTTGTGATTCCTGGAGGCGTTCCAGAGCCAGGACTCGCTGTGTGAGAGACGAAATCGTCAAGTCACCATTGTCTACTCTTTCTGTGAGGTCTTGTATCCCTGTTCTCAGTTCCTGGATGTCCCGTGCATGAGCCTCTTCCACCCTCATAATAAGGGACTCCATGTCTGCTCGTGAGGGTAAGGCCTCAAAGTCGGCCTTCGTGGGGAGGGCCTGTAATATGCTCTGGAGATCCTCTGGAATGCCACTCTGACGTTGAGACGATCCTGCCATGTCTTCCTGAAAGACTGCTGGTGTCGTTAACGAAAAGTCCTGTGCTGGAGAGTCGTGAGAAGGTGCTGGTAAGTCCGTTTCTGACCTAGGGCACACACGTGGTGCTGTTGCAATGGCGCCTGGTGAGATCGCCAGCGAGTCTTTAAAATACCGTTTGATGCCACACCGGGGGGTTGAGGGCCGAGAACCGCTGGTTGATGATCGTGTCCTATATCGTTTGGACGATAGCATGCCTTATTTTCGCTGCGTGATTCCCATTAGATTGCAGGTTGTAGAGGGGTTTAGCTAGGAGCTCTCCAGAAGTGCTTCCTCACCCGGCCATTGCTAAGCCACGCCCCCCTTCTGAAAGCTATTTATGCCTCAGAAGAGATTCAGGAGCCTGCTGCACAGGTGTCCGCTCAGGATAGGATGTATAGAGGCTTGATTAAACCTCAGGCCAGGGTCCTTCCGGTACATTCCGCCCTTAAGGAAGTCATCTTAAGGGAATGGAAAGAACCAGAAAGAAGGCTTCTGAAATATAAAACCTGGAAGCGTAGATGCCCCTCCTCTGAGGAGAATGAGGAAAAGTTTTTCAAAACTCCTAGACTAGACGCCTCCCTTAGCACAGGTCTCTAAGCAGTCGGATCTTTCCTTCGAAGATACCGGTAATTTAAAGGATCAAATGGATCGCAGGGCTGAAACCATTTTACGCAGAGCCTGGGAAGCTAACGCTGCGGCTATGAGCCCCGCATTGGCCTCAGCTTGCATCGCAAGGAATGCCGACACATGAGTCTGTAAATTAGTGGACCACGTATCCCGAACCTCCAAATCCAGGGAGGTCCTGGATTCTCTGGAGGTCATAGGGAAAGCTGTCGCATATTTAGCAGATGCTGCGGTTGAGACAGTACGTACAACCGCTAAAACAGGTGCCTTACTAAACTCGGCCAGGCGAGCCCTCTGGGTTAAAACGTGGGATGGGGATAGCTCATCCAAAATCCATCTATGTGGTCTCCCTTTTGAAGGGACACTCCTTTTTGGTGCTGGCCTAGATCAGGCTTTAGCCAGATCTACCGAGAAAGGGAAAAAATTTCCTACCAAACCTAGGAGAGAGAGGAAGCGTTTTTTTCGTGGCCCCCAGGCAAAGAATTGCTTCTCCGAGAAAAAGGTCTCCCCTAATAGACGTTGGGGCGCAGGAAAAGACAAACAAAAGACTGGGGTTCTCTTTTCCAGCCAGAAGTCAGTTGACAAGACCCCCAAATGACTTTCCGGTAGGGGGCAGACTTTCCCACTTTGCCTCTCAGTGGGAAAGGATCACCCAAAGCCCCTATGTTCTTCGGATCATAAGAGAGGGTTACAGATTGAAGTTTCTCTCCCCTCCACCCCCCAAGTTTCTCTTGACCTGCCTTCCCAGGGATCCCTGCAAGGTGGTAGGAATCCTTCAGAATATAAGAGAGCTGGCCAGTCAGGAGGTTATAGTACCTGTTCCAGTGGACCAGCAGGGTCAGGGGTTTTATTCCCACATTTTTGTGGTACCAAAACCCTCAGGAAGGTATCGTCTTATTATAAATCTAAGGAACCTCAATGTTTTTCTTCGTTACAAGAAGTTCCGCATGGAGAGTGTCTATTCTCTCAGAAGACATCTCCTCAAAGAAGTGTTTATGGTGACCTTGGATTTAAGACGCCTACCTTCATGTCCCCATTTTTCAGGGCCATCAAAGCTTCCTGAGATTTGTGATCGCCTCTCCAGAGGGAGTGCAACACTGGCAGTTCACAGCCCTCCCCTTTGGACTGGCGTCCAGTCCGAGAGTCTTCACAAAGGTCATGGCAGAGGTGGTGGCTTTTCTGCACCTCCAGGGAGTGGCATTGATTCCCTACCTGGACGACATTTTGATTTGCAGTCTAAGTTGGGATCAACTACTTCTGGATCTATCCAGAGTAATGGAGACCTTAGAAGCCCTGGGATGGATTGTCAGCAGGGAAAAGTCCTCGCTGACTCCTGCTCAGACAAAGCTGTATCTGGGTTTCCTGGTGGACCCCACAGAGCAAAAGCTAGTTCTTCCTCAGGGCAAGGTAGAGGGCCTCATATCAGCGGTCACGTCGCTGTTACAGACAAGCACCTCCTACAGAGGTATCATGAGAGTTCTGGGTCTAATGACGTCATTTATCCCAGTAGTTTCTTGGGCACAGCTACACTCCAGGCCCCTCCAGCACTTTCTTCTATCCTCTTGGGACAGAAAAAGAGACTCTCTGGACATAGAGATAGCCATCCCGGTCGAAGTAAAGAACTCCCTTCACTGGTGGCTCCTTCCTCAGAGGCTTCAAGGGGGCCTCCTTTGGAGCCAACTTCAGCCTCTCAGGATAACTACAGATGCAAGTTCCTGGGGGTGGGGAGCCCACCTGGAGGATCTAATAGCTCAGGGGTCCTGGGCTTCAGAACAAAGAAGGGCCTCCTCCAACTTTCGAGAGCTGTTGGCCATAGGAGAAGCACTAAAGGCTTTTGAGGGAAGGATCAGGGGCCAGGAGGTGCAGGTCTTGTCAGACAATGCCACGGCAGTGGCATTTCTGAATCATCAGGGGGGTACCAGATCTACAACACTCCTATCCCTATCAGCAAAGATCCTGTCCTGGGCGGAAAGTCGGATTCCTTCCATCTCCGCAATCCACATAAAGGGGACGTTAAATGTAGAGGCAGACTACCTCAGTCGGCAGCCGATTCTGCAGGGGGAATGGGAACTGAATCCAGAGGTCTTTTCCCTGGTAAGTCGGCATTTCAGCGTTCCAGAGATAGATCTCTTTGCCCGCAGGAAAAGCAGAAGGGTAAAGAGATTCTTTTCCCTTGCTCGAGAGAGAGGCTCAGAGGGGATAGATGCGTTGGCGCAGGTCTGGGACTTCGACTGGCCTATGCCTTTCCCCCTCTGGGACTAATTCCGAGGGTCCTTCAAAAACTGTTCCTCTCGGAAAGCAAGTTGATTCTAATAGCCCCTTGGTGGCCCAAGAGAGCCTGGTTTCCAACCCTGCAGGGTTGGTCCATAGCCCCACTGCTTCACCTCCCTGTCCGGGGCGACCTTCTCCTTCAGGGTCCAGTCTGCCTCCCAGACCCCAGCTTCTTCAAGCTGACGGCCTGACTCTTGAAAGGCAGAACCTGCGGAAGAAGGGACTGTCGGACAGAGTAGTGGATACACTGCTCCTTAGTAGAAAGCCAGTCACAAGGCGTATTTACGCCAAGACCTGGGCGATTTTCTCTCGCTGGTGCCAGGAGAGAGGGACTTCTCAAAGAGATTTTCCTGCTATCTTAGAATTTCTCCAGGATGGAGCAGATCTAGGTTTGGCAACCAAGACCCTTAAGGTGCAGGTTTCAGCCTTGTCCTGTTTCCTTGAGAAACTTTTGGCATTACACCCCCTGATCAAGAGATTTCTCTTGGTCAGGGAGAGATTGTCCCCTGTTTAAATGTCCAGGTGTCCTCCTTGGGACCTTACACTAGTACTGGAGGGGTTAACAAAGGCCCCATTTGAACCGATAGATCACATCCCCCTTAGGATCCTGACCTTTAAATTGGCCTTTTTACTAGCAATCACCTCAGCTAGGAGAGTAGATGACATTCAGGCTTTTTCTATTAAAGAACCATTTTTTTTCTTTATTCGAGGACAGGGTTATACTTAGGCAGGACCCCCTGTACCTCCCTAAGGTAGCATCAAAGTTCCATAGGACTCAAGAAGTGGTGCTGCCTTCCTTTTGTAGTAACCCCAAAAGTGAAGGGGAAGTTTCTTTTCATTGTCTGGACACCAGACGCTGTTTATTATCCTACCTAGAAAGGGTTAAGGAATTCAGAAGGTCCAGCCATCTTTTAGTTAATTTTTCTGGCCAAAAGAAGGGCCAACAGGCATCCAAGGCTTCTATAGCTAGATAGGCTAACGAAATGGTATGTTTAATCCATGAGCAGTCAGGTAAAGCAGCTCCTAGAAATCTTAGAGCGCATTCCACGCGATCTCTGGCAACCTCCTGGGCGGAAAGGGCTGGAGCTTCGGTGGAGCAGATATGTAGAGCCGCTACATGGTCAAGCCAGAACACGTTCCTGAGGCATTATAGAGTGGAGTTACTATCTCCTCAGGACCTGGCATTTGGCAGGAAGGTCCTGCAAGCGGTGGTCCCGCCCTAAAGGTAGGCCTGAGCTAGTTGCTCTTCTCTCAGGGTGCCGTCCTGGAAGACGAGAAAATAACCAGTTACACTTACCGGTAACAGTGTTTCTGGGAAGTCTTCCAGGACGGCAGGCCTACTTCCCACCCGTTCTATTTAGGAAAGATGTAATGTTTAGAGTGTGGTGGTTATATTTTTCACTCTCGTGCACTGGTGTGGGTCAATACTTTGTCACAACTGAGGAGCATCGGGAGGGGCGGGGGACTTCAACCTCTTGGTTGATTGTGTTTCCTGTCAGGTGCACCAGTCATCTCTCAGGGTGCCGTCCTGGAAGACTTCCCAGAAACACTGTTAACGGTAAGTGTAACTGGTTATTTTTTTGCCTGGTGGTGATCCAGCCAGTAACACGCTTCCTGTCTTTAACCACTTCAATACAGGGCACTGACCCCCCCCCCCCCCCCCGCTCAAGCCAATTTTCAGCTTTCAGCGCTGTCGCTGTTTAAATGCCAATTGCACGGACATGCTACACTGTACCCAAACTAAATTTTTATCATTTTATTCCCATCAATAGAGCTTTCTTTTGGTGGTATTTTATCACCTCTGCGGTTTTTATTTTTTGCTAAACAAAAAAGACCGAAAATTTAGAAAAAAAAAAGTTTCTTCATTTATTAGAAAATTTTGTAGTATGTTTTCTCCTTCACTGATGGGCACTGATGAGGCTGCACTGATACGATGGCATGGATGAGGTGGCACTGATGGACATGGCTGAACACTGATAGGTGGGCACTGATGGACACTGAGTGGCACTGGGCATCACTGATTAGGAGGCACTGGCAGGTATTGCTGGTGGGCACTGATTGGCATTATGTGTAGGCACACATTGGCATCGTGTGGGCACACATGGCCACCAGGGATGCTGTACCTGGTGGTCATCAGTGGGGGCCATCCTTGGTGGGCATCCGCGGTTAGGTGGCTGTGCTGATAAACAGCACAGACCCCCCCCCCCCGTCAGGAGAGTAGCCGATCGACGCAAGTGAGGAAAAGCCGATTAACGCCTCTTCCTGTTTACATTGTGATCAGCCGTGATTGGACATGGCTGATCACGTGGTAAAGAGTCTCTGTTGGAGACTCTGCGATGTGCGTCATCGGGGGCGCGCAGCGGCTTGTTATCCTGATCACGTCATATGACGTCCGGTCAGGATAACACAACCACTTTGCCTCTGTCATTTTGGTATATGGTGGGTGGCAAGTGGTTAAATTGAACTTGTACTGATCAAAATTCAGCAGGGACCAGATTAATTTTGTTCAGTGTGTATCCATCCCTTCTTGGCTCACATTTCTGCCATAAGAACTGGTTCTCCAAACCTGCAAAATCTAGGAACAAGTCCATCTCACAATGAGGGGGCATCTGTCAGCCTTCGCGGTCCAGGATCTTTGTATCCAAGCTACAATCTTGAGTATTGGTCTTTACCTCCACACTGCTTCATGCTGTCCTCCCCACCAAATCATATAGGGCTGTATGCTGCTCTCTGTCAACCCTCTTGCAGGATGTCATTGCCAAGAAGATGAAAAGGAGGCATTTGCCGTGTTCTGGATCGGAGGATCATCCTCACTGGCTTACTTGGTGCTAAAAATTCTGTATGTTATCTACCAAGTCGTTGATCACCCCTTTCTCTGGGGATATCAAGAATGCCTACTTGCACATCCCTTTGCATCAATGATACCTGCATCTTGCTGTAGGCATGCGACACTACTGGTTTGTTCCCATTTTTTTTTTGTGTCTCAGTGGGCCTTCACTTAAGGTGTTAGCTCCTGTCCTAGTTCTGCTATGTTCTTGGGGTATTCCCATAGTGGGATATATAATGACCTTCTACTATAGAAAGCTGCTCCAGACTCTTAGCCAAATTCAAAAGAACAGTGCAGACCCTGCAGAGGTTTGGACAGATCCTAAATCTCCAGAAGTCCACACTGGAACTGACCCACTGCTTCACTGATTGGAGTATCTGGACCTGATTTTAGATGGCTGTGTGTGTGTGGTGTTTTTTTTTTTCCCCCCCTCTTACACAAGCTGCTGGCTCTCCAATTCTATGCTTGGACCCAGATGACTCTTCACCACCTGCTTTTGCATGAAAGATTTGGGCCTGCTGTTGGCCTTCTTCAAGGCAGTACTACACTCACCACCCACTTTATTAAGTACACCTGTTCAATTGCTTGGCAACACAAATTGCTAATCAGCCAATCACATGGCAGCAACTCAATGCATGTATACATCTAGACGTGGTGCCGACAACTTGCTGAAGTTCAAACAGCATTAGAATGGGGATAAAAGGGGATTTAAGTGACTTTGAACGTGGCAGGGTTGTTGGTGCCAGACGGGCTGGTCTGAGTATTTCAAAAACTGCTTCTGCTGGGATTTTCACGTACAACCTGCTCTATCAACCTGCTCTATGGTTTTCGGAGAATGGTCCAAAATATCCAGTGAGTGGCAGTTGTGTGGACGAAAATGCCTTGAGGTCAGAGGGGACTGGACAGACTGGTTCGAGCTGAGAGGCAACCGTAACTCAAATAACCACCCATTACAACAACCAAGGTATGCAAATGCCATCTCTGAATGCACAACACATCAAACCTTGAAGCAGATGGGCTACAGCAGCAGAAGACCACACCGGGTGCCACTCTTGTCAGCTAAAAACGGGAAACTGAGGCTACAATTCACACAGGCCCACCAAAATTGGACAATAAAAGATTGGAAAAACGTCTGATCTGATGAGTCTCGATTTCAGCTGCGACGTTCAGATGGTAGGGTTAGAATTTGGCATAAACATGACAGCATGGATCCATCCTGCCTTGTATCAAGGGTTCAGGCTGGTGGGGGATGTTTTCTGGCACACTTTGGGCCTCTTGTTACCAATTGAGCATCATTTTAAATGCCACGGCCTACCTGAGTATTGCTGACCATGTCCATCCCTTTATGACTACAGTGTACCCATCTTCTGATGGCTACTTCCAGCAGAATAATGTGCCATGTCACAAAGCTCAAATCATCTCATACTGGTTTCTTGAACATAAGAAAAAAAGAAAGGGCAAGGCCTTCCAAAGGGGTCGCAGTAACTGAACACTACGGTTGCATTCAATTAAATTTTTTTTTTTAGAAAAAACGCACCATAATATCAAATATGACAAAATACCAAAAATGGCGGTCTGAGTAGAACCTTCCAAAACATTGTGATTTAAAAAGAGGGATCGCAGCTGCACATGCACCCACACAACCAGACATACAGGTCAAAGGATGGGAGTTGAATGAAGTATTGTTGATCAATATATTGCATATACTATCGTTGTCCTTCCTAATTAAGCAGTGGATTGTGGTCATCCCAAACAGGATATGTAGCTGTAAACTGATTGAGATGTGGATGCACATAAACAAACAAGTGGATATAACATGGGCCGTCCAAAGTCATTAGTACACAAATTCAACTGTGTGGCACCTAGAATTAGAGGCTCTCATTTGTCTATTGGAGGCACAGGTGGCTTAATTGTATAGGCTGCAGTGTCCAGTAAGCAAGGCTGTGGGGGTAAAACTTCTTAAGTGTAATACTCATTTAAAAGTTCACTGATCCATCACAAGTACGTTTGGGGAGGGAGGAACACAGCATGGTGAGTTGGTGTTGTCAGTCCACAGCTAATCAGCAAGTTCAACTGAATAATAGCAACGTAAGATACTCTCACCCACGTCTGTGTCTCATACCTTCACCCGTCCTTTCTGAGCCGAGCTCCACTCCTGAAGTCACCGGATTATCCCCTTGGGAAGTTGATATAAGTGTTGGGTCCAGTGTCATCCCCGCCTGCAGCAAGCCCTCAGCTGTTTTATCGCCACTGCCTCAATACACCATTTTGTGTTGGTGCTACGACCCCTCCATTATCACGAACGTGTTGATGTCATGCTGACATGTTTCGTCAGCATGTTCGTGATGACGGAGGGGTCGTAGCACTAACACAAACTGTGTATTGAGGCAGTGGCGATGGAACAGCCGAGAGCTTACTGCAGGCGGGGATGACACTAGATCCAATACCTAGATCAATGTCCCAAGGGGATAATCCGGTGACTTCAGAAGTGGAGCTTGGCTCAGAAAGGATGGGTGGAGGTATGAGGAGGACAGACGTGGGTGAGAGTATCTTACATTGCTATTTTTCAGTTGAACTTGCTGATTAGCTGTGGACTGACAACACCAACTCCCCCTGCTGTGTTCCTCCCTCCCCAAACCTACTTGTGATGGATCAGTGAACTTTAAATGAGTATTACACTTGGACCCCTTTCATTTTGCGGGTGGATTTAACCCCTTTTCGGCCGCTAGTAGGGGGTTAAAACCGCCCCGTTAGCGGCCGACTAGTGCAGCTTAAACGACGGTAAAGCAGCGCTAAAAATAGCGCCACTTTACTGCTGGTGCCCATGGCAGCTCGGTGTGAAATGGGGTCCTAAGGCTCCATTCACACTAGCGCGTTTTTTGATGCATTTTGCAGAAATACATGGGAATCTTTTAACATGGGTTCCTATGGAACATGTTCACATCAGTGCCTTTTTGTACCTCTGCATTTTTGGAAAGGGTCAGGGACTTTTTTCATGCAAAATGCAGCGTTTTGCATGTAATAGAATTCAATGGACCAGCATCAAAAACGCAGGTGCACCGTTTTTACAGCGTTTTTGGTTTTTTTTTTTTTTTTTTTTAGACTGTATACAGAAAACGCAAAACGCGGCAAAAACGCTGTAAAAATGCTACAAAAACGCTGCAAGCATGACAAAAAAAACTCAAAAAACGCTCAAAAGCAACATGCATAGGTGTGAATTAAGCCTTAGAAGTTTTACCCCTGCAGCCTTGCTTACTGGACACTGCAGCCTATACAATTAAGCCACCTGTGCCTCCAATAGACAAATGAGAGCTTCTAATCCTAGGTGCCACAGTTGAATTTGTGTACTAATGACTTAGGATGGCCTATGTTATATCCACTTGTTTGTTTTAATGTGCATCCACATCTCTATCAGTTTACAGCTACATATCTTGTTTGGGATGACCACAATCCAATGCTTAATTAGGAAGGAGGACAATGGTATATGCAATATATTAAATCAACAATACTTCAATCAACTCCCATCCTTTGAGCTGTGTGTGTGTGTGTGTGTGTGTGTATGTATGTGCAGCTACAATCCCTCCTTTTTAAATGACAACGTTGTCTTTTTTTAATGTTTTGGAAGGTTATACCCAGACTGCTATTTTTGGTATTTTGTCATATTTGATATTAGGGTGTGTTTTTTTTTTTTTCTAAATAAAATTGAATTAAATTCAACCTTAGGGCTCTTTCACACGGGGGATCCGTATGTCCGTTTTTCATCCTTCCGTTTTCGGATGAAAAACGGACATACATGTATCCCTATGGAGCGTCGGATGTCAGCGGTGACATGTCCGCTGACATCCGACGCCGCTCCGATCCGAAAAGTGTAACGGAGGAAAAACCTACTTTTCCATCCGTTTTCGGATCGGATCGGGTGACGACGGACACTACGGTCCGTCATCATCCGATCCCCCATAGGGGAGAGCGGCGCTCTGACAGGTCCGTAGCTGCACAGCGTGCAGCGATGGACCTGTCATCTTTCTGCTCAGCGGGGATCGGCGGAGCGATCCCCGCTGAGCCAGCGGGTGTTCACGGGGAGGATCATCACTGATCCGCCCCGTGTGAAAGAGCCCTTAGTGTTCAGTTACTGCAACCCCTTTGGAAGGCCTTGCCCTTTCTTTTTTTCTTATATGCAGTTTTTGTGGTCGTATGGACTGCGCCTTGTTGATACTACATGGTGAACGGTTGAAGTAATTACTATATTAATTATCTATATATTTGTATACTAATAGTGCGGTATATCCGGGCACCACAATATTTTTTTTATTTTTGGTTTCTTGAACATGACAATGAGTTCACTGTACTCCAATAGCCTCCACAGTCACCAGATCTCACTGCACCTTTGGAATGTGGCGGAACAGGAGATTCGCATCATGGATGTGTAGCCGACAAATCTGCAGCAACTGCTTGATGCTATCATGTCGATATGGACCAAAATCTCTGAGGAATGTTTCCAACACCTTGTTGAATCTATCAAGCTAATATTGTGACACCTGCGCAATGTTAATTAGCAGCAAGCTCTGGGCAGCTGCACTACTTTTTCTTAAATCTACATGTGCTGGATATATCCAAAAACAAAAGAACCAAAACAAGTAATAAAGGTATTAAATAGATAAATATGTTTGATACAAATGTCATTCAAGTAAAATGTGCCAGTGCCTGAATTAAAGTGCAATCCGTGACTTCATGAAACATTTTAACAAGAAAATCCATTGTGATAAGCAAGTGCAATGTTTTCAGGGGAAAAAATGATTGAGGTATATATCAATCAAATCCTCTGATAATTGATGCCAGTGTTTTTAAAGTGACAGTGCAGTGCTATTCCACTTCAATTCACTCCATGTGCACAGTGCCCCAACCCCAATGGGTCCAGACTCACCAGATGTACAGTGCCTTGCAAAAGTGTTCACCCCCTTGGCATTTTTCATGTTTTGTTGCCTCACAACCTGGAATTAACATGGATTGTTTGAGGATTTGCATCATTTACATTACAGAACATGCCCACAACTTTTGAAGATTTTTTTTTTTTTTATTGTGAAGCAAACCACAAATAGGACAAAATAACAGAAAAAGTCAATGTGCATAACTATTCACCCTCCTAAAGTCAATACTTTTGTAGAGCCACCTTTTGTGGCTATCACAGCTCCAAGTCGCTTTGGATAAGTCTCTATGAGCTTGCCACATCTTACCACTGGGATTTTTGCCCATTCCTCCTTGCAAAACTGCTCCAGCTCCTTCAAATTTGATGGTTTGCTTTTGTGAACAGCAATCTTTAAGTCGGACCACAGATTTTCTATTGGATTGAGGTCTGGGCTTTGACTAGGCCATTCTAACACATTTACATGTTTCCCTTAAACCACTCAAGTGTTGCTTTAGCAGTGTGTTTGGGGTAATTGTCCTGCTCGAAGGTGAACCTCCATCCTAGCCTCAAATCTCACACAGAGTGGTACAGGATTTGCTCAAGATTATCTCTGTATTTAGCACCATCCATCTTTTCCTCAACTCTGACCAGTTTCCCAGTCCCGACTGCTGAAAAACATCCCCACAGCATGATGCTGCCACCACCATGTTTCACTGTGGGAAAGGAGTTCTTTGGGTGATGTGATGTGTTGGGTTTGCGCCAGACATAGCATTTTCTTTGGCCAAAAAGTTTAATTTTAGTCTCATCAGACCAGAGCAGCTTCCTCCATACATTTTGTGAGTCTCCCACATGCCTTTTCGCAAACTCATGCCATTTTGTTTTTTTGCTGAAATTAATGGCTTTCTTCTGGCCATAAAGCCCAACTCTATGGAGTGTACAGCTTATTGTGGTCCTATGTACAGATACTCCAGTCTCTGCTGTGGAACTCTGCAGCTCCTCCAGGGGTACCTTAGGTCTCTGTGCCACCTGTCTCATTAATGCCCTCCTTGCCCGGTCCGTGGGTTTTGGTGTGCGGCCATCTCTTGGCAGGTTTGCTGTTGTGCCATATTCTTTCCATTGGGTTATGATAGATTTGATGGTGCTCCTAGGGATCATCAAAGATTTGGATATTTTTTTATAACCTAACCCTGACTTGTACTTCTCAACAACATTGTCCCTTACGTGTTTGGAGAGTTCCTTGGTCTTCATGGCAGTGTTTGGTTAGTGGTGCCTCTTGCTTAGGTGTTGCAGCCTCTGGGGTCTTTCAAAAAGGTGTGTATATGTAATGACAGATCATATGACACTTAGATTGCACACAGGTGGACATCATTTCACTAATTATGTGATTTCTGAAGGTAATTGGTTGCACCAGAGCTTTTTATGGGCTTCATAACAAAGTGGGTGAATACATACGCACATTCCAATTATCATTTTTTTATTTCTGAAAAATAATTTTATGTATATATATTTTTTCTATTTTTACTTCACCAACTTAGACTATTGTGTTCTGATCCATCACATATAATTCAGATTAAACAAACATTGAACTAAAGGCTGTAATGTAACCAAATAGTTAAAAAGCCACGGGGTTAATTATTTTGCAGGGCACTGTAGTTCACCTCCTATGGCTTATGCCAAAAGGGATCAAAATAAAGCTTTCCACAGCTCCACTGTGCGTGGCTAGGTGTCCTTAGTTCTGTTTCTTTTTACACAGATCAGTTGGGACTCAACAGGGATCCTTGCACTAAACTGGCCAAGTAGGATGTGGTATTTGAGTTTGTGGGCTCTCCCAGCTCATCCAGATCCTCTGTCTTTGGGGGCTGGTCCACCATCCTGCTTCTTGGTCACCTTGCTTTAACAGCTTGGCAGTTGAAGCCAAGGCCCTGAGGGTCAGGGGGGCTATCATAGTCGGGCATCTCTATGCTCCTTAACTTTAGGAACTTAATTTTGTGCAAGGTCTACCTGAAAAGGCCTACTTTTTGTAATGCGAGACTAGGAAATTCTATCCCAGAAAATACTGTGTGGGATGAATCCTGTCCTTTCTCGAATTCAATATGGTTTAGCATTTGGCCTGGAGTACAATCAGCGGTAACATTTTGGCCCTAGCCATTCTTTTCCAAAAGTAATACTTATGCTAGTATTACGGTCTAGTTTTGTTACGTGACTTTAACATTTCACTTCAGAGATTGGCCTTTTTTTTTAACTACTTAAGGACCAGGCCCATTTTTCAAACATTGTGTTTACAAGTTAAAATCTTTTTTTTTTTTTTTCCAGACACCCTAGAGAATAAAATGGTGGTTGTTGCAATACTTTGTCACACCTTTTTTGTGCAGCGGTCTTGCAAGCGCAATTTTTTTTTTTTTTTGGAAGAAAAGTTTTTTTTAATTAAAAAAATAAGACAACAGTAAAGTTAGCCCAATTTTTTTTATATTGTGAAAGCTAATGTTGCGTCGAGTAAATTAATACCCAACATGTCATGCTTCAAAATTGCGCCCGCTTGTGGAATGGCGACAAACTTTGACCCCTAAAAATCTCCATAGGTGACGTTTAAAAATTTCTACAGGTTATCAATTTTAAGTTACAGAGGAGGTCTAGTGCTAGAATTATTGCTCTTGCTCTACCTCACGTGTGCGGTTTGAACAGTTTTCATATGCTGGCACGACTTATGTTCACTTCTGCGTGTGAGCTCGGCGGGACAGGGTGCTTTTAACCACTTAGCGACCGGCTCCTGTACATATACGTCGGCACTTTAAAGATGGATATCTCGGTAACTGCAGCAGCTGCTGCCACAACCGAGGTATCCATCTCTTCAGGAGCCAGTCATGTTTACGATAATGGATTCACTGCGAGATCACCATTACCGGCGTTGGGAGAGGTGCCACCCCTCTCCCGCGCCCTCCGCCGCTTACCGGAGCCGTCGGTAGCGGCCGAGTCGATCGGGACCTGTCATGTCTGTGGTATGGAGACAAGTGAGGGGAAGATGGCCCCCACCCGTCTCCATACCATAGGAGGGCAGAAGCGATGTCATAACGTCAGCTCCGCCCATACGTCTTAAAGGGCCATTTTTTTGTTGTAATTTTTTCAAATGACTTTTTTTTTTTTTTTTTTACTTTTTTGCATAAGTCCAAATAAGAGATCTGAGGACTTTCTGACCCCAGATCTAATTTTAAGAGGACCTGTCATACTTTTTTCTATTACAAGGCATGTTTACATGCCTTGTAATAGGAATAAAAGTGTTCCAAATTTTTTTTTAAAAGAAAGTGAAAAAATAAAGTAAAATAAATAAGAAAAACATTTTTTTTTTAAAGCGCCCCCTCCTGACGAGCTCGCGCGCAGAAGCGAACGCATACGTGAGTAGCGCCCGCATATAAAATCGGTGGTCAAACCACACGTGAGGTATCGCCGCACTCGTTAGAGCGAGAGCAATAATTCTAGCCCTAGACCACCCCTGTAACTCAAAACATGCAACCTGTAGAATTTTTTTTAACCGTCGCCTATGGAGATTTTTAAGGGTAAAAGTTTGACGCCATTCCACGAGCGGACGCAATTTTGAAGCGTGACATGTTGGGTATCAATTTACTTGGCATAACATTATCTTTCGCAATATAAAAAAAAATTGGGCTAACTTTTACTGTTGTGTTTTTTTGTTTTTTTTTATTCAAAAAAGTGAATTTTTTCCAAAAAAAGTGCGCTTGTAAGACCGCTGCGCAAATAGGGTGCAAAAAAAAGTATTGCAATGACTGCCATTTTATTCCCTAGTGTGTTAGAAAAAATAGAGTTTTGGTACCTGGTAACTTTTTCTAAGAAGTCTTCCAGGGCAACATCCGTGAGATAGGCTCCTCCTCCCTGAAACAGGAAACACATTAGTCCACCATTATAAATTTTACAGTCTTACCTGCGTGCCTCAGTTATATTAAAGCACTGAAGGAAATCTCAGTAAGTTTAAAAGCTCCCCCATTGTACCTGGTATTTGTTGTTTCAAGGGTGGGAACTAGTGCTGCCCTGGATGACTTCTTAGAAAAAGAGTTACCAGGTACCTAACGCTATTTTCTTGAATCGTCTTCCAGGGCAGCATCCGAGAGGATGTATCAAGCAATACTTACTAGGGTGGGGATAGAGACTGGAGCACCTTGCGACCAAATGCCTGGTCTTGGTCAGACAGCTGGTCTATACAGTAGTGCCTTGTGAAGGTACTGAAGATTGACCATGTCGCTGCCCTGCAGATTTGCTCAGGAGTTGCCCCTGCTTTCTCTGCGTCCGAGGTTGCCTGGGCTATGGTTGTGTGTGTGCTTTGATCCCGCCTGGCGGAGTGAGGTTTTGTGCCTCATAGGTCGTCTGTTTGGCCATTCTTATCCATCTGCTGATGGTATTCTTGGAAGCCCTTTGTTGACTCCCGCATAAAGGACAAAAAGGGAGGTTGTTCTTCGCCAATCTTTCGTTCTTTCGAAGTATGTTATGAGTGTGTTTCTTACATCGAGTTTGTTGTAAGTGTCTCTTTTTTTGCTATTCATAGTTTTTGACAGTGAAGGTATGATGATATTTTGGGTTCTATGGAACGTTGAAGAGACCTTGGGTAGAAAGGCCGGGTCTAGAGAGAGAGAATAATTTTGTCTAAATGTATTAGGCAGTATGGTTCCATTATAGACAGAGCTTTGATTTCGCTCACTCTTCTGGCTGATACTAGGGCCACAAGAAGTGCAGTCTTTAAAGTGAGGTTTTTGTCTGAGCTATCTTCCATCAGTTCAAATGGAGGGGAAAGAAATCCTCTCAGCACTGTGGCCATGTCCCAAGTTGGAGTTCTATTCATTTTGGCTGGTCTAGCTCTTTTAAGTGACATTAGGAATCGCTTTATCAGCGGGTCATCTGCTAGTCTGGTGTCCATGAATGAGGAGAGTGCTGCAACTTGTACCTTTAGCGTGCCTGGGGAGATATTTTTGTCTGCTCCATCTTGAAATCCAGAATTGGGATTATTCCTCTGTTGGAAATCGGTTTTGTTTCTGTTGCAGGAGACAAACTTTTTCCTCACTTTCTCGTAGATTGCCCTAGTCACGGGCTTCCTGCTGTCTAGGATGGTATTGATCACCTTGTCTGACAGTCCTTTGTTCTGAAGTCTTACCCTTTCAGTAACCAAGCCGAAAGCTTCAGGATTCTGTGGTTCGGGTGGTTAACTGGGCCCTGTGATAGGAGATCTGGCCAGTCTGTCAGTGTCAGCTGAGGATGATGCTGAGGTATTTCAAGTGGCTGAACCATGCTTTTTGGGGCCAGTGCGGTGCTATTAGTATCACCGTTGCTCTCTCTGCCTTTATTTTGTGAATCACCTTTGGTATTATGGCAGTTGGAGGGAATGCATAGCACTGTTGCCATCCCCAGCTTTGGTTGGTGATTTTGCATTCGCTTTGGGGGCAAATAGATCTACCTCGGGTACTCCCCACTTTTGAGTGATTTGTGCGAAGGTCGTTTGGTTCAGTGACCACTCCATCTGTTTTATGGTCATCCGACTCAGGAAGTCTGCCAGTGTATTCCTGTTCCTTTCAGATAGATACCTGATATTGACTTTGATTCTGCCCATAGTAGGATTGTCTCCGTCAGCCTCATCAAGGTTTGGGACTTTGTCCCACCTTGCCTGTTTAGGTATGCCACAGTCGTGGCGTTGTCCGATTGCACCTTTTACCTCTCTCCCCTGTATTGCTAGTTTGAATGCTTTTAATACTTCCCCCACAGATTTTAGCTCTCATGTTTGAGGAGGCTTGGGACAATTTGGAGGTCCATTTTCCCTGTGAGTAGAGGCCCTCCATGTGTGCCTCTAGGGCACACAATCCGATCCAATCAGGATCACCACCGATGCCAGCCTAGGGCGCTGGCATCGGTGGTGATCCTGATTGGATCGGATTGAGCCCATTTGCACCCTTCGTTGTATCAAAGCAGATTGAGCCACCATTGGAGTGTTTGTTTGAGTGACTGTGGTTGGAACAGGAATGGACTTGTCTAGGGATGAGTGGTTGCCATCCCACTGGGACAGAATGTAGTTCTGTAGAGGTCTCATGTGAATCTGTGCCCAGGTGATAGCTGGAATAGAAGACGTCATCATTCCTAGTACGGCCATTCCTTGTCTGATAGTTATGGTGTTGGTCCCTCTTAGGGAGGTTACTGCCTGTGTGATTTTTTTTTTTTTTGTTCTTTTCTTCCGTTAGGAAGGTTTTTGTTAGTCTGGAGTCCAGTACATAACCCAAATATACCACTCTCTGGCTTGGGGGTCATCTGTGATTTTTCTGCATTCACTATCCATCCCAGGTTTTGCAGGACATACTTGTGCGCAGGTTGTTCTCTAGGGCCTCTGCTGAATCCGCAAAGAACAGTAGATCGTAAATATGGTATTATGCCAATACCTTGTTGTCTTAGCCCTTTTAACTGCTGCCATTATCTTTGAGAAGATTCTGGGTGCCGAAGAGATGCCGAAAGGGAGACCTGTGTATTGTAAGTGCAGAGTAGTTGCTGGCCCTTGTGTTTCGAACCTCAAATTTTTGATGATCCTCCTTTATGGGGATATGTAGGTAGGC
This sequence comes from Aquarana catesbeiana, assembly GCF_042186555.1. Taxonomy (NCBI): domain Eukaryota; kingdom Metazoa; phylum Chordata; class Amphibia; order Anura; family Ranidae; genus Aquarana; species Aquarana catesbeiana. The sequence continues at coordinate 271,182,877 of NC_133324.1, forward strand.
ATCCTGTAGGTCTATTGTCGCCATGAATGTCTCCCATGGTAGGATGTTTCTGATCGAATAAATAGACTCCATTCTGAATTTTTTGTATTTTATTCCTCGGTTGAGTGGTTTGAGGTTCAGTATGCGTCTTAGCTTGCCTGACTTTTTTTTTTTTTTCTTTGCAAAGATATGGGAATAAAACCCCCTTTGTTCCTCTTCTTGAGGTACATGGCGAATCCCCTTCTGATCCGGTAGGTTCTGCAGAGATTCTAAAAAGGCTTTTGCTCAATCGTCGTCCCTTGGCAGCATGGTTACTAGGTACTTGGTTGGGGGGTGGGTGGAGAATTCTATCGCGTAGCCATCCGTTATGGTGCGTAAGATAAATTTTGGGTTTTTTTTTTTGTTGTTTCCATCCATTGGTGGGAAAAGGCTGCGAGTCTGCCCCCCACCTGGTGACAGTCATTGTTTTTTGTTTTTTGGGTTAGGAGGCTTGAGGATGAATTCAGCCTTGCCTTTTTTGTTTTGATGTTCCCGGCTTGTTGAATTTTTTGAACTGCAGAAAGGGCACCTTCCCTTGTTTCTTTTTGGTTTGGGGAAAGCCCTTGGTCATTACTGCGGTCCTGTCTAGGACCGTTTCTAGTTCAGGCCCGAAAAGTAGGTCTCCAGTGAATGGAATCCCGCATAGTCTGTTCTTGGAAGAGATATCACCTCCCCAAGACTTCAGCCACAGGGCTCTTCGGGCTGAGTTGAGTAGTGCTGCGGCCCTTGAAGATATCCTGGCGGTTTCAGCTGAGGCATCTGCTAGAAAAGCTGCTGCTCTGGTTAGTGTAGGGATGGTTTTTATTCTTCCCTAGGTGTGTCACTCTCCAGTAGTTCTTGAAGCTGGGTTAACCAGATTAATAAAGTCCGGGCTGTGCAGGTGGAAGCTATTGCCAGATTCAGGTTCGCAGCCCTTGCTTCCCGGGCCCTCTTTTAAAAGGGCTTCTATTTTCTTGTCCATGGGGTCGCTTAAGGTACCCGCGTCATCAAAGGCTATGTCAGATTTGTGACTTTTGCCAGAGAGGCATCCACTTTGGGGCATTTAGCCCAGGTTTTGGTGTCTGTCTCTGCAGATTGGTATCTGCGTTTGACTGTGGCTGGTATGAAGCGTTTTTTCTGTGGGTCTTCCCACTCTTTTTTTGACGATATTTTTGAGCGTTTGGTGTACAGGGAATGTTCTAGGTTTCCTGGGTTGTAGCCCTTTATACATCTTGTCATGTATTGTGAGCTCTGTGGCTTTTTGTTCTTTAATACCTAGCGTGTGACCGCTATGGCTTTTAGAAGGCTATCCGTATCCTCTGAGAGGAATAAGTTGCCCTCTGAAACCGCATCCTACTCATCAGAGTCTGAGCAAAGTCCATCCGCTGATTCAGATTGTTCGGATTCATCCGAATCCTCTTCTTGTTCTGTCTGTTACCTGAAGGAACGAATGTCCCACTGGTAGACGGGGTACTGGTCTGACTGGCACTTGATATGGCGCTTCCAACTTTTCAATAGCTGAGCGTAGTGGTGCCATGGTGCTCTGAATTTCTTTCTTGAAAAAGCTGAGCAGATCTTTCAGATACCCTTGCGATTCTTTGGCCACCATTTTGTCTATACATTTTTGACATAGGGTTTTTTCCCATTCAGGAGAAAAACCGGTGGCTGCATGAAGCACATGTTTTGTTGCTTTTCACTTTCCTTTCCTCTTTCCTTTCCTCAGGGGTCTTTGCCTGAAATCAAGCATAAAAAAGGTCCCCGTGAGGTAGGCGGTTAAGCTGCCTGTAAATAGGCAGTTTTGCAGTAAGGTTAAGACCGAGGTGACTCTGGAGTGTTCTGGCTTACCTTGGAGCTGTCCTGGCTTGCAGGATCTGCAGGGCAGGGTGGAGAAGCGTGAGACATGGTCAGCCACCAGGATCCTCTGCTTAGAGGGGCCTTTTTAACTGCTTCCTGCTTAAGCTCCAGCCCCACCCCCAGCTGACCCCGTGCAGGTTGGTGGCTATACCTGCACATGCCGCTGCAGTTGGTGTGCTTTCTGGGTGTCCAATAGGGAGGGAGACTCTGCTGATAGATATATAGATAGAGTGGGGACGGAAAGTATTCAGACCCCCCTAAATTTTTCACTTTGTTATATTTCAGCCATTTGCTAAAACCATTTAAGTTCATTTTTTCCCTCATTAATATACACACAGCACCCCATATTGACAGAAAAACACAGAATTGTTAACATTTTTTGCAGATTTATTAAAGAAAAACTGAAATATCACATGGTCCTAAGTATTCAGACCCTTTGCTCAGTATTTAGTAGAAGCACCCTTTTGATCTAATACAGCCATGAGTCTTTTTGGGAAAGATGCAACAAGTTTTTCACATCTGTATTTGGGGATCCTCTCCCATTCCTCCTTGCAGATACTCTCCCATTCCTACTTGCAGATCCTCTCCAGTTCTGTCAGGTTGGATGGTAAACGTTGGTGGACAGCCATTTTTAGGTCTCTCCAGAGATGCTCAATTGGGCTTAAGTCAGGGCTCTGGCTGGGCCATTCAAGAACAGTCAGAGTTGTTGGTGAAGCCACTCCTTTGTTATTTAAGCTGTGTGCTTAGGGTCATTGTCTTGTTGGAAGTTAAACCTTCGGCCCAGTCTGAGGTCCTGAACACTCTGGAGAAGGTTTTTGTCCAGGATATCCCTGTACTTGGCCGCATTCATCTTTCCCTCAATTGCAACCAGTCATCCTGTCCCTGCAGCTGAAAAACACCCCCACAGCATGATTCTGCCACCACCATGCTTCACTGTTGGGACTGAATTGGACAGGTGATGAGCAGTGCCTGGTTTTCTCCACACATACCGCTTAGCATTAAGGCCAAAAAGTTCTATCTTGGTCTCATCAGACCAAAGAATCTTATTTCTCACCATCTTGGAGTCCTTCAGGTGTTTTTTGTTTTTTTTTTTTTTTTTGCAAACCCCATGCGGGCTTTTATGTGTCTTGCACTGAGAAGAGGCTTCTGTCGGGCCACTCTGCCATAAAGCCCCGACTGGTGGAGGGCTGCAGTGATGGTTGACTTTCTACAACTTTCTCCCATCTCCTGACTGCATCTCTGGAGCTCAGCCACAGTGATCTTTGGGTTCTTCTTTACCTCTCTCACCAAGGCTCTTCTGCCCCGATAGCTCAGTTTGGCCGGACGGCCAGCTCTAGGAAGGGTTCTGGTCGTCCCAAACGTCTTCCATTTAAGGATTATGAAGGCCACTGTGCTCTTAGGAACCCTAAGTGCAGCAGAATTTTATTTTGTAACCTTGGCCAGATCTGTACCTTGCCACAATTCTGTCTCTGAGCTCTTCAGGCAGTTCCTTTTGACCTCATGATTCTCATTTGCTCTGACATGCACTGTGAGCTGTAAGGTCTTATATAGACAGGTGTGTGGCTTTCCTAATCAAGTCCAATCAAATGAAGGTGTAGAACCATCTCAAGGATGATCAGAAGAAATGGACAGCACCTGAGTTAAATATGAGTGTCACAGCAAAGGGTTTGAATACTTAGGACCATGTGATATTTCAGTTTTTCTTTTTTAATACATCTGCAAAAATCTAGTCAATGCTGTGTGTTTCTGTCAATATGGGGTGCTGTGTACGTTTAATGAGGAAAAAAATGAACTTAAATGATTTTAGCAAATGGCTGCAATATAACAAAGAGTGAAAAATTTAAGGGGGTCTGAATACTTTCCGTCCCCACTGTAGATAGATATAGATAGAGATATATAGCTATAGATCTAATAATTTTTTTTTTTTTTTTTTTTTTAATTCCCGCCCCCGGAAGTGATGAAATCGCAAGTGTCCTGCTCTGTATCTCCTGGAAGCAGACTGGGAAAATGGCCGCTGAACCGGAAATGATGATTTTCCGACACCATCTTGGTACACCCCGCAGAGCCTCCACGTGGAGAGGCTTGTTCTGCGATGTGCGGAGGACGCTGATTGCAGCGAAAATAGCAGTAATGGGGGGGGGGGGGCGCGCGGACATCACCAGAGTGAGAGGAAAAAAATTAAAGCAGTGAGACACCTACACGGTGGCCTGTGGTCGGGGTAAGGCATCCATGCACCCACACCTCTGTACACCATTGATATCTGGAAGAGATTCCAGATAAATTGCGGCAGGTCCCTTGATCAGCGGCATGGGAGAAATGTCAGTGCATTATTGCAGCTTGGGGGGATGATTGCAGACCCCTCTGTAGGGGTGAAATCTCAGGCAGAGCAATTCTGCTCAAATTTGCTGCTCCTGCTCGCCCTCCGAAGGCCCGCTGGGCTGGATGGGATGCTGGCAGGGGGTCTCCTGCAACTAGCACAGAGACAGAAGTCAAATAACAAACGTTTCTTTTGCAGCTCCTGTGGGTCCGGAGGAAACACAAACACCTGAGGCACGCAGGTAAGACTGTGAAATTTATAATGGTGGACTAACGTGTTTCCTGTTTCAGGGAGGAGGAGCCTATCTCTCGGATGCTGCCCCGGAAGACGATTCGAGAAAAAACAATATATAATGTTTGGGGGTTCTAAGTAATTTTCTAGCAAAAAAACTTTTAAACTTGTAAACGCCCAAATCTTAAAACGAGGCTAGTCCTTAAGTGGTAAAGAATGTTTTTCTTATTTATTTTACTTTTTATTTTTACACTGTCCTTTTTTTAAAAAAAAAAAAAAAAAGATTTGGGTCACTTTTATTCCTATTACAAGGAATGTAAACACCAATTGTAATAGAAAAACAAAAGCATGACAGAATCTCTTAAATGTGAGTGACGTTTTTGATGGACCGTCTGCTATTTAACCACTTCCTGCCCAAGAACGCCATATGATGTCCTGGACTTTCAGTGGGAATATCTGTAGCTACAGGCATCATTCAGATATCCTTGTTTTCAGCCAGCGATTCTGTGCACCATAAGAATGATCATAGCGGCAGTTCCACTGCTTGATCGTTCTTACAGGCGACGGGAGGACACCCCCCTCCCACGATCCGGTGCTTCTCCGGGCTCTCCCGGGCCATTGGGGACCCAGAGAAAGAATCGCCCACCGCCGGATGACAAGCATAGAGATTTCCGGTGACCGTCGGAGGCCCAGGCGCGACATTATGACGTCACGTCTGAGCCGCGGTTGTAAACAAAGCTGCGATCGCAGCTGGTAAGCATGAGCGTGGATTTTTTTCCCCGATCTTATGCTTTCCAGCCTGGAGGAGAGATGGTGGGGCTTTATTGACCCCGCATCTCTCCATAGAGAGGACCTGTCGCAAATGATTCCTATTACAAGGGATGTTTACATTCCTTTGTAATAGGAATAAAAGTGATCAAAAAAAAAATGTAAAAAAAAAAATGTAAAAAAAAAAATTTAAAACACCCCTGTCCCCGGTTGCTCGCGCTCAGAAGCGAACGCACACATTAGTCCCGCCCCACATATGTAAACACTGTTCAAACCATACATGTGAGGTATCGCGTGCGTTAAAGCGCGAGCAACAATTCTAGCACTAGACCTCCTCTAAACATATAACCTTTAAAAAATGTTAGTGTCGCCTATGGAGGTTTTTAAGTACTGAAGTTTGGCGTGACATGTTGGGTATCTATTTACTATCTATTATCTATTTAACATCTTTCACATTATATAAAAAAACTGGGTTAACTTTACTGTTTTATTTTTTAAATCGTGAAACTTTTTTTCCCAAAAAAAAAAAGTTTGAAAAATTGTTGCGCAAATACCGTGCGAGATAAAAAGTTGCAATGACCGCCATTTTATTCCCTATGGTGTCTGCTAAAAAAAAATAAATAATATTTGGGGGTTCTGAGTAATTTTCTAGCAAAAAAATATGATTTTTACATGTAGGAGGAGTGCCAGAATAGGCCCGGTATGGATGTGGTTAAGAATATACCGGGGTTATGGAAGCTATGTCAAAGTACCGACGTACAATGATGACGGGTGGTCTGTAAGTGCTTAAAGCTGCATTTGTAGCGGGAGCCCTATAGCAGGTCTGCTACATCCCATTGCACATAGGCGATTATCTATTATAAATATAAAAAAGTGAAGCGTTTCCTGTCAAAAGCAATAGAGGCTTCTTGTGCTTGTTTTTTTTTCTTGCTTTTTTTTGATCCTCCATTCTCACTCTACCCAACCAGTTCACCTTTGCAAAGGGAGTTGCTTAGTGCCCCTGTACAGTGTTTTGCGTCCTGCGTTGGCACTTCTTCCTCTATTTGATGTCATCCTGTCTCACTAAAATACAGACTGCAGAGTGTCTGTACACCAGGAATTAGAGGTAACGAGCCATTGTCACATACACCACACTGTAAATTGAAGGAACACAGAGTGTGTTCAGACATGGGGCAGTAATGCATGGAATAGCTCATTGCTGAAGACTGACATGCAGCACACGCGCTTTACAACACTACTTGTTAACCGCTTGACAACCACACAACCCCCCCCCCCCCGGGCCAATTCGGACATTTCTCACATACGTGTGAAAATTGGCTCTTTCATCGTACATCACGGGGCGCAGACAGGCATGTACTGGCCATGGGGACTACAGGGAGTTTCCCGGTGGGCCGATGGCTCAGTGGGCCGGTTTCAGTGACAGCCTGTCAAAGTAATGGCTTTCTTGGTTCAGCCTCATCTTCACGCAGTGATGTGAGAAAGATGAGAAAAATACAGAGGAGAATAAGTGAAATAATAAAAGAGGTTAGTGAGGACTCCTTAAGGATGTTATGCTACTTATTTTTTTTGCACAATTGGTATAGTTTATATACTGTTTTTGTGCTTGTTTGCACAATTAAAGTGGGCCAGTCTGGATGAATTCCAGGGCCAAATTTTTATCCCAGTCCAGCCCTGGACGCAGAGCCATAGTAATAACTATGTGGGTTATAGTCCAGGAAGTTGCCTCCCTATATAACCACTAGTGGGAGTATCTCAGTTTTTTTGCCAGTGTCGAAGGTGTTGGTCACGAGTGAAGATGTGCTGTGCTAAGCTCCTCCTGGAGCAATCCTTGCTGGGGCTAGCTATGCAGCCAGATACATTCAAAGTGTCTTTTAGGCTGACTTGAATGGTACCCGGGCCTCGTATCCGAAGAAACAAGGTTTTACCTGTAACGCGTCTCTTTTTAGAGAGCTGGACCCCGGGATCCAGTACTTTTGGTATTAAGCCCATAAAGTTTTACTGGCGGGGTGCTTTTTACAGGTCTAGGATTCTGGGTTCACCGAGGGTCCCCGGTTCCTGAAGGTTTGTTAACGGAACCCACCGTGAAGGGTGAAGCTTGGGTCTGTTGGTTTTACCACAGAAAACCCTGCGGCAGGAAAGGTAAGTGAAGTTTTTCTAAGGAACTTTTCAATTTTCTTATGAAATGTGTCTCCTTTAAAGTAAATGTTGTCATGCCTAAGTGTCACCACTGGGGACTGTATGGAGCACGTACCTTCTCATGCTTTGCTCAGAGTCACGCTTTGTCACAGAAGCAGCAGACTTTTTTCCTAGCAGGCCTTCAGGAAAGTTCGGGGGTTTTTGCTTCCTCCAGATACCCCCACCTGAGCTGAACTCTTCCCCTCTTCAAGAGGCTGAGTATAAGGGAGAACTAAAAATGATCGGCAATGCCGTTTTCTTTAACTGCCCCTACATGGCGGTGGCTTCCAGGTCTCCTCCACGCCATCCCTCCCTCACTCACAAGCTGATCCCGTTGGATCGGAGGCCTGTGCTTGCGCGGGGAAAATTAAAAAAAAAAGAGGCGCGCGCAATGCGACGGTGGGGGTGGGGCTTAACGCGGCGTTGGCGTCCTCCAGAAAACCATTTATGCTGGCTGCAAAATTGTTGGAGAGACATAAGAGCATGAAAGAGGTTTTGGTGATACAGGCATTTCCTATTTGACACATTTACTATTTGCATCAGGCTGAGTATTAATAGCAGCAGCAGTAGCTGGACTATTGCTCAAGCAGTGGATGCAATTTCTTCTGGTAGTACCTGTGCTTTGTGCATCGGGCTATGGTCAGAAGGGGGGGTTGAAACACCCCCCAAAAAAAGAGCTAAAAGGGTCTCCCTCAAGCTCTGGAAAGCCTACTCATCTCCAAATGGCATCCTCTCCTGAGAGGGGGTGGCTGGTCAGAGTGAGCATTAGGGCCATGAAATGTCCGCAACATTTTTTCCCTCCTAAAAAGTTTTCACACTTTATCCTATGGTGGAGGAAATTCACTAAGTAGGGTATACCAGCAATTAACGCTGCTATATCCTCTGTGGATAAGTTTGACTTGTCCAGCAGACAATGCTCAAATGCTTAGGGATCCAATGGATAAAAAGGTGGAATTTCTATTGAAAAAAAACAAACGTTTTTTTTCTCTGGCAGATTGAGTGTCTCAGCCTGCGCCGACAGTAATTGCTTAATCATTGAGAGACCTGTTTAAACAGGTGTTCAAAGTTATCCTGCTCAGCAGGCCCAGGAGGCAGCTTTATGTTTGCAATAGTTGCTATGGGAGATTCTATCCTTCAGGCCTTGCGCCCTTTGCTAAGCGCCTTGTAAGAAGCTCCTGGCTAGTCTTCCTTTTTGCTGTGAAACAGCTATTTGGGGATGTTTTGGATAATGCATCCAAAGAAATTCTAGTGGAAAGCACCCCTTTTGCCATTTAAGAAAAGGAGTAAATCATTTTAAAGCTCATTCTCCTGTGCCAGAGGCATCAGCCTCCAGGCAGTCACAGCGGCTTCCACCGTCAGGTTCAATAGACTAGGGGGAATTCTGCAGTTCTCAAGGATCTGGCAGGAAGAGTGTTAAGATGAATGGGGGACTTCCTCAATAGCTCCAGGGTACAAACTGGCGTTCCAAGAGTTCCCGTCTCCTCGTTTTCTCAGATCAAACGTTTCTAAGGATCCAGAGAAAAAGAAAAAAGTGATAATGGGGCCATGTAAGAATAGAGATTGGGGTTTGATTCAAACCTTTTTTTCACAGTGCCAAAGCTGAATGGACATTCTGGATCTCAAAAATCTAAATTCAGTTCCTCAATATAACCACTCTTTTTGTCGTATGGAGTCAATCCAAATCAGTTATCTCCATCCTACAAGGAAGAAAACTTCTGGCGTCAATCGACATCAAAGATGCATACCTCCATATGCCTATTTCCTCGCTCACTAGTAATATCTACTTTTCAAGGTAGAAAATCTTCATTTTCAGTGTGTAGTGTTTACAAAGGTTCTGGCCCCTCTTCTAGCCAGATTAAGGGCCCAAGGTATAACGATCATGGTTTACCTAGTCGATCTGTTCTTGATAGACCAGTTGGTAGCCCGCTTAGACCAAAGTATGGTCACCACATTCAACTACCTGGAATACCTAGGTTGGAGTCTCAATCTAGAAGAAATCTTCCTTAAAACCATGAAGAAGGCTAAAATACTTGGGTCTGATCGTAGATACACCCAGAAAAGGGTATTCTTGCCCCAGGCAAAGATCAGCGCCATAACTGATTCAGGAACTGATTCAGGTGGTCGAAGGTGGTCAGGTGGTCGAAGCAAGATGAATTTCTCTAGTCAACTTTGCATGAGGTAGTTGGGAAAGATGGCTTCATTCTAGGCCGTTCCTTATGCACAGTTTCATTTGAGACTGCTGCAAAACGGTATCCTTTCGGGTTGGAACAAAAGGTTCAGGCTCTACATTCCCAATGTGTCTGACTCCAAAGCCTACGCCTGATGGCGTCTGATCTTGGAGGCTAAGTAGGGTTAGGCCTGGTTAGTACCTGGATGAGAGACCACTTGGAAATACCAGGTGCTGTAGGCTGGGTGCGCCGGAGCCTCAGTTTATGGTTTAATATCTACTAAGGGGAAAATCCTTCCTTCGGTTACCTGGGAAGTGGTAACAACATATGCCAACCTTTTTTGGGATTGGGGAACAGTCCTGGAAGAGGCAACTGTCCAAGAGAAGTGGCCCAGATCAGAAATGGCCCTGCCCATTAAAATTATAGAAATTCAGGCAGAGCTCTTGGTCCCGAGGGCCTGAACGTTCAGTTTACAGTATTGTCCTGCCAGGATTCAATTGAACAATGCCACAGCAATGGCTTATATTAATCACCAAGGGGGCACAAGAAGTTGTGCGGCCCAGAGAAAGGTGAATCATATCCTATCTTGGGCAGAAAACAATGTACTTTTCCTATCGGCAGTCTTCATTCTAGGAGTAGAAAATTGGCAGGCGGACTACTTTAGTCGCCAGCAGTTGTTCCCGGGAGAATGGTTCCTTCACCCTGTTATTTTTCTGTCAATATGTCAAAAATGGGGGATCCCAGACATAGATCTGTTTGCGTCCAGGTTCAACAAAGAAATCAACATCTTTGTGTCAAAAACAAAGGATCCGCTAGCATGCGGAACAGATGCCTTGCTATTCCCGTGGAATCGGTTCTCACTGATTTATGCATTCCCTCCTATTCTGCCTGCGTCCACGACTTCTTTGCAGGATCAAGCTGGAAGGGAAGTTGATTCTTGTGGTCCCCAGCGGGGCCCAGGAAATCTTGGTATGCAGAGATGGATAAAGATGGCAGTAGGGCACCCATGGACCCTACCATCACGGCTGGACCTTCTCTCGCAAACTCCGGTGTTCCATCCTACTTTACAAAAGCTAAATTTAACGGTCTGGCTATTAAGACCCACACTCTGAAGAAGCGTGGGCTGTCGGGTTCAGTAGTTTCTACCTTGGTTAATGCAAGGGAGCCGGCCTCCATAATTTTATATATTATGGAGTCTGGGAAACATATGTCTCCTGGTGTGGAGTTGCACCCCAGGAAATAGGTCAAAGGTAGAATCCTTGACTTTCTGCAGATGGGGTGAGAAATAAGGCTGGCTTTGAGTGCTTTCTAAGAACAGGTCTTGGCCTTATCGGTATTCATTCAACAACCACTTGCTTCGCATTCTTTGGTCTGTAACTTTATTCAGGGGGTAACACGGCTTAATCTCCGGCTAGGTAACCCCTGAACCCTTGGGACTTGAACTTTTGTTGGCATTACAAAACAGACTTTTTTGGCCGATACGACGTATTCTCATGGTCCTTTTTTGACAAGGAAACTATTTTTTCTGGTAACCATATCTGCTGCAAGAAGGGTTTCAGAATTTGCTGCTCGCTCTTGTAAAGAGCCGTATTTTTATTGTTCACAAGGATAAGGTAGTATTGCGTCCTCATCCTAACTTTACCGACGGTAATATCAGGTTTTTATCTAAACTAGGATATTGTTCTACTTTCATTTTTCCGGAACCCTGTTCTATGGAAGAAAAATCGCTACATTCTCTTGATGTGGTGAGAGCAGTCAAAGTCTACTTAAAGGTGACTGTTCCAATTCGGAAAACGGATGTTTTGTTCGTGTTGCCTTAAGGTCCTAAAAGAGCACAGGCACCATCGAAATCTACTATTTCTAAATGGATTCGACAAGTAATCGTTCAAGCTTATGGTTTAAAGTTAGTTCTACCCTCTCAAATCAAAGCGCACTCCTCTAGGGCTGTTAGTGCTTTGTGGGCAGTGCATCACCAAGCCTCCATGGCTCAATTCTGCAAGGCCGCAACTTTGTTTTCAATCCATACATTTACCAGATTCTGGTGGATGTAAAAAGACATGAGGATGTCGCCTTTGGGCGCAGCGTACTGCAGGCAGCAGTATAAATCCTCCAAACATGGTGCCCTACTTTGGTTGTGTCTCCCTCCCCTCAGATGGCATAGTTCTGGGACATCCCACAGTAATTTACTATGGCTCTGTGTCCCGTGATGTACGATTAAAGAAAATAGGATTTTTATAACATCTTACCTGTAAAATCCTTTTCTTTTGAAGTACATCATGGGACACAGAGGTCCCGCCCCTCTTTCCTAGTATACACGTGTATATTGCTTTGCTACAAAACTGAGATACTCCCAGTAGTGGGAGTGGTTATATAGGGAGGCAACTTCCTGTTTAGGGTGTGCCAGTGTCCAGCACCTGAAGGTGGACTATAACCCACATACTATGGCTCTGTGTCCCATGATGTACTTCAAAAGAAAAGGATTTTTACAGGTAAGCTGTTATAAAAATCCTATTTTTATTGCTAGAAAATTACTTAAACTCCCAAAACTTTACATAATTTTTAAGCAAGGGCCCTGGGGCCTGAAATGGTTGTTGCTAATTTTTTATGTCACATGATATTTGTGCAGCAGTTTATCAAACACCAATTTTCAAGAAAAAAAATACACTTTTTAATGAATTTTAGTGCACACAAATGCAATATAATACCTATTTTTTTGGTAAAATATAAAAGATGTCATGCTGAGTAAACAGATACAAGTCAGACTTTAAGATTGAATACGCCTGTGGAACAGCAACAAACTATACTACCTAAAAATCTCAAATGCCTATCAGGCAATGCTTTAAAAGCCTTTACAGAATACCAGTTTAGAGTTATACAGCAGGTCTGGCACTGGAATTATTGCTCTCGCTTTGATGTCTACAGTGATATCTCCTGTGTGGTGCATTTGCCATTTACATGTGCGTGTGGGACCTATGTGCATGTTTGCCTTTGCACAGGGGTGCTTTAAAAGTTTTTTTTTTTTCTTGATCAACTTTATTGCTATCACAAGGGATGAACAACATGCCTTGTGATAGCATGAGCCCTGACGGACTCTTTTTATGGAAAGAACTGGGGTCTCCTCTGGCTTTCAAAGCATCTGATCAAAATGAAAAGTGACCCATTTCTGTCTCCTAAAGTGATCGAGTGTCTGTATAGCCATTCGGATCACTTTTACATTGTAGGCAATTGGCTGCTGAAAAACGGAAAATTGTATACTCACCTTTCCGTAATTTTCCTTTCCTGTCACATCTTCATGGCAGCATACACTTTGGGTTGTGACTCCGCTCCCACAACCTGATAGGACCACATAGCTATAAACTGACGAGAAGGCACCCGCCCCAGTATTCTCTGTATATATACACATCACCTCAGAAGGGTGGGCGATTGTATGCTGCCATGAAGATGCGACAGGAAAGGAAAATAACGGAAAGGTGAGTATACAATTTTCCGTTTTCCTGTCGCATCATGGCAGCATACACTTTGGGGAATAACTCGCCAAACTGGGTGGGAATGCAAAAACAAGTTTATTAACAAGGAATAGAATAGTTGGCCTGGATAACGGTTTTTCCGAAATCCACTGTTGATAGGCGCGCAGCATCCACCTTATAATGGGATATAAAGGTGTTTCTGGAAGACCAGGTGGCCGCTCTACAAATGGTTTCCGCCGAGACTCTACAGTGGGCTGCCCACGAAGTAGCCACTGCCCTGGTAGAGTGCGCTCTCAAGCCCTCTGGAATCTGTAAGGTGCTCAGCGAGTAGGCCTTCTTGATAGTCTTTACCAGCCATGAGGCGATGGCACGAGCTGACGCCGCCTGGCCTCTTTTAAAGCTGTGTGGTATGATTAGGAGGTTGTCAGATTTCCTAAAAGGCTTGGTTGCCAATAGATATTGCAAAATGTTGCCCTTGACATCCAGTGGATGAGGGTCGCCCTGATCCCTGACAAGGGCCAGAAGATCGATCTCCTGATTAAAGTGGAAGGAAGTGGAAACTTTCGGGATAAAAAGATCCGAAGGTTTCAAGACTAGCCTGTCCGGGTAGATGATCAGATATGGCTCTTTGGCTAGCAGGGCTTGCATCTCTGAGACTCTCTTTGCTGATGTTATAGCAATTAAGAAGGAGACTTTTAGCATCAGGTCCCAGAGGGAGGTGCATTCGAGTGGGAAGAAAGGCTCTTTGGATAAGGCTTCCAAGACAATTGAGAGGTCCCAGACCGGTAATGAAGGCTTCCTGGGGGGGCTTAGTTTTAGGCAGGCCTTTTCAAATTGTATAATAAGGGGATTGTGAGCCCACTTGACTTCTGTCAAGGCGGAAATGGCTGATACTTGCACCTTTAGGGTGCTGGAACCAAGACCTTTCTCTAGGCCTGACTGGAGGAACTCCAGAACTTGTGACACTGATGGAGAAGAAGAGTCCCAACCTTGCTCATGTGTGAAGGCAACAAACTTTTCCCAGATCCTCCTGTAGGTGTTGTTAGTGGTAGACTTTCTAGCCTGGAGTAAAGTATCCACTACTTTCTGAGAGCAGCCTTGGTCTAGGAATCTAGTCCTCTCAGCCTCCAGGCCGTTAGATGTAACTTCTCCGGGTTCGGGTGAAGCAGCTGGTCCTGAGACAGTAAGTCTGCCGATACCGGGAGAGGGTCTGCCGTGTTCAACTGTAGGAGGGTAGTGAACCAAGGCCTCCTCGGCCAAAAGGGAATCACAGGCACAACCAGATGTAGCCGAGGCGAAAGTTCTAGGGGTGTTGGAGATAATCCGTCCCCTCCGCTGAAGGAAAGGGAATCCTGGACAATAATCTCCGGCACTTTGTGTTTTCTTGCGTCGCTGCAAGGTCTATGTCCGGAGGACCCCAGGTCTGAGATATGAGGGTGAACGCTTGGGGACTCAGAGATGAAGGAAGATGGGTTAGGCAAACGACCACCTGTGTCCAGATCGGACGGTGGCCACTGTCCAAGGATCCTTTACAATTTCCGCCCAATTTCCTTTACAATTTCCGCCCAGACCAGCTTGAATCTTGAGAGTCTGGCTCCCACCACTGCTGGCTGGACGGACGCACCTTCAAAAGGATTTTTGGTCACTGGAAGCGGGAGTCTTGGGCTTTTGAAATTTCATGAAGGACGTCTGAGGATTTTTCCAGCTCTGTATTCCTTCCCAGGCCTGTAAGCTTTTGCGTCTCTATACCTCTCCGGAAGAGTGCGTTTAAAGGGAGGAGGTCTCTGTTGCTTCGGCCTTCTATCCGAAGGGATAAGTCCGGACTTACTGCCAGTCACCTTTGAGATGGCTGAGTCCAACTTCGCCCCGAAGAGGTTCTCCCCATCAAACGGGATGCGGCACCAGTTGGATTTGGAGGCGGGGTCCGCCGTCCAGGGCTTTAGCCATAGTGCCCTTCTGGCCATTACAGAGGCCAGCATAGACTTAGATGCAGACCTGATTGTGTTGACAGAGGCTTCTGCCACAAAGTCCCCCCGTGAGGCTTAGTTCTTGCAGAGCTTTTATTATCTTCTCCTGGTCTGCGCCCTCTGATACGAGTTTTTCGGTGTTTGCGGACCAGCTGGAAATGGCTCTACCCACTGCTGCAAGCACTACCGCCAGCCTGCAAGCGCCTCCTGCCGATAGGTAGGCCCTTTTAAGATCTGTGTCGATCTTTCTATCGAGCACGTCCCTGAACGTTACCGCGTCTTCTATAGGGAGTGTAACATGCCTGGCTAGGCGCATCAAGGATGCGTCCACCACAGGAGGGGAAACCAGGGGGGTTACTTTAGGCTCCTTGAGCAGGTACAGCTTGGCAAGTCTATTATTTAGACTGGATTTTTTCTCGGGTTTTTGCCATTCCTCCTTGATTAGCTCGTCCAGCTCTTCAATGAATGGGAAAGTTTCTGGGTCTTTCTTATGATTCGGGAAATATTTCCTTTGTTTCTGTTGGACCTCCTGGGGTTCCTCCCAGTTTATTGCCTCCTTGACTGACTTGACAAAAGGTTCTATTAGAGAGAAGTCGAAGCCAGCCGATGCTTCCAATCCCTCGTTATCAGACGGGGAGTCCTGCTCTCTTGATGTACTAGCAGGAGAGGCACTGTGGGTTGAAAACTCCATCTCTGGAATCAAGGCCTGTGGAGCTGAAGCTCCAGCGGATTCTCTGGTATCCGGAACCTTTTCTTTGGTGGCCTCCCCGAGGCACCTGTGACAGGCCAGTTTGTCTGGGAGGGCAACCGCACCGCATATCCAGCAGGCGTTCCCGGAGGGACGGGAGTGGCGCGCTGGAGACCGGGGTCTGCGCGAAGGGGATCTTCTATGGTGGGAGCGGCTGTGTCTTGAATAAGATCTGGACCGGCTCCTTCTGCGACTCCCCCTGTGGCCCGAGCAACTTCTCCTGCGGTTTGAGTGGCTTCTGCTGTGTGAGGTCTCTGTGTCTTGAACCAGACTTTCTTGAGGACCTGATAGGGCTGACCAATTTAGGCAGCGTTAGTAATGTCCTTCTTTCTTTTTCAGTCTTCACTACTTACCATGTCTCCCCCCCCCTTATCTATTAGACTGGCGGTGATCTGCTGGTGCAGCGGTCTCCATAGAGAAAGAGTGGTGAAGCTACAGATACATAAATATTGAGATATGCAGGAAATAGCAGGGTAGAAGAGGAGTAAGACAGAGGATAGCCACTTACCTCTGTAGGAAGATTTTGAATAGCAAAAATCAATTTCCAGCAGAAATACAGCAGAGGCAGTGAAAACTGTCTCTGGGGCTTTTTAAATTTGCCGCCATGACCGCCGAGCGCTCGCGCATGCGCAGCAGCGCCGCGTGACACTCGGCGCCATCTTGGAAACTGCCACAGGCATAGAACGCCCTGCCACTGCGCATGCGCGGAAGCGCCGAGGACGCTAGGCGCACATAGGGAAGCTGGCAGAGGGACAAAAGAGCCCAGAAGCACTGGAGAAAGGTGAAGGAAAAAGGGGGGGGGGGAGACCGCTGCACACAACTAAGCCTGTTTAAGGCTTATATTTTTAATGTATTTCTTAAGGCCATTCCACTGCTAAGCCTATTTAAGGCTTATATTTAGGGCTGCTGACAAAAGTTAAGCCTGTTTAAGGCTTGTATTACGGCCAGTAAGGAAGAAGAGAATGGACCTGAGATCACCAGAGTGGGACTCCTTCCATTTAGCTCATTTAGAGGCTGTACAGGAAGGACTTCCACCCAGGAGAGGCTAGAACCTGGCTGGGGTGAAGCGGTAAGGGGGTGCAGATCCGTGCAGTCCTGACAGGTGAGGAAAATTAAGAGAATACTGGGGCGGGTGCCTTCTCGTCAATTTATAGCTATGTGGTCCTATCAGGTTGTGGGGGCGGAGTCACAACCCAAAGTGTATGCTGCCATGAAGATGCGACAGGAAAAATTGTTACTGGGATCATGATCCCAGTATAACACCTCAATACAAAAATGTATACAGTTGTATGGTGGTATTGAGGTAGTTAATGTTGTAAGGAGGACATGGTGGAATTTTTATTTCTGCTAAGCCAATTATGGTGGCTTGGTTGGTGAAAAAGCACAATTAACTCAGCAAGAGGTATAACTGACAAAACTGCTACATTGTCACCTTCCATTAAAAATGGTAATATTAGTCCTAGTTAATATGTACAGTCAGGTCCATAAATATGGGGACATCAACACAATTCTAATCTTTTTGGCTCTATACACCACCACTATGGATTTGAAATGAAACGAACAAGATGTGCTTTAACTGCAGACTTTCAGCTTTAATTTGAGGGTATTTACATCCAAATCAGGTGCACGGTGTAGGAGTTACAACAGGTTGTATATGTGCCTCCCACTTTTTAAGGGACCAAAAGTAATGGGACAATTGGCTGCTCAACTGTTCCATGGCCAGGTGTGTGTTTATTCCCTAATTATCCCATTTACAAGGAGCAGATAAAAGGTCCAGAGTTCATTTCAAGTGTGCTATTTGCATTTGGAATCTGTTGTTGTCAACTCTCAATATGAGATCAAGCTGTCACTATCAGTGAAGAAAGCCATCATTGGGCTGAAAAAACAAAACAAACCCATCAGAGAGATAGCAAAAACATTAGCTGTGGCCAAATCAACAGTTTGGAACATCCTAAAAATGAAAGCATGCATCGGTGAGCTCAGCAACACCAAAAGACCCGGAAGACCACGGAAAACAACTGTAGTGGATGACTAAAGAATTCTTTCCCTGGTGAAGAAAACACCCTTCACAACAGTTGGCCAGATCAAGAACACTCTCCAGGAGGTAGGTGTATGTGTGTCAAAGTCCACAATCAAGAGAAGACTTCACCAGAGTGAATACAGAGGGTTCACCACGAAGTAAACCATTGGTGAGCCTCAAAACCAGGAAGGCCAGATTAGAGTTTGCCAAACAACATCTAATGCCTTCACAGTTCTGGAACCACATCCTATGGACAGATGAGACCAAAATCAACTTGTACCAGAGTGATGAGAAGAGTATGGAGAAGGAAAGGAACTGCTCATGATCCAAAGCATACTACCTCATCAGTGAAGCATGGTGGTGGTAGTGTCATGGCGTGGGCATGTATTGGCTGCCAATGGAACTGGTTCTCTTGTATTTATTGATGATGTGACTGCTGACAAAAGCAGCAGGATGAATTCTGAAGTGTTTTGGGCAATATTATCTGCTCATATTCAGCAAAATGCTTCAGAACTCATTGGATGGCTCTTCACAGTGCAGATGGACAATGACCCGAAACATACTGCGAAAGCAACCAAAGGGTTTTTTAAGGGAAAGAAGTGGAATGTTATGCAATGGCCAAGTCAAACACTTGACCTGAATCTGATTGAGCATGCATTTCACTTGCTGAAGACAAAACTGAAGGGAAAATGCCCCAAGAACAAGCAGGAACTGAAGACAGTTGCAGTAGAGGCATGACAGAGCATCACCAGGGATGAAACCCAGTGTCTGGTCATGTCTATGCATTCCAGACTTCAGGCTGTAATTGACTGCAAAGGATTTACAACCAAGTATTAAAAAGTGAAAGTTTGATGGATGATTGTTAATCTGTCCCATTACTTTTGGTCCCTTTAAAAAGTGGGAGGCACATATACAAACTGTTGTAATTTCTACACTGTTCACCTGATTTGGATGTAAATACCCTCAAATTAAAGTCTGCAGTTAAAGCACATCTTGTTTGTTTTTTCAAATCCATTGTGGTGGTGTATAGAGCCAAAAAGAGTAGACTTGTGTCGATGTCCCAATATTTATGGACCTGACTGTATGTTAAAGCATTTCTAGTATTAGTTTGCATTTAAATGAATAGCGTGATGAGGACACATGTCATACGCAGGTACATGGGGTTATGCACTATGAGATCTAAAATGTGTAGAATATATTATAATTCTGGGAATCCTGGTGCCTATCTATAGTAGCATACATATGGTTGGTGCTCCACCCCCATCCAAGCCACAAGCTCAGTAACTATAAAAGTCAGAGTATAGCCTCACTTCCCTATTGTAACTATCTCCAAGAAAAGGGTGGGAATTGTATTCTGCCAAGGATAGGCAGCAAGAAAGGTAAGTATACAATTGTTGGTTTTCCTAGTGTCTCCACTGAAGCATACGTATGGTATATACCTACAGTACCTCACATTTTTTGTAAATAATTTATTATATCTTCTCATGTGACAACACTGAAGAAATGACACTTTGCTACAATGTAGTGAGTGTACAGCTTGTATAACAGTGTAAGTTTGCTTTCCCCTCAAAATACCTCAACACACAGCCATTAACCCCTTCCCGACCGGCGCACGCCGATGTACGTCGGCAGAATGGCACGGCTGGCCAAATAGACTTACAGATACGTCCATTTGAATTCCCCGCCATGCCATTGCATGCGCCCCACCGGCCGGGAGCCCCATGAGTCGGGTCCCGGGGACTTGATCGCTGCGGGGATACCTGCGATCGCCTCACGGAGAGGACGAACGGGGAGATGCTGATGTAAACAGTATCTTCCCGTTCTGCCTAGTGACAAGTGTCACTGACCACAGCTCCCTGTCATCGGGAGCAGTGATCAGAGTAATGACACTGCTAGCCCATTCCCCTACAGTTAGTAATCACTCCCCTAGGACATACTTAACCCCTCCCCGCCCCCTAGTGGTTAACCCCTTCACTGCCAGTGTCATTTACACAGTAATCAGTGCATTTTTAATCGCACTGATCGCTGTATAAATGACAATGGTCCCAAAAATGTATCAAAAATATCCAACATGTCCGCCATAACGTCGCAGTCACAATAAAAATCGCTGATCGCCGCCATTACTAGTAAAAAAAAAAAAAATTAATAAAAAATGCCATAAAACTATCCCCTATTTTGTAAACGCTATAACTTTTGCGCAAACCAATCAATAAACGCTTATTGCGATTTTTTTTTTTTTTTTTTTTTTTTTTTTACCAAAAATATGTAGAATACGATCAGCCTAAACTGAGGAAAAAAAAGTTTTTTTATATATTTTTGGGGGATATTTATTATAGCAAAATAATGCGTTTAAAAATAATGCGCTTTTTTCAAAATTGTCGCTCTTATTTTGTTTATAGCGCAAAAAATAAAAAACGCAGAGGCAATCAAATACCACCAAAAGAGCTCTATTTGTGGGGAAAAAAGGACATCAATTTTGTTTGGGAGACACGTGCGACCGCGCAATTGTCAGTTAAGCGACGCAGTGCCGAATCGCAAAAAACGCTCTTTTCAGGAAGGGGGTAAAATCTTCCGGGGGCTGAAGCGGTTAATGTCTAAAGCGCTGGCAACAAAAGTGAGTACACCCTTAACCACTTCAGCCGGAGGCTATGGCTGCTCAATGACCAGAGCGCTTTTTACAATTTGGCACTGCGCTGCTTTAACTGGTAATTGCGCGGTCATACAATGCTGTACCCAAATGAAATTTATGTCCTTTTTTCCCCACAAATAGAGCTTTCTTTTGATGGTATTTGATTGCCTCTGAATTTTACTTTTTGCGATATAAACGAGAAAAGACCGAAAATTAAAAAAATATATATTCTACTTTTTGTTATAAAAAAAATCCAATAAACTAAATTTTAGTCATACATTTAGGCCAAAATGTATTCAGCCGTATGTCTTTGGTAAAAAAAAATGTCAAGCGTATATTTATTGGTTTGCACAAAAGTTATAGCGTCTACAACCTAGGGTACGGTTTCTGGAATTTACTAAGCTTTTGGTTTGACTGCCTATCTCATTTCTTGAGGTGCTAAAATGGCAGGGCAGTACAACCCCCCCCCCCCATTACCCCATTTTGGAAAGTAGACATCCCAAGGAAATTGCTGAGAGGCATGTTGCGCCCATTGAATATTTTATTTTTTTTGTCACGTGATTTGAAAATTGACACAAAAAAAAAAAAATTACAAAGTTGTCACTAAATGATATATTGCTCACACGTGCCATGGTTATATGTGGGATTACACCCCAAAATACATTCTGCTGCTTCTCCTGAGTATGGGGGTACCTCATGTGTGAGACGTTTTGGGAGCCTAGCCGCGTACAGGACCCCGAAAACCAAGCACCGCCGCCAGTATTTCTAAGGGTGTAAATTTTTTATTTCACTCCTCACTCTACCTATCACAGTTCCAAGGCCATAAAATGCCAAGATAGCACAACTCCCCCCAATCACCCCATTTTGGAAAGAAGACTCTTCAATCTATTTGCTGAGTCCATGGAATATTTAAAATATTTTGCCACAATTTTTGGGAAAATTAAAATGTATTTATTTATTTTTTTGCACAAAGTTGTCACTAAATGATATATTGTTCAAACATGGCAGGGGTATATGTGGAATTACACCACAAAATAAATTCTGCTGCTTCTCCTGAGTATGGGGATATCACAGGTGTGGGACTTTTTCAGTCTAACCGCGTACAGGACCCCGAAAACCAATCACCGCCTTCAGGCTTTCTAAGGCTGTACATTTTTTATTTAACTCCTCACTGCCTATCAGTTTCGGAGGCCATGAAATGCCCAGATAGCACAAACCCCCCCAAATGACCCCATTTTGGAAAGTAGACACCCCAAGCTATTTGCTGAGAGGCATGTTGAGTATTTTGCAGATCTCGCTTTTTGTCACAATGTTTTGAACATTGAAAAAAGAAATACATTTTTCTTTTCTTTTTCAAAAATAAATGAGAGCTGCAAAATACTCACCATGCCTCACCATTAGCAAATACCTTGGGGTGTCTACTTTCCAAAATGGGGTCATTTGGGGGGGGGGGGGGTGCTATCTGGACATTTCAGGGCCTCCGTAACTGTGATGGGTAGTGAGGAGTAAAATCACAATTTTACGCCTTTAGAAAGCCTGAAGGCAGTGCTTGGTTTTTGGTGTCCTGTACGCGGCTAGGCTCCCAAAAAGTCTCACATGTGGTATCCCCATACTCAGGAGAAGCAGCAGAATGTATTTTGTGGTTTTGAGAGTCGGGCAGGGGCAAGCCTTCATGCGGCAACAGATTTGCTTGCAGGCTTGCGAAACCAGGGACGCTTCTGTCCCTCAGCAGGCACTTTGACTGGGAACACTTACTTGCCAACCCGGGCGGACGAAAAATCCGCTTCTGAGCAGAAAAAGAGGGCCCCTGCCTACGGCGTGGTTCCTTACCCTTTCTGGACTGTGGGAGCAAAGTAATCTTCCCCCCAATAACATTCTTAATAATGTCATCCAGTGAGCCTCCAAATAGCCTCTCCCCCTGGAAGGGCAAATCCGCCAGCGCTTTCTTAGAAGTCTGGTCCGCAGACCAGCATTTAAGCCAAATCAAGCGACTTAGCACCACTGCTGATACTGAGGCTCTAGAAAGCAAGGGGGCCGCATCACAGACATACTTCAGGCCCTGCACCAACTGGTCTGCCAGTTCCACGTAGACCGGGGAAACCTGTTGCTTCTCCAACTCGCGGTGCAACAACTTAGCCCATTCAAACGTCTGTGACACCAGGGCCCGTGGCCAACATTGGCCGCAATGCTGACCCCACCACCATAAACATGGACCGGGCAACCACCCCTGCCTTTTTGTCCGCAGGGTCCTTGAAAGCAGGAGTCCCTTCCACCGGAATCGTGGTTACCTTATTTAACCTGGATACCGGGGGATCAACGACCGGAGGAGATGTCCATTTTTTCAGGAAACTCTCCTCAAAGGGGTATTGCACCGCCATCCGTCTCGGGACTGAAAAGTCCCGCTGTGGGCTTTTCCACTCCTTGTAAATAATCTTATCAAAATAAGTTGGGTAGGGAAACACCTTAGTAGTGCGGGCCGGCTTGTGGGACCCAAAAGGGACTAACACCTCTGCAGATGCCCTCGCCGTATCCTCTATCTTTAGGGTATCCCGCACCGCTGTGATAAGTGCTCCTACTAGCGTTTTTTCCTGCGCTGACCCATACACGGAGTCATCCTCGCTGTCCGAACGGTCCTGGTCCGCATCCTCTGAAACGTCAGAACAGGGGCTGCCTGCCACAGCGGGACCAGAGTCTGAATCAGAGCTTTCCCCAGAAGACGGTGGGGGGAGGGGGCGTTTTTTACCCCCCTTGCGCTCGCATGCCGCTTCCACCCTGGCAACAAAGGACTCTAGGACCGCCGACTGAGCGTCCATAGGCACCGCAGGGGAACCGGTTGCAATAACGGTGATGTCTGGGGAAGAAGCGCCAGCTTCTGACGCCATGCTGACCCACTCTCGCCTGTCACCACTTAGGGACCTAAGGCAAGTCACAAAAAAAGCCCACCCTCCTAGCTGCCACAGACTGAGGGGCCCCCCGCAGGACTCGTCACTCTGACCCAGGTACCGTGCTGTGCTGCCGCCGTCCGCTCTCCCCTGTGCCAGCCACGAGGTGTTCTGAGTAGTTTTGCGCTGTTACAGACTGAACCAGCCGCCCAGCGCTAGAGTAACACAAATTGAGGCTACTAGAAAATGGCCGCCAGCCGACTCAGCAAAAAACGTCTGAGAGCACCGGGAAAATGGCCGCGGTTAAGAAAACTGGCTGCAGCTGCAAGAAAATGGCCTCGGCCACCGGAAAATGGCCGCGGAGCGCGCGACGGCCAGTCCCCACATGGCAACTCACAGGTATTCACAAAAAACGGCCTAAAAAACAGGGAGAAACAAGCGGACCACCAACCACCCAGCGCAGGACCCAGAGGACCGCACCCCCTATGCCCAGTCACACAGCGGCCCCTTAGCGATATAACCCTAAGGTCAAGATTAAAGGTGCTGTGTCCATCCACTATGAAAGAGAAATATCATTTAGTGACAACTTTGTGTCATTTTTTATTTTTTGTCATTTTTCAATCACTTGTGACAAAAAAATAAAATATGCCCCGTTCGAACAAAATATCATTTAGTGACAACTTTGTGTAAAAAAAAAAAAAAAAATTGTAATTTCCCAAAAAAATGTGGCAAAATATCAAATATTTCATGGACACAACATGCATGGTGCAATTGCTGTTTACATATGACTCGAGACCGACGCTTGCCTTTGCCTTTGCACGTGGGGACGGGTGCTTTTTAAATTTTTTTTTATTGCTATCTCAGAGAGTGTAAATATCCCCTATGACAACATACCAGTACGTTGCTGGTCCTTGTTGGGCATACATTTTAACCACTTGAGGTCCGGGCCATAGCCGAATGATGGCTACAGCGCGGACCTCAATCTCCGGAAGGCTGACATGGGACGCCCTCCCCTTTCCTCGTTTCCCGTGCGCACTCACGAGCGTGCATCACGGAAATTCTGTGCTGTCCGTGTCCCTTGGACACAGCCAGTCACAGATTGCGGTAAACGGCTAATCACAGTGGCCGTTTACAGCGCGATCGGCGGTGCCAATGTGAGATGATCTCATATGTAAACATATGAGGTCATCTCTCATTGCCGGCTCTCTCTCCTCACACAGAGACCGCGTGAGGAGAGAGAGAGAGGATCTGACAGCGATCTGTGCTTCAGTGAGTGAAACAACATATTTTGCAGTGATAAAAGTGCCCAAACAGTGCCCCATCAGTACTGTGCCCACCTGTGACAATCTCTGCTCACCTGTGCCATTGGCGATCAGTGTCCGGACATCTGTGCACATCTGCAGTCAGTGCCCATCTGTTCCACCTCATCAGTGCCCATCTGTGCCACCTCATCTGTGCCACCTCAGTACACATCTGTGCCACCTCAGTGCACATCTGTGCAATCAATCAGTGCCCATCTGTGCCACGTCCATCAGTGCACATCTGTGTAATCAGTGCACATCTGTGCCGCCTCATCAGTGCCCATCTGTGCCACCTCAGTGCCCATCTGTGCCATCTCATCAGTGCATATCTGTGTATCTTGTACATACCTCTGCCTGATCTGGAACTGACCTTGGACTGTTTGACCATGATATTTGCCTGCCTCTTGGACTGATCTTGTACCCTGCAACTGGACTAGTGGGATTCAACACAGGGGTCTCACATATGTGAGGGGCTCCAGAATTGTTTTTCTGGATTAAGAAAACAATTTTTTTGTTTTCTCATTCCTAGATTAGGGTCTGGAGACTCAGAGGCTTCAAAGAGATTTGGGTGGGAGAAGCCTCTACCCCTGTCCCCATTCTGTCCTGAACTAGGCCATACTTCTGCCTGCTGCCTGTAGGACTTGCTGCCATTATGTCCCTGCCTGTTGCACTGACCACACCACATGTTCCTGCCTACTACCAGGACCAATATTTATGGCACTTCTGACAATATCTCTGCCTGCACTAACCCTGGACTGTATATGGACAGTATCCCTGCCTGCTGCCTGGACAATTGTTTGCCGTTGCTGACCAAGTCCTTGCCTGCTGCCTGGACCAGTGCTATCCTCCTGTGTACAACTGCGTTACTACAACCACATGTAAACTTTTGTTTATGCTTTGCTCAGCATAATGTATTTTGGGGTGTAATTTTTGGTATGTGCATGCTATGTGTCCCTGGAACACCTGACGGTGTTCCTTGTATGTTGGATCTCTGTATGTGGTCAGGCTGTGTAGAAGTCTGACATGTGGTATCGCCATACTCAGGAGGAGTAGCAGAATGTATTTTGGGGTGTCATTTTTGCTATCTAAATGCTATGTGTTGGAGATATCTTATAAACGGACAACTTTGTGTAAAAAAAAAAAATAAATAAATAAATAAATAAATAAATAAATGCGTTTTCATTTTTTTTTCCCACATTTTCCAAAAACTTCTGGAAAAGAACCGTTCAAAAGACTCATTATGCCTCAAATATTTTACGTTGGGGTGTTAGCTTTCCAAAATAGGGTCATTTTGAGGGTGTTTCCATTGCTCTGGTGCTCCAGGGCCTTCAAAAGTGTAATAGGTGGTTGAGAAATGAGATGTGTAATTTTTGCTCCTAGAACACCTATGGTGCTTCCTGCATGTTGGGCCTCTGTATGTGGCCAGACAGTGAAAAAGTCCCACACATGTGGTATCGTTATACTCAGGAGGAGTAGCAGAATGTATTTTGGGGTGTCATTTGCACATGCCATGTGAGAGAAATAAGCTATTACAATGACAATTTTGTGAAAAAATAAAAATCTTAAACTTGCAAAGAATTGTGGGCAAAAATTACAACTTTAAATAACTCACCATGCCTCTTACTAAATACCTTGAAACGTCTACTTTCCAAAAATTGGTAATTTGGGGGGCATTTGTACTTTCCTGGCTTGTTAGGGTCTCAAGAAATGAGATAGGCCACCAGTACATCAGATGTGATACATTTTTTATGATTTGCACCATAGCTTGTAAACTTTAACACAGACCAAATAATTTCCACTAATTTTGGGTTATTTTTACCAAAGATATGTAGCAGTATAAATTGTGGCCAAAATTTATGAAGAAAAATTAACAATTTGCAAAATTTTATCACAGAAATTAAGAAAAATTTTTTTTTTTTTTTTTTTTTTTCAAAATTTTCGGTCTTTTTTCATTTATAGCGCAAAAAAATAAAAAACCCAGAGGTGATCAAATACCACCAAAAGAAAGCTCTATTTGTATGGAAAAAAATCATTTGGGTAGAGTGTTGCATGACTGAGTAATTGTCATTCAAAGTGTGAGAGCACTGAAAACTGGCCTAGACAGGAGGGGGGTTTAAGTGCCCAGTAAGCAAGTGGTTAATGTTCTTTTTTTTTTTTTTTTTTTTTTCATGCAGCCTGTGGGCTGAACAGAAAAGAGATTGATCGGTGGGTATGCCCACCATTAGAATACCGCCCTTCATTCACCCACTTCTAATGATGGGCACACATGCACCATTTTTTTTTTTTTAACTGTGGTGGTGAAATTACCTCCTAGAGCGCTGGAGTTGCTGATTTACGTATCATGGGAGCAAACGCTGTTGCTCTCAAGTTAAATAAATCAGTGCTGCAGCTAAATGACGTACCTAAGCTAAGCAAATGATGGTTAACAATAAAACAAAGTAACGTTACAGTAAGACATACCATACCTGCAAAGCAAATACAATAAAACCGTAAAAATAAAACCTTTTTTAACACAATCTGTGCCTAAAATATATATATATATGCTGAAGCATGGGGGCAATCCGCCCTTAATGTTAATGCTTAATGCCTCCATGGCCAGGGCACGATACGAGCAGATCTTGCGGTTCATGCACTTCAATGATAATGAACTCTGTCGTCCTCGGGGTGACCCTGCATACGATCGGTGCTACAAAATTCAGCCCCTCGTAAACCACTTTAACCAAGTTTGCAGCCTTGTTTACTCCCGATTAAGTTGTCTTCCTTGATGAGTCCCTGATTAAAGTGGGGTTCCCATTTAAAAAAAATAAATAAAAGTCAGCAGCTACAAATACTGCAGCTGCTGACTTTTAATCGGACACTTACCTGTCCCAGGGTCCAGCGATGCGGGGGATCGAAGCCCCGCTTGTCCCCCCCTCTGCTCGGTGGCGCCGGCATTTTAACTGTGGGCGTAGCCGGGCACCCACTGCGCATGCGCGAGCTGCGTGCCGTCACTGGCCCCGTAATCATCTGGGACCGGTCACGTGTCCCAGATTGACAAGAGGGAGGGTGGAGAGGCGATCTCCCTTCCTGCGCCGAGGGAAGTGATGTCACCAGCCCAGGCACCGAAGGAGGCAGACTACGAGGGACCCCCTAGCAACAGCCATTTAGACGTAAGTAAAAAAAAAAAAGACATTACTAATTTTTTTTTTTGGGGGGGGGGGGGGTGGAACTCCACTTTAAGTTTTCTGGCCGCTTGTCTTTCAAACAGTATCTTCCCAGCAAGTGTGCAAGATATGGGGTCAAGATGTATAAGCTCTGTGACAGGGTCACAGGCTATACATATAGTTTTATGGCTTACAAGGGAAGAGATGGTTACGTAGAGCCGGAGAACTGCCCAGACTACATATGGAGCGCTGGTAAGATTGTGTGGGACTTGGTGTCCCCCTTATTCGGAAAGGGGTACCACTTGTATGTGGACAATCATTACAAGAGCGTACCACTTTTTAGTCACTTGTTTGATCATTGAATTGGTGCATGTGGCATCGTGCGATCTAATCGCCGGGGCTTACCTCAGGGGCTTGTAGATTCCCATCTTAGACTGGGGGAGAGAGCCTGCTTGAAGTGTAATAATTTGCTTGCTGTGAAGTGGAGGGATAAGAATGTTTTCGTTCTGTCCTCCCTTCATGCAGACACGGCGACTGGTGTTGTGGAGAAACCCCTCTGTGTCCACTAGTTGCCGTAAGACCAGACGCTGGTACAAAAAGTCTGTATACTTATTCCATTTGGCTCTGCTGAACGCTTATGTGCTATACAAAGTGTCAGGACGAACTGGATCCTTCCTTAAAATCCAGTAAGAGATCGTCACAGCCCTTCTGTTTCCAGACGATGCTGTGCCCCACCTTCCCAACGCAAATGCAGTAAGCCGGCTGCATGAGAGGCATTTTCCATATGTGCTCCCTGGTACCCCTACCCAACAAGCCCCCCAAATAAAATGTCGTGTCTGTAAAAAGCACGGATAAAGGCGTGACACCCGATATTATTGTCCCTCCTGTCCTGACCATCCTGGTCTTTGCATCGGTCAATGTTTTGAACGCTACCACACACTAGTGGAGTATTAGTGTAGGGTACAGCACTGCACAGACTAGGACACACTTTCACAGGGTCTCCAAAGATGCCATCGCATTTTGAGAGACCCGAACCGTTACAAAAAAGTGTAAAAAAAAAAAAAAAAAATTGTGTATATGTGTGTGTGTGTGTGTGTATATATATATATAATTTGTCGTTTTATTGTTCTCTCTCTCTCGCTATCTCTCTCTCTCTATTATTGTTCTGCTCTTTTTTTTACTGTATTCTATGCTTAATTGCAATGTTTTATTTTTACTATGTTTTATCATGTTTGCTTTTCAGGTATGTAATTCTTTTATACTTTACTGTTTTATTGTTAACCTTTTTTTTTTTTTTTCATGTACGCCATTCAGCTGCAGCACTGATTTTATTTACCTTGACAGCAACAGCGTTTTGCTCCCACGATACGTAAATCAGCAACTCCATTGCTGTATGAGGTGATTTCACCCCCACAGTTAAAAAAAAAATGGTGCATGTATGCCCATCATTAGAAGTGGGTGGATGAAGGGTGGTATTCTAATGGTGGGCATACCCACCAATCAATCTCTTTTTTTCGTTCAGGCTGCATGAAAACAAAAAGAACACTACAATGTATGCCCAACAAGGATCAGCGACGTACTAGTATGTTGCTGGACTTTAGTTATACCAGAATGATGCCTGCAGGTTTAGGTATCATCATCTTGGTATCATTCTTTTCAGCCAGCGGTTGGCTTTCATGTAAAAGCAATCCTAGTGGCTAATTAGCCTCTAGACTGCTTTTACAAGCAGTGGGAGGGAGGGATCCCTCCCCCTGTCTTCCATGGTTTTCTCAGGCTCTCCTGTCCCAACAGGGAACCCGAGAATGCAGCCAGTGGTTCCACCAGCTGACCATAGAGCTGATCAGAGACCAGGACGGCACCAATCATCTCTATGGCCTAAGAAACCGGAAGCTACGAGCATTTCATGACTTAGATTTCGCCGCATGTAAACAGCGCCATTGGGAAATTGGGAAAGCATTTTATCAAACTGATCTTGGTGTGGTCAGATGCTTTGAGGGCAGAGGAGATATCTAGGGCCTAATAGACCCCAATTTTTTCAAAAGAGTACCTGTCACTAACTATTGCTACCATAGGGTATGTTTATAATTCCCTGAGATAATAAAAATGATTAAAAAATAAAATGAAAGGAACAATTTGAAAATAAAAAAGCAAAATAAATAATGATAAAAAAAAGCATCCCTGTCCCCCCGTGCTTACGCGCAAAGGCGAACGCAAGCGTCGGTCTGGTGTCATATGTAAACAGAAATTGCACCATCCATGTGAGGTATCACCGCGAAGGTCAGATCAAGGGCAGTAATTTTAGCAGTAGACCTCCTCTGTAAATCTAAAGTGGTAACCTGTAAAGGATTTTAAAGGCTTTTAGAAATGTATATAGATTGTTGCCGCTGCACATTTGTACGCAATTTTAAAGCATGTTCTGTTTGGTATCCATGTACTCGGCATAAGATCATCATCTTTTTTTTATTTCATCAAACATTTGGGCAATATAGTGTGTTTTAGTGCATTAACCACTTCAGCCCCGGAAGGATTTACCCCCTTCCTGACCAGAGCACTTTTTCCAATTTGGCACTGCGTCGCTTTAACTGCTAATTGCGCGGTCATGCAATGCTGTACCCAAACGAAATTTGCGTCCTTTTCTTCCCACAAATAGAGCTTTCTTTTGATGGTATTTGATCACCTCTGCCGTTTTTATTTTTTGCGCTATACACGGAAAAAGACCGAAAATTTTGAAAAAAAATGATATTTTCTACTTTTTGTTCTAAAAAAAATCCAATAAACTCAATTTTAGTCATACATTTAGGCCAAAATGTATTTGGCCACATGTCTTTGGTAAAAAAAATGTCAATAAGTGTATATTTATTGGTTTGCGCAAAAGTTATAGCGCCTACAAACTAGGGTACATTTTCTGGAATTTACACAGCCTTTAATTTATGACTGCCTATGTCGTTTCTTGAGGTGCTAAAATGGCAGGGCAGTACAAAACCCCCCCAAATGACCCCATTTTGGAAAGTAGACACCCCAAGGAAATTGCTGAGAGGCATGTTGAGCCCATTGAATATTCATTTTTTTTGTCCCAAGTGATTGAATAATGACAAAAAAAAAAAAATTACAAAAAGTTGTCACTAAATGATATATTGCTCACACAGGCCATGGGCATATGTGGAATTGCACCCCAAAATACATTTAGCTGCTTCTCCTGAGTATGGGGATACCACATGTGTGGGACTTTTTGGGACCCTAGCCGCATACGGGGCCCCGAAAACCAATCACTGCCTTCAGGATTTCTAAGGGCGTACATTTTTGATTTTACTCCTCACTACCTATCACAGTTTTGAAGGCCATAAAATGCCCAGATGGCACAAACCCCCCCCAAATGACCCCATTTTGGAAAGTAGACACCCCAAGCTATTTGCTGAGAGGCATGTTGAGTCCATGGAATATTTTATATTTTGACACAAGTTGCGGGAAAGTGACAATTTATTTATTTATTTATTTATTTTTTGCACAAAGTTGTCACTAAATGATATATTGCTCACACAGGTCATGGGCATATGTGGAATTGCACCCCAAAATACATTCTGCTGCTTCTCTTGAGTACGGGGATACCACATGTGTGGGACTTTTTAGGAGCCTAGCCGCGTACGGGCCCCCAAAAACCAATCACCGCCTTCAGGATTTCTAAGGGTGTACATTTTTGATTTCACTCTTCACTACCTATCACAGTTTCGGAGGTCATGGAATGCCCAGGTGGCACAAACCCCCCCCAAATGACCCCATTTTGGAAAGTAGACACCCCAAGCTATTTGCTGAGAGGCATGGTGAGTATTTTGCAGCTCTCATTTGTTTTTGAAAATGAAGAAAGACAAAAAAAAAAATTTTTTTTTTCTTTTTTTAATTTTCAAAACTTTGTGACAAAAAGTGAGGTCTGCAAAATACTCACTATACCGCTCAGCAAATAGCTTTGGGTGTCTACTTTCCAAAATGGGGTCATTTGGGGGGGTTTTGTGCCACCTGGGCATTCCATGGCCTCCGAGACTGTGATAGGCAGTGAAGAGTGAAATCAAAAATTTACGCCCTTAGAAAGCCTGAAGGCGGTGCTTGGTTTTCGGGGTCCCATACGCGGCTAGGCTCCCAAAAAGTCTCACACATGTGGTATCCCCGTACTCAGGAGAAGCAACAGAATGTATTTTGGGGTGTAATTTCACATATTCCCATGGCATGTTTGAGCAATATATCATTTAGTGACAACTTTGTGCAAAAAAAAAAAAAAAAATTTGTCTCTTTCCCGCAACTTGTGTCACAATATAAAATATTCCATGGACTCGACATGCCTCTCAGCAAATAGCTTGGGGTGTCTACTTTCCAAAATGGGGTCATTTGGGGGGGGTTTGAACTGTCCTGGCATTTTATGCACAACATTTAGAAGCTTATGTCACACATCACCCACTCTTCTAACCACTTGAAGACAAAGCCCTTTCTGACACTTTTTAATTACATGAAAAAATTATTTTTTTTTGCAAGAAAATTACTTTGAACCCCCACACATTATATATTTTTTTAAAGCAAATGCCCTACAGATTAAAATGGTGGGTGTTTCATTTTTTTTTTTCACACAGTATTTGCGCAGCGATTTTTCAAACGCATTTTTTGGGGAAAAAACACACTTTTTTACATTTTAATGCACTAAAACACACTATATTGCCCAAATGTTTGATGAAATAAAAAAGATGATCTTAGGCCGAGTACATGGATACCAAACATGACATGCTTTACAATTGCGCACAAACGTGCAGTGGCAACAAAATAAATACATTTTTAAAAGCCTTTAAAAGCCTTTACAGGTTACCACTTTAGATTTACAGAGGAGGTCTACTGCTAAAATTACTGCCCTCGATCTGACTGTCGCAGTGATACCTCACATGCATGGTGCAATTGCTGTTTACATTTGATGCCAGACCGACGCTTGCGTTCGCCTTAGCGCGAGAGCAGGGGGGACAGGGGTGCTTTTTTTGTTTTTTTTTTTTTTTTTTGTTTTTTTTTTTTTTTCTTATTTTTTTGCTTTTTTATCTTATTTTAAAACTGTTCCTTTCATTTTTTTTTTTTTTTTAATCATTTTTATTGTTATCTCAGGGAATGTAAATATCCCCTATGATAGCAATAGGTAGTGACAGGTACTCTTTTTTGAAAAAATTGGGGTCTATTAGACCCTAGATTTCTCCTCTGCCCTCAAAGCATCTGACCACACCAAGATCGGTGTGATAAAATGCTTCCCCAATTTCCCAATGGCGCTGTTTACATCCGGCGAAATCTAAGTCATAAAATGCTCGTAGCTTCCGGTTTCTTAGGCCATAGAGATGTTTGGAGCCACTCTGGTCTCTGATCAGCTCTATGGTCAGCTGGCTGAATCACCGGCTGCATTCTCAGGTTCCCTGTTGAGACAGGAGAGCCAGAGAAAAACACGGAAGACGGTGGGGGGGGGGGCATTCTCTCCCACTGCTTGTAAAAGCAGTCTAGAGGCTAATTAGCCGCTAGGATTGCTTTTACATGAAAGCTGACCGCTGGCTGAAAAGAATGATACCAAGATGATACCTAAACCTGCAAGCATCATTCTGGTATAACCACTCAAAGTCGTGAATGGTGTACCTGAAGACAAAAAAATGGTTAACAATAAAGCACAGTAAACGGTAAAGTATAAAAAATTGCATACCTGAAAAGCAAACATGATAAAACATAATAACAATAAAACATTGCAGAATAGAATACAGTAAAAAAGAGCAGAACAATAGAGAGAATAGAGAGAGAGAGAATAGAGAGAGAACAATAAAACGACAACTATTATTTTTTATTTTATATTTTTGTTTGTGTTTTTTTTTTTTTTTTTTACACTTTTTTTGTAACTGTAACTTTTATAACTGTAACCAGTTCCAGGTTCGGGTCTCTCAAAATGCGATGGCTCTTGGGAGACCCTGTGAAAGTGTGTCCTAGTCTGTGCAATGCTGTACCCTACGCTAATACTGAACTAGTGAATGGTAGCGTTCAAAACATTCACCAATGCAAAGACCAGGATTGACAGGAGGGACAATAATAGCGGGTGTCACGCCTATATCCGCGTTTGCTGCAGACACAACATCTTTTTTGGGGGGTTCGTTGGGTAGGGGTACTCGGGAGGACATAAAAATGCCTCTCATGCAGCCGACTGCATTTGGTTGGGGATGTGAATGGGGGAAGTACGGGCGCTGCAGAAGTGGTGGGTTCCCAATTAGTAGGATTGGCGAATGCAGCAGGAAGGGCATTATGGGCACGACGGGCCTGTGTTTGTCTTTTTGGTGGCAGCGGGACACTATTTGTGCTTGCCACCTCACCAGCTTGAACTGCACTTATGGGACTCGCCACGTCACCAAGTGTTACTGCAGTGCTGGTTTGACTACGACTGGGGTGTACTAGGCCGCTGGCGCTTGCCAGTTCACCAAAACGCTACCAAAAAAACTGTTAGCGATTGCAGGGATCAGGCCTGACTCTGCGAACGCTGCAGTTATGCGTTTAGTGTTTTGTAAGTGACAGTGATCGATCGATACTGCACTTGGGTGGGCTGGGCCGGGCGGAGGGGCAAAACGCAGGTGCTAGCAGGTATCTGGGCTGATCCCACTAACACTGCGTTTTTGGGAACCCTAAACTGCTGGGGACGCTAGTATAGATCTGAACGGATCAGATATTGATCCGATCAGATACTATACCACTAAGGGAGGATACGGTGCGTGCGTGGGTGTTAGCGCGACCGGCGCTAACCTGACGCTGCCTGGGGCTGGTGCTTGCCAGTTCACCAAAACGCTACCAAAAAAACTGTTAGCGATCACAGGGATCAGGCCTGACTCTGCGAACGCTGCAGTTATGCGTTTAGTGTTTTGTAAGTGACAGTGATCGATCGATACTGCACTTGGGTGGGCTGGGCTGGGCCGGGCGGAGGGGCAAAACGCTGGTGCTAGCAGGTATCTGGGCTGATCCCGCTAACACTGCGTTTTTGGGAACCCTAAACTGCTGGGGACGCTAGTATAGATCTGAACGGATCAGATATTGATGCGATCAGATACTATACCACTAAGGGAGGCGTATGCTGCGTGCGTGGGTGTCAGCGGTACTGGCGCTAATCTGACGCTGCCTGGGGCGACGCATATCACCGCCGGGCGATCAGGGGGCTAAACCTTTATTCGGTAATAAACGGCAGGTGCCCTGACAATATAAAAAATAAACGAACTAACCAGCGTCACCCGTAACGGTTATACGGTGATCAGTGGTGAAAGGGTTAACTAGGGGGCAATCAAGGGGTTAAAACATTTATTAGATAGTATATGGGGGTCCATGTCGCTATAAAACGCTGACGGCGAACCTAAATATTTACGTCCCTAACTAGCATCACCAGTGACACTAATACAGCGATCAGAAAAATGATCGCTTAGCGACACTGGTGACGGGGGGTGATCAAGGGGTTAAAACTTTATTAGGGGGGGGTTAGGGGGGTATCCTAGACCTAAAGGGGGCCTAACACTCACTGCCCTAACACTGTAACTGTCACAAACTGACACCAATACAGTAATCAGAAAAAAAAAAAAAAAACCTGCTTGGTGTCAGTTTGTGACAGGGGGGGGTGATTGGGGGGCGATCGGGGGGGGGGGGGGGATCGGGGTGTTTTGTGTGCCTGGCATGTTCTACTGTGTGTGTGTGTGTGTGTTTTGGTGCACTCACATACCTGTCTTCTCTCCTCAGGCCGGAACGGAAATTACCGAGCCGAGGAGAGATGACATTTCCTCTGACTCTGTGTACAATACAGAGGCAGGGAAATGATCCCATTGGCTGGGAGCGATCGCGAGGGGGGGGGCCACGAATGGATGGCCTCCCCCTCACCACCGATCGCCGGGGGAGATTTGCCGACCGCCGCAGGCACCGGGGGGGGGTCCGATCGGACCCCCCACCCGCGGGCAGGCAAGGACGTACCTGTAAGTCCTTTTGCCTGCCCGTGCCGCTCTGTCGACGTACATCGTCGTGCGGCGGTCGGCAAGTGGTTAAAATGAAAAAAAAAATGTGTTTTTTCCAAAAGAATTGCGTTTGACAAAATCGCTGCGCAAATACTGTGTAAAAAAAAAATTGCAACAACAACCAATTTAATATGTAGGGCCTTAGCTTTAAAAAAATATATATATTATTTGGTGGTTCAATGTAATTTTCTTGCAAAAAAAAGAAATATTTTTTCATGTAAACAAAGTGTCAGAAAGGGCTTTGTCTTCAAGTGGTTAGGAGTGGGTGATGTGTGACATAAGCTTCTAAATGTTGTGCATGACCCCTTTTTGGAAAGTAGACACCTCAAGCTATGTGAGCATGTTAACTCCATGTAATATTTTATATTTTGCCACAAGTTTCTGGAAAATTATTTTTTTTTTTTTTGCACAAAGTCATCCCTAAATGATATATAGCTCAAACATGATATGGGCATATGTGAAATTACACCCCAAATAGCAGTAATACCACATATGCCCATGGCATGTTTGAGCAATATACTGCCCTGCCATTTTAGCACCTCAAGAAATTAGATAGGCAGTCCTAAACTAAAAGCTGCGTAAATTCCAGAAAATGTGCTCTAGATTGTAGACGTTATAACTTTTTAGCGCAAACCAATAAATATACACTTATTGACTTTTTTTTTTACCAGACGTGGCTGAATACATTTTGGCCTAAATGTATGAATAAAATTGAGTTTATTTTTTTTTTTTTCTTATAACAAAAAGTAGAAAATATTTTTTTTTTTTTTTTTTTTTTTTTTTTTTTTTTCAAAATTTTCGGTCTTTTTCAAGTTGCTTCTGCGATTTTTATTTTTTTTGCGATATAAACAAATACCATCAAAAGAAAGCTCTATTTGTGGGAAAAAAAGGACGCAAATTTCGTTTGGGTACAACATTGCATGACTGCGCAATTACCAGTTAAAACAGCACAGTGCCAAATTGTAAACAGTGCTCTGGTCATTGAGCAGCCTAATCTTCCGGAGCTGAAATGGCTAGGCTCAGTTTAAGTTTTTTAAATTCATCCTTCCTTGCCCACTAAATTCACTAATCTTGAATGTTTAGTCTGTGTCGCCTGAGGTTGAACTCCTTGTTCACAGCAACACCTGCATGGCAAATTAGGCATGTTGGCTTGCCGAGGTGTTCTATGAAAAAGTATTTTTCTGCCCAAGTGGAAAACCCAGCATTCAGCATCCACCTTTCTGCAATTTTTTTGCACATTGTGATTTGCTGAAGAAAAAAAGAATATAACTATTATTACAATGATTGGACTCATAGCTAAAAATTTTACGAATTGTCTCTAGCAATAGCATGGTACATGTTTTATACTGATCCTGGCTCGTACCAGGTGGCTGAGGATGACATGATCGTGATTGCCCCTGCACCCCTCTACATTGTACAACCCCCCTGCATATTACACAGCCCCCCTACCCACACACCCTGCATATTACACCCCCTCCGCGCGGCGGCTTCAACCAGTAACCAGTGTCTCCTCCTTCCGTGGCTTCCCCTGCATCTCCTCCTCCCTAGGATTGCTTCTCCTCTCGGCCAATCGGGTCTCAAGACCTGCTTCCTGAATTGGGATTGGCTGGGAGGAGAATCAGGAAGACAATAGCAAATATTAATTCGCTATTGTCAAACAACTGGGTGGATGGGCTTTTTTGCAGCCAATTAGAGCTTCCGGCTCTATTCATGTGCTTCTGCTACTTAAAAACAAACAAAAAAAACATTGGAATCCATGCGTCTGGCGCCCTGCATGTAGATTTGGGTTCGGGCGCGTGGATTAGGGGGCGGCACCCCTGTGCCCAATATGGACCAGCCTGCTGCTGCTTTATATGCACTAAAGAAGTTTGGGTAATGTGAAGCAGATACGTTTGAGCACCAGGCCTGTTCACCGCAGTACATAATAAAAAAGTAAGAGTACATGCATGTTGGTTTAACCACTTGCCGCCAGCCATATAGCAGAATGACGGTGGCAAAGTGGCTGCGATATCCTAAGGTCATATGACATGATCAGGATAAAACAGCCGGCGCATGCCTGCAGGGGGCGCGCAGCGCGACGATCGGAGGTCAGTCTGAAACACCGCAACTACGATCATGGTATGAAGCCTCTGACAGAGGCTTCTTACCACGTGATCAGCTGTGACCAATCACAGCTGATCATCGCCTGAAACCAGGAAGTGCAGGTAAATGGCTTTCCTTGGTTCACGCTGACAGGGAGAGTCGAGCAGCGGCTTTCCCTGTCAGAGGGGGGGGGCTGTGCTGATAATCGGCACAGCCCCCCTCAAAAGGTGCTCATCAGCTGCCAATCGGTGCCCAACACCTGCCAGCCTGTCCCCATAATAAACGCCAATCAGTGCCCCATCAGTAATGCCTCTCAGTGCCAATTGGTGCAACTCAGTAATGCCTTTCAGTAGCTCCTCATCAGTGCCACCTATTGGTGCCCATCAGTTTTTTGTTTTTT
Source organism: Aquarana catesbeiana (assembly GCF_042186555.1). Lineage (NCBI taxonomy): Eukaryota > Metazoa > Chordata > Amphibia > Anura > Ranidae > Aquarana > Aquarana catesbeiana. The sequence continues at coordinate 271,221,056 of NC_133324.1, forward strand.
TTGTCGGTCTTTTTTTCATTTATAGCCCAAAATTAAAAAAACGCAGAGGTGATCAAATGGCACCAAAAGAAAGCTCTGTTTGTGGGAAGAAAATTATAAAAATTTAGTTTGGGTATAGTGTTGCATGACTGCGCAATTGTCATTCAAAGTGCGATGGCACTGAAAGCTAAAAATTGTCCTGCGCAGGAAGGGGGGGGGTGCCTAGTATGGAAGTGGTTAACCACTTCCTTACTAGGCACTATCCCCCCCCCCCCCTTTCCTGCTCAGGGCAATTTTTAGCTTTCAGCGCTGTCACTCTTTGACAATTGCACAGTGATGCAACATTACCCAAATTAAATTTTTATCATTCTTTTTACACAAATAGAACTTTCTTCTGGTGATATTTAATCACTGCTGGGTTTTTTTGCTAAAAGAAAAAAGACTGAAAAGTTTGATAAAAGTTTCATAGTTTGTTATAAAACTTTGCAAACAGCTAATTTTTCTCCTTCATTGATGTGTGCTGATAGCTGGCACTGATTGGCAGCACTGATATGCACTGCATTGCAGCAGTGGCTCTCTGTGTATGGGACCAATGTCCTTCTGACAGAAGCCGGTAACCGACTTTTTTTTTTTTTTTTCTTCTCATGCTGTCGGCGTGAGGGGGGAAAAAAAAGACGATTATGATCTTCTGTTTACATCACGGGATCAGCTGTCATTGGCTGACAGCTGATAGCGTGGAAAGGGGCCGGGATTGGCATTCTTGGGAGGATGTGCATGTATGCTATCCCGGCAATTAAGGCCCGTGCTATCGCTGTCTTTTGGCTATAGCGTGGGTGGGAAGAGGTTAACAAAAACTCTTACCCATCCCAGCTTTTCCAAGAAATCCTTTCACATTTTTATAGGACAAGTAGGCCACTACTTAATTTTCCTCCATGAATCATGAGAAATACAAGAATAAGGAAGACTGCAGCTTTTAACATACTTTGGAGCAGGAGGATAGGTAAATAAAACACTTCTTACTACATTATTAAAAATAAATGATCATTTAAAAATGTCTTGCCTTTACAGAATTATTCTTTTCTATTTTCCTGATGCAGGCTCTTAACTATCCTCTCTGTTTAACCACTTGCTTACTGGGCACTTAAACCCCCCTCCTGCCCAGACCAATTTTCAGCTTTCAGCGCTGTCGCACTTTGAATGACAATTGCGCGGTCATGCTACACTGCACCCTAGTGAAATTTTTATCATTTTTGTCCCACAAATAGAGCTTTCTTTTGGTGGTATTTAATCACAGCTGGGGTTTTTATTTTTTACTAAACAAACAAAAAAAGATGGAAATTTTTGAAAAAAAAAAATCATGTTTAATAGTTTGTTATAAAATTTTGCAAACAGGTAATTTTTCTCCTTCATTGATATGCGCTGATGAGGCGGCACTGGTGGGCACTGATAGGCTGCACTGATGGGCATGGATAGGCACAGTTAAGGCGGCACTGATAGGCATAGTTAAGACGGCACTGATAGGCACAGTTAAGGCCGCACTGATAGGCACAGATAAAGCGGTACTGATGGGCACAGATAAGGCGGCACTGATGGCCACTGATGGGTGGCACGGATAGGTGGCACAGATGGGCACTGATGGGGGGCACTGGTGGGCGGCACTGATGGGCACTGGTAGGTGACACTGATAGGTTGCACTGATGGGTGGCACTGTGGGCACTGATGGGTGGCACTGTGGGCACTGATGGGTGGCACTGTGGGCACTGATGGGTGACGCTGGTGGGCACTGGTAGGCGGCACTGCTGCCTACTGCTCTGTATCAGAAGAGCGCCGTGATCGAGACTGATGTCCCTCTCACGGCCGCCGGTGATCGGGTTTCTTTTTTCCTCCTCACGCTGTCAGCGCGAGGAGGAAAAATACCTGATTACCGGCTCTGTTTACATCACATGATCAGCTGTCATTGGCTGACAGCTGATCATGTGGTAAGGGGTCGGGACCGACCCCTTACTCTGATCTGTGATCAGGCGAGTCTCATAGACTCGCTGATCACCGAGCGCGCCCTGCAGGGGGCGCGCAGGCCGCTCGTGCACGGGACGACGTCAATAGACGTAGTCCCGGCAATTTAGATCCGCACTGTTGCCGTCATTTGGCAATGGCCCGGATCTGAAGCGGTTAATGGTGTAATCTGCAAAAGTGAAGTAAAGTCAAGCATGGTGGTGGGAGTGTCATGGTCTGGGGCTGCATGATTGCTGCCTGCACTGGGGGGCTACAGTATATTGAGGGGACCATGAATGCCAACATGTACTGTGACATACTGAAACAGAGCATTGATCCCCTCCCTTTGGAGACTGGGTCGCAGGGCCGTATTCCAACCTCATGACCCCCAAACACACCTACAAGACATCCACTGCCTTGCTAAAGAAGCAGAGGATAAAGGTAATAGACTTAGCAAAGCATGTCTCCAGACCTAAATCCTATTACGCATCTGTGGGGCATCCTCAAATGGAAGGTGAAGGAGTGCAAGGTCTCTAACATCCACCAGCTCCGTGATCTCAAGAAGTGGAAGAGAACTCTGGTGGCAACCTGTGAAGCTCTGGTGAACTCTATCCCCAAGAGGGTTAAGGCAATGCTAGAAAATAGTGGTGGCCACACAAAATATTGACACTTTGGGCCCAATTTGGATATTTTCACTTAGGGTTTGTTGCAAGTGGTTTAGACATTAATGGCTATGTATTGAGTTATTTTGAGGGGACAGCAAACTTACACTCATGCACGCTGTACACTCACTACTTTACATTGTAGCAAAGTGTCATTTCTTCAGTGTTGTCGCATGAAAAGATATAATAAAATATTTCCAAAAATGTGAGGGGTGCACTCACTTTTGTGAGATACTGTAATTACAAGAGAGAAGCTTCACAATGGTTTACTGCTCACAGAGAGTATTTCAACAGTCTTTGGCCAAAGTGGGGTTGATTTACTAAAGGCAAATCTACTTTGCACTACAAGTGCGTTTGTATGTGCAGTCGCTGTAGATATGAGGGGAAGCTCTGCTGATTTTATCATTCAATCATGTCCAAGCTAAAATGCTGTGATTTATTTTCCTTGCATGTCCCCCTCAGATCTACACTGACTGCACTTTCAGTGCACTTGTAGTGCAAAGTGGGTTTGCCTTTAGTAAATAAACCCCACTGGTTTACCAATAGCCCTGTATGCTTGGTAAAGGAGTTGTAAACCCTTACATATACCCACTTAAAGGCTAAAGTCACCTTTTGAAAAAAATCATAAATCCACACTTTTTTGCAGGGAAAAAAAAAAAATATATATATGAATATATATATTTTTTCACAGGAGCCTACAGACTATTGCACCCACAATCAGTGGATTGTGGTGCAATGCCAGGCTCCTTCTGCACACACTTTCTGTGGCTCTGTGCCCATACCTTTGTATGGCATTTCGGGTACAGAGTTGTAGGCAGTGTGAATGCACTACAAGCCTACTACTGATTAGCACACTTGCAGTTATGTCTGTCTGTCGTGGAAGACGGGACTTGCATTTGATTAATTTACAGATTGCTGTGAAATGCTCTACTTGCAACGCTATAGCATTTTCAAAATGTGACAACAGGGAGAGGCACTCCCACCTGCTGTCATAGAGAGGGGGACTCCGGCAGTGGGTGAATAGGAACATCGTAAATATGGGTATAACATGCCTTTAAAGGTCAACCTGTCCTTTAAGTGACTAGCCTTAAGTGGTACACAGAGATGAAACAAATCATTTAGCAGAAATTGTACCTGTTTATCTGCAGCCATATCTTCCATACAGCCTCATAAAACAAACAGATCAATGGATTTTTCTCAGCTTAAGCAGGGATCTACACTGACTGGAGGGTGTGGAAGGGACACACCCTCCCTACATAGTACCATTGGATAATGTGCACAGCTGAGATTGTCAATCACCTGCTGTGTGCTGGAGTGAAGTGGGGCCATCAACTAGGATTGCCTGGCGTCAACATAACCGCTTAGAAATGTGTCATGTAAATGGCGGAGGAATGACACTGGGAGCTTTGGATTGTGGAAAATGCACATTATAGAAGAGTATGCTTTGTTGCTTTTTCATGTCAGAGGTTTACAACCCCTTTCATTTAGTCTTATAATCCAGTTAGCATTAGTTCAGATTGAGGCTGGATGACTCTTTGCACTACACAGAATGAAGAAGTCTTTAAGACTTTCCAAATGTTCTTGTACATGTAAGATAATGCTTTAGTGATTTTAAAGCGTCAAACTGTCATACAGAAGATCCCCCTGAGGAAGACACGTGACCCTGTGTTGACGGGAGGGGTGAGGATGGTGAAGGCACCCAGACCCTTACGAGGGGAAAGTCAGCGGTTGTGCGGCTTTTGGGGGAATTTTAATGCACCACTGCCTGGTGTGCTGGAAGCATCAGGAGTATGTGAGTACTCAATTTTTAATAAATTTGAATAAAGTCAATGGGATTGACTTACTAAAGGTAAATACACTGTGCACTTTTAAAAGTGCAGTTGCTCCAGAGCTTAGTAAATAATGGAGAGCTCTGTTGACTTCCATCATCCAATCACGTGTAAGCAAAAATGCTGTTTTTGTAATTTTCCTTGCACATGATTGGATGATGGAAGCCAACAGAGCTCTCCATCATTTACTAAGCTAGTAAATCAACCCCAATGTCTTAATGGTATAAGCACTATTGGTGGAGCTTTTTTTTTTTTTTTTTTTTTTTTAAACCCATATGCACCTTGATGCTATCCACTGATGGGGAGATTGCTATATGGAAGAGCATAGAAGCTTGAGCCCTGGAGAGGCTCACAAGCGCTGTTTGACCTAACTTAAGTGTGGGGTCACACACCTTGAGGTGAGGATACACTCATAAGGGTGGGGGGGAGCACGCGTGAGGTGGCACAGTGTTTTTTTGGAGCACATAAAAATAGTTTGGATCAAGGAATTTTTCATGGAATGTGATTTGTTGAAGGATTCATGTCACATGGGAAATATATTAACTTCACATCAGAGGACTTTATTTGAGCACTATGAACTCTGGGTAAAAAGTCAAATTAGGTTCTGTACTGCCAAAGGCTTGTATTTCTGACACGCTCCAGCCTGACAATATCACCACTAAGGCGGTAGTTTTTAAATGTATTGTCCAATAAGCAGGATTGTTGTATGGATGCAAAAGGAGATGAAAGTCCTTCCAGAACTAAAAAAATTCCACTGGCAATACATATTCTTTCTTGTGGGCCTTAATCTCAGCACAACTTTTAGAAATCGGTTAACAAAGGGATTCACTTCCCATCTCACATTCGTAAGGGCTAATAACTGGGTGATTAACCCACTCCTAGATATGGACCTGCTTGCTGTTCTGAACTTCTGGGTCTAACGAAAACAAACATCTCCCATATTCTGTAGTGATATTAGTGTTAATTTTCTGAAAGCTAGCCCTGGATGAATTGAATCCATCACATTTTTATAGCAGAAGCTTCTGTTGGTGCTATCCAAAACTCAGCAAGAGCATAATGTTGGATTCTTGGTCTAACAGCTTAAGCAGACCTTTGGCTCAAGCCCTGGTCTGTGGACCCACCTTCCAAACAAGCTTGGTGTTGTATACCATTCAATGGCAAGGCACTGTTTAGGCTTCATGCACACAGGATGTTGTTTAACCACTTCAGCTCCGGAAGAATTTACCCCCTTCCTGACCAGAGCACCTTTTGCGATTTGGCACTGCGTCGCTTTAACTGACAATTGTGCAGTCGTGTGACGTTGCACCCAAACAAAATTTATGTCCTTTTTTTCCCCCCACAAATAGAATTTCTTTTGGTGGTATTTGATCACCTCTGCAGTTTTTATTTTTTGCGCTATAAACAAAAAAAAGCGTCAATTTTGAAAAAAAAAACGCATTATTTATTACTTTTTAATAAATATCTCCTTTTTTTAAAAAAAAAAAAAAAGCAAATTTTTTCTCAGTTTAGGCCGATATATATTTTTGGTAAAAAAAAAAAAAAAAATCTCAATAAGCGTATATTGATTGGTTTGCACAAAAGTTAGTGTCTAAAAATCAGGGGATAGATATATAGCATTTTTATTATTTTTTTTTTTTTTTACTAGTAATGGCGGTGATCTGCGATTTTTATCGTGACTGCGACATTAAGGCGGACACATCGGACAATTGTGACACATTTTTGGGACCATTGGCATTAATACAGCGATCAATGCTATAAAAATGCATTGATTACTGTAAAAATGTCACTGGCAGTGAAGGGGTTAACACTAGGGGCGATCGAGGGGTTAATTGTGTTCCCTGGGAAGTGATTCTAACTGAAGGGGGAGGGGACTGACTGGAGGAAGTGACAGATCGTGGTTTCTAGCTAATAGGAACACACGATCTGTCACTCCTGTCAGAACAGGGAAGTGTGTGTTTACACACACTCGTCCCTGTTCTGTGTTTTCTGCTCATGATCGCTCGTGGTTGGCTCGGCTCGGCCACGAGCATCGGCACCCCTGCTGTGCAGCGGGCGCGCCTGCTATTCCGACGCCGCGAGCCGACATATAGTTTTATTTTATTTATTTATTTCAGGTACTTATATAGCGCCGTCAATTTACGCAGCGCTTTACATATATATATTATACATTCACATCAGTCCCTATACCCTCAAGGAGCTTACAATCTAAGGTCCCTAACTCACATTCATACCTATACTAGGGCCAATTTAGACAGGATCCAATTAACCTACCAGCATGTCTTTGGAGTATAGTTACGACGGCTTGCGCAGGGGAGCCAACCCGCCACAGTATAACTGCGGCGGTTGGTCGGGAATCGGTTAACCTCTCCTGAACAATTTAACTTGACAGCTAGAAACCGGCATCTACAAAAAAGTCAGTTTAGCCGCGTTTTGCATCCTTTTTTTTTTTTTGTTAAAATGAAAACGTCTGTAAACTAAACGCACGTTAGAAGCTGTTGCAGGCATTTGGTGTTTCAAATGCCTCTGAACATCCGTCTAAACACACTTTTTTGCATTCCAAAAAATGCTTCTAAACTCAACTGCCTAGAAACAACTAAATGACCCTGTGTACATATACTGAATAACAGAGGAGAGTTCAGGGGCAGCTGAAAAAAATGCCCAACTCCCCCTAAACGTCTGTTTAGCAGCAGCAGTGTACACAAGGCCTTAGAGGAAAACTGGATACAGCTATTACCAGGATCACTGGAGGCAAGAGGGCAAGAGTGGTCTCACATCCACAAGATAGTCACAGGTAAGGTACATTTTATTTAAAATCTTTTTTCCAGCAAAGAAAAGTGGGTCTATTTTCTTGGTAATAAATTTAAATACTTTGACCTCAAAGTCAAAGGTTATCATCTGTTCTCAGGATCTTCTGAAATCCGACAGGTTGCCTGTCCAGGTCTGCAAGGTAGGTGCAAGGCTAAGAATTTATAAGTAGACTCAGGTAGGGCATTACCCGGACAGATGGTTCTATCTACCGTTGTGACCAGTGACTGGATGTGCAAAAGACAGCTTCCTCTGTACTCCTATATGCTTATAAACCTATATGCTTAAAGCGGCAGGTTTGGCATGTAGACAGGTGGTGGAGCTGATCGCAGAGACAAGAGTGTGGACTAATAATATAGAGGAGCTGACTTCCTATGGGGGATTGGAAGGTAGCTGAACAAAAAAAAAAGCTGTACTGATTTCTTCATCTACATATTTGAGGTGGATTTGGGAATCCTCACTGCGTCATTTTATTCTGACAGTAGGACTCCAATGCTGTCAGAATACGCTTATCAGTGCTGCAGCCTAAAGGTTGCATGCGTTAATCGAGTGAAAAATTTTCCATCAGGACAGATTTGACTTCTCATTGGTACTGGCCCAATCTCAATCCGTGTACTGTATGGCCAGCTTAACCACTTAAGGACCAAACCCATTTTTGACACTTGTTGTTTACAATCAGTATTTTGTTGCTAGAAAATTACTTGAAACCCCCAAACACATATTATATATATATATATATATATATATATAAAATAATTTATTTTAAGCTCTAACGAGCAGGGCCCTCTGATCCCTCCTGTATTGATTTGTATTGTAAGTGTACTGTCTGCCCTCATGTTGTAAAGCGTTACGCAAACTGTTGGCGCTATATAAATCCTGTAGTATAATAATAATTTTAGCAAAGACAGGAGAATAAAATGGTCATCGTTGCAATGATTTATGTCACATTATTTGCATAGCAGTCTTTTTAAAAGCAATTTTTTGGGGAAAAAATACTTTTTTTTTTCTTTTAATAAGAAGACAGTAAAGGTAACCAAATTGTTTCATATATTGTGAGAGGATGTTACTCCAAGTAAATAAATACCAAACATGTTAAGGTTGAAAATTGTGCACACTCGTGGAATGGCGACAAACGATGGTACTTAAAAATCTCCATAGGCGACGCTTTAAAAAATGAATCCTTACCAGGTTAGAGTTGCAGAGGAGGTCTTGTACTAGAATTATTGCTCACAATGACAGCAATATATCTCACATGTAATTTGAACACCATTTACTTTTGCGGTCGCGACTTGCGTATGTGTTTTCTTTGCTGCGCGAGCACGCAGGGACAAGGGCGCTTTAAAAAAAAAAGTTGTTTTTTTTAAACACTGTCCCTTTAAAAAAAAATAAAATAAAAAAATCTGATCACTTTTATTGCTGTCACAAGGAATGTAAACATCCCTTGTGACAGTTAATAGGCAGTGAAATGTACTCTTTGTAGAGGGATCGGGGGTCTAAAAGACCCCAAATCCCTCCTTTGCACTTCAAAGTTTTCAGATCGCCAAAATCTGCAATTCTGAACACTCACTTTTTTTTCTAATCGGCACCATTGGCAGCCGAGTAAACGGAATTGATGTTGTGACATCGCTTCCGGAATTTTACTACGGAGACCCGATCAAAGCAGAATTCAGCTTTGTTCGGGTGACAGCCTAGGGAGGAGGGGGCATCCCCTCCAGCTGCCTGTGATAACGGCCGAGGCGGATCGCCCGTTATCACCAAATAGCGGACCGACAGCTCTGAAAAACGGTACTGGGGTATAGCCTGCGGGTGCAGGCTATATCCCGATACATCCACTTCCTCAAACCAAAGTACCGGTACGGGGATTTGCGTGAAGTGGTTAAGGTGCTGAACTCCACCCAGAAAAGCATGACCCGATGGGCAAGAAAAAAAAAAAACTTAGAAGCTAAGAGGTTTAAAATGGTCCTGTGGGGGGCGTGTCCTGGCTGTGGAGGAGTGAGGACATGCATCGCCTCAGCTCCGCTCCACCGCCGCAAAAATCAGCACAAAAACGGGGGATACTCACATCCACAGACTCCCCACATGTCACAGCGATCGCGGCAGTCCCAACCGGAAAGGACCGACAGATCGCGGCAGGGAGAGCTGGATTCCTACTTCCCTGGGACTCGAGGACAAGGCTGTGAGGCCTCCAAGATGGCGCCAACCGGGAAGGCCCAGAAATCTGCCAAATCATCCCAGCCAGCAGCAGCCACGGTCCGGCCGCTGAAAGGGACAGCTTCCCCAACATCTCCGGTTCCATCCCCAGGGTCGGTGAGTGATTTGGCCCCCTGTGCCTCCTCTGCCTCACTAGATGGCCACTCTGAGGTCTCTGACTACCTCAGTGATAAAGATATCAGGCGCCATATTATGTCCCTGCCTACTAAAGAGGACTTGGAACGCTTTACATGCAGGGTGGAAAAAGCTTTCACTGAAGATATTGCCCAACTAAAAGCTGACACTTCACATTTGGGTAACAGGGTGGAATCCCTAGAGGAAAAGCTGGAGGAGGTTCTCCCCACTATTGCTCTGCTGCAATCTAAATGTCAAATGCAAGACCAGCAGATTGAAGCTTTACTGTGTCACCTTGATGATGCTGAAAATATATTAGAATCCGGGGCCTGCCAGAAGCCACAGCTTCGAGGGACATTATTCCCACGCTGACAGACCTCTTAGAAACATACTGGGCCTACCAGCTTCCGCTCTCATAGAAATTGATCGGGCGCATAGAGCATTAAGACCTCCGTCTCAAGATGTGGAAAACCCCAGAGACATAATTTGTAAACTCCACAAATACACCATCAAGGACCGCATTATGCAAAAAATGCACGGCAAGCCCTTTTATGATTTTGATGGTGCACATTTATTTTTTTACCAGGACATATTCAGGCGCACCCTCATGCAGCGCAGAGCTCTCCGCCCCCTCCTGATGGCGATTCAGGAAGCTGGTTTACCATACCGCTGGGGATTTCCCTTTTTTCTGCAGGTGACTAAGGATGGAAGGCAAGTCACATTACGCAACAAAGACCTTCCACATTTCCTTTCCACCCTTGGTCTAGACCCCGTGGACTTTCCAGATTGGAGGGACCCATCTGACGCTTCTGGGATTAAGCTCCCCCAGTGGTCAACGGTTACACGTAAGAATCGCAAGAAGGACAGAGAACATCAGAATCAGAGAACATCAGCCTTTGGTGGGCCCTTCCGCTACTCGGTGGGCCCTTCCGCTACTCGGGACTGAAGATGTGACCCTCCTGTGCCAAGTCGGTGACCTTTGACTCTCCCCATACTTGATTTGAGGAGATCCTGCCCCTTCATTTTATCATTCTCCCCTCTTCTTAAGCCTGACACAGGTGACGTGACACTTAGGTCTGAACTTTAGATCTGCCTTAATTGGAGCCCTGATCCCTTTGAGATGGCTTGATCGTTGCCTCCAGTCCCCCCAGTCAGTGGAACTTTGCAGACCTTGCCCGGGACATGGACAGAACTCCATTATCTTTTCACTTTGGCCCTTATTAGGAGTTGGCAGACTTTCGCTTTTCCCTAAAGATCATTTCCCTTTCCAACACCCAAAACCCCATAAGATGCGGTGGACGGAGACGGAACTCCCTGTCTCCCCCCCCCCCATGCGCCACCCATTAATGGGTATTGTCCCCTATTGGGACGCTAGGTTTGGGTCTGGGGCCCCCCCTCGTTTGGGGGAGACCTCACACCTAACATACAGATGTTTTACTTATCAGCACTGTTACTGCTGTGTTGTTATGCTTTGTTTACTCTAATAGTTGACTCTTTGTGCTTTTTTTTTTTTTCACTCGCTCTTCTTTTTTCCTCATCCTTCTTCCTTCCTCCCCTTCCTTTCCCAGGAGCATTCCATCGCTTGGGATCCTGCGCCGGGCGAGTTTGATCATTCGACAACCTTCCGGATATCCGACCCCTTGTGTCTACACGTAGCCTCCCTGGCGGTTTTCCCGAGTGTGGCTCGGGGTTAAAATTCAGTACCATTAGCGGTAACCCCGAGCCACACTCGGGATCGCATTGCAGGATCCTGGGGCGGCGTTACTTACCTTGTCCCCGGGATCCTGCGATGTCCCCCGCAGTGTCCGAGGGCTCCGTCCTCCTCCGAAGCCTCTCCGTGCCAGGCTCCGTTCCCTGCGAGCGGCGCGACGCACGGGGGCGGAGCCTGGCGGCAAATTCAAAAAAATGTCAGAATCATAACACATACAGTACTGTAATCTTACAGATTACAGTACTGTATGAAATGATTTCACATCCCTTTTGTCCCCAGTGCTCTGGCCCATGCCCTGCATGCAGTTATACATGATATACACTGTTCTTTCTGCCTGGAAACTGGAGATTGTCCATAGCAACCAAAAAGTGTCCCTTTACGTCAAAAGTGGCTTTAGACCAGCTAGAAAACAGCGATAGTAAATTAGAACACTTGCAGAATTGAGCGATAGTGAATTGTGGGGAAATTTATTTTATTACTATTTTTTTTAATTTTTTTTAATTATTTATTTTTATTTATTATATTATAATTTATGTTTTTGTGTTTCAAACTTTATCATACCCGGGATATCTACTAGACTCTGGTTTGGACAGATTTAATTGTGTTATTGTTAAGATTTACAGACCTACAATATAAAACGCCAAATTTCCATGCAAAATAATTGTACCGCTTTCAGCACCTAAAATCCGAAATAATCATACCGCCAGGGAGGTTAAGGTAATATCTTATAACATAAGAGGCCTTTGCTCCCCTGGGAAGAGAAATAAATTATGGTGGGCACTTAAGAAGTTAAAGGCCCAAGTAGTCTTCTTACAAGAAACTCATTTTACCCATCACTCCCTGCCTAGATTACCTACCCACTTATTTAATCAATGGTTCCACAGTACCTCCTCTACCTCTAAATCTAAACGCACTACGATTGCGATTCAAAAGTCCTGCCCATTCCAGCTTTCGGATAGCAAAATAGACCCACAAGGCCGCTACATTTTTTCTGAAAGGTATCATAGCGGGGCGAAGATACACATTCGCCTTGATCTATGTGCCTAACTCTAACCAAATTTCTTTCATAGACAGTACCCCTCGAACTGCTGACAGAGTTTAAGGAAGGATTTGTTATCCTCGGGGGGGACTTTAATGTTAGCCCAGACCCTTCAATAGACACCTCTAGCACCAGCCATTCATACTCTTATGCCTTTCTTAAGCAATTTCGAAAGTCCCTTCAATCTCATTTACTTCTTGATAGTTGTAGAATCCTCCACCCTGTGGAGAGAGACTTCAGCTATTACTCGGCTGTCCATGATGTATATACCCACATAGATTATATATATATGTTGACCGCCCAACACTGGAGCTCCTGCAGTCCGCGTCCATCAGGAATATTACACTATCTGATCACGCACCAGTAGGGGTGACCCTCACACTCCCGTCCAGCTCTCGTGGGGCCTGGACGTGGAGGCTGAATGAAAACCTGTTGGACGATGCGGCGGCGGCTGCCAAGGTGTTGGAGGTCATCACAAATTATTTCAGAGAGAATGTCACAGACGTCCTCAGTGAGGGTATGGTGTGGGAGGGCCACAAGGCGGTAGTTAGAGGGAAGTTAATATCCTTGGGTGCCAAACTTAAAAAGATGCTTCAGGCAGATTTTACCAGAGTACTAGCCGCTCTTCAGGAAGCGGAACTTAAACATAAACAAAATGGAGGCCCTAAGGCACTGCTGAGGTTGACTGACTTGAGAAACCTGTTTTTACGTTTGCTGGATCGGCAGACACGCAAACAGGCCAGAAATCTGTCGCACAAATATTACGAGCATGGCAATAAGTGCGGACGTATGCTTGCAAGGGCCCTTCGTAAGAAGCATGCTCAGACTTACATACAAAAGCTCCGTTCCCCCTCGGGCGACATTTCGGTCCAGTCCTCTAAAATTGCCTCAGGCTTTCAGGACTATTACACACAACTCTAATCTGACTCCTGACTACCCCTTAGATCGGGATCCTCAAACTTTTTAAACAGGGGGCCAGTCCACTGTCCCTCAGATTGTTGGGGGGCCGAATCAATGCAGCCTCACCAGCGCCCAGCAAGGCAGCCTGATCAGTGCCCAGCAAGGCAGCCTGATCAGTGCCCAGCAAGGCAGCCTGATCAGTGCCCAGCAATGTAGCCTGTCCTGTGCCCAGTAATGCAGCCAGCCTCTCCATTGTCCAGTAATGCAGCCTGACCTGCGCCCAGTAATGCAGCCAGCCTCTCCATTGCCCAGTTATGCAGCCTGACCTGTGCCCAGTTATGCAGCCTGACCTGTGCCCAGTTATGCAGCCTGACCTGTGCCCAGTTATGCAGCCTGACCTGTGCCCAGTTATGCAGCCTGATCTGTGCCAAGTAATGCAGCCTGACCTGTGCCAAGTAATGCAGCCTGACCTGTCCAGTGCACGGGGATTAGTGAAAGGAGCACCGTGGGACTTACCGCTATGAACAGGCAGCCGCGAGGAGAATCCTTGTGAAGCTTTCCCGCGCTGGAGCAGGCTCTCTGTGTCTCCGCCCCCACTCTGGACAGTGCCCGAAATTGGTACTGTTTCCCCCTATGAAGCGGTGTCTGCAGGGAAAGCATCTCTCCGGGCGGACCGTTGTGGGGGCTCCAGTGCCCGAAAGGCCGGGTAAAAGACCTTGGCGGGCCGTAGTTTGAGGACCCCTGCCTTAGATGCTCAAACACCCAGGTCCGCTGTCATCCAAGATTAGTTAGCCTCAGCTGGTGTCCCACCTTTGAGTGCCGATCAATGTACAGACCTTGAATTACCGATTTCCCCTGGGGAGATAGAATTGACAATGAAATCTCTAACCAAAGGAAAGAGCCCTGGACCGGATGGTTACACCGAGTCATACTATAAAACTTTTTTACCCCTCCTGGTACCACACATGTGCAACTACTTTAACTCCATTGCGGAAGGGACTCCCATCCCCACTAGGGCACTTCTGGCACACATTACTGTGCTGTCTAAAGAAGGTAAAGATCCGATGATTCCCCAAAGCTACCGTCCCATATCTGTTCTTAACGTTGATGTTAAGATTCTAGCAAAGGTTTTGGCAAACAGGCTTGGAAGTCTTATGCCTCATATTATTCACCTGGACCAAACAGGGTTTATCACAGGGAGAGAGGCGAGGGACAACTCCATTAGAGCCATTCAACTCATCCACTGGGCCCGTACCAGCCCCGACCCGAAACCTTACATAATACTTTCCACCGACGCCGAAAAGGCTTTCAACCAGGTTGATAGGTCGTATCTGAAAATGGTATTGGAGGCTGTAGGGCTGAAAATGTGCATGCTGACCTCTATTTTGGCCCTGTACTCCACTCTCTGTGCACAGGTCAAAGTGAATGGAGTGCTTTCCTCCCAGTTCCCGAGTCGGAATGGCACGAGACAGGGTGCCCCCTTTCTCCCCTCCTCTTCGCTCTAGTTCTTGAGCTGTTACTATGTACTGTAAGGGCAAATGCGGACATAAGGGGCTTAAGGGTTGGAAACACTGAACACAAACTGTTGGCATACGCAGATGATGTGCTATTTCATCTCTGAGCCCCTGATCTCGTTGCCAGTCCTGATGAAGGAACTAAAGACATTCGGGTCGCTTTCTAGTTTCAAGATTAATTTCTCTAAATCCGAAATTTTACCTGCCCACTTGACTCCCTCACTGACAAGTCGCTTACAAGCCACCTTTCCCTTCACCTGGGCCAAGTCTTCCATTAGATACTTAGGTATACAATTAACGGACCGTTACGATACCCTCTGTCGCAAACTTTCCTCCCTTAACGCAATTAAGAAAGATTTCTCCCAATGGACTAAGACCGCTTTTACGTAGATAGGCCGCATTAATATAATAAAAATGAATATTCTGCCCCGCATACTTTTTTTTTTTTTTTTTTTTTTTTACAAATGATACCAATCCCCCTACCGAGAAACAACTTCTCCCAGATTAATAGCATACTATCTGGATTTGTGTGGAATGCGCAGAAATCCAGAATAGCCCTGAAAACACTAAAACGCTCGAAACTGACAGGAGGCCTGGGGATCCCTGACATTTTGAAATACCATAGGCCATTGTTCTCCAGAGAATCCTCAACTGGCGTTTTCACACCCAGTCCAAGCTTTGGGTCTCCTTAGAAAAATGGCTGGCGGGAAGGAATTTAGCCTATGCACCATGGTTGCCCCAAGAATATAGAGGGCTGTCAGAGGCTACCTCCCTGCTGACGATGCACGCACTTTCCACTTGGGACAGGATAAATTGGTTCTAAATTTATCTCCTCCCATGTCCCCGCTGGCACCGTTAAGAGGGTTCCTTTCATTTCCGCCAGGTGAACAAATGGCCTTTTGGTCCTTGGCTGGATGATGGTAACGCCATTATCTGTATCATCTATTAAGCAATGTCACTGACAACCTTAGGCCAACGTACATACGAGCATGGGAGAGGGACTTAAACCTCGATTTTTTTTTTCCACAACCCAATTGACACACTGCTACCAGCTCACTCACTCAAGCTCTATAGAATCCAAAACCCAAGAAACAAATTACAAGATTTTGTCACGCTGGTACCGAGTACTGGCTGATCTAGCTCATATTTACCCTTCGGTGTCGGACCAATGCTGGAGGAAATGTGGCCACAGAGGTACACTCCTTCACATTTGGTGGGAGTGCCCTCTGATCAAGTCATATTGGGCGGATATTAAATCTCTAATAAAAGGTAATCCTAGGTCTTGATATCCCCCTGTCTCCAGCCTACTTCCTCTTGCTTTTCCCCGGATGCCGATTAGTGGATACAAAAACAGTGTCTTACCGCATCTTTTAAATGCAGCTAGACGCCATCTACTGGAAACAACCCAGGATCCCTTCAAGGGAAGATTGGATCAAAAAAGTACACGATATCAGGGAGGCCGAACACTGGATAGCGACCTGTAAAGAAAAAGTGCAGCGTTTTGACACTATATGGAGTCCATGGAAAGACTATACATTATGTCTGACCTCGATCATGTATCCTCTAGCCTGGACCTGGCTCTGCTGGAGTTGGCAGAGCCATCTCTAAGATCCCTCTTAGACAACGGCAATAATGTCCACTGAATGATATCCTTCACCCCTACCTGCTATAAAGAGGGCCTGTCCTTGACGGATCTCGCTCGGCTCTGATCTACAGGACTTCTCCAGATCATAAGGTTTGCTCCACCTCTACCCTTCCCCATCCTCCTTCCCCCTCTTACCTTGCTCTCTCTTTACCCTTTCACTTCTTCTTTGCTTTCTCTCTTATTCTCTTTGGTTCTTTAACTACCTAATGCCTCTTTGATATCAGGATGCAACAATATGTTTTACTCGTTGCACTGTCCGGACTTAGGGTTGCAATGGTTAGCTGGGGGGGAGGAGACCCCCCCCCCTTTAAGGGGGTGGGCTTTTGTTTCCGCCTCCCGATTGACTTGGGATTGAAGGGGGGGCGCTCTCTGCTGGGTGGCGGTTTGGGTGAGGTTGATGGAGGCGAATTGCCCCCCTCTACTTGGATCGCTATTGGGGGAGGCGCCCCCCTACCCTCTTGAGCATTCAGCACCTCGGGTGGATTGGAGCTGGCACCTGGCCAGACTCCCATCCCTTGGTCATCTTAATTTAATATGTTGACTATTGACCATTAAAAGTGATGTTGCCCTGAGCCTAGCATAGTCACCTGCACTAGCCTGTATCAAAGTATAACCTCTATATGTTTTGTTCTGTATGTTTACATGGTGTGTAGTTTCCTACTAAAATGTTGCTAAATAAAGATTTTACAAAAAAAATGGTCCTATGGAGAGACATAAAAGAAAATGGTGAAGCAATGGCATTCCCAGAGCTTTATAGCTAATATTGGTTCAGTGGGGGAGGAGAGAACCCACAATATGCCAGGAAGGCGACAAAGTCTTTCAAGAAGTGTGTGTTGCGTCAAGCCTAAATCAGGAGAAATGCCTTAAGACCTCTAGAGAAGGGGTACAGAAAGAAGTCTGTATTCTCAGTAGAGCTGCACTAGGTAAAATATGTACAATCTTTGTGCAGTAACAGCTCTGCAACATCATGGTGTCAATTCATTCTACATTTTTCATATAGGCCATTTCATTAATTGGCTATTAAGATCGCAAGCTTTCATTCAAATGAACCTTTCATGCAATGTTTACATACATTTAGCTTATGAGATAGTAAACACAGCATAACAACTATAACATTTTAATTAAATGCTTTAACTACAGTCATTTAATAACCTGTCAGATGCTTGGGAGCACTTGGTAAAAATTACTACAATACAAAAAAAAATCCTTTCGTCCATTTAATTAAAAAAGAAAAAAAATAGCTGGACACCCTGGTTTTTATGTAATTTTTTTCGTTTTTTTACATTGAGAAGGGGAATTTGGGAAGATTTACTGATATGACTTGAGAGAAAATGGTCATAGACATACATGATATAGGAACTTCTAGACTTGTTCAATAACTCTTGGCAAGCTCACAGATGATGTGCAAAGAGTTGTAAC
Source organism: Aquarana catesbeiana (assembly GCF_042186555.1). NCBI lineage: Eukaryota > Metazoa > Chordata > Amphibia > Anura > Ranidae > Aquarana > Aquarana catesbeiana. Next base: position 271,238,876 of record NC_133324.1, read on the forward strand.
CTCAAACAAGTAAGCACACTGTCCTTCATGATTTGATCAATTATATGCTGGTATAGTTTACTGTACTTTGCTTATCACTACTGTCTTTAGCACGATTTTATTGACCAAAATATTTGATAGGTCAAGCCCAAACTAAAATTTTACAGTTGTCACCGTAACAGGACTAGAGAACAAATCTTCAATGGTGAGAGCTGTTGCACAGACAACAGGCTCTCCATGCACTACTCGGATATATTTAAAAAAAAAAAATGTTTTAACTGATTATACTTTATCCAAAACTTTAAAAAGGGCGTTTGTCATTAGATATTAACAGTAAAACATAATCCCTGAATTTATTTTCTTTAAACCTGAAAAATCCCATCTTGGAGAAAGCATCTGTGATCACTAAATTTTACACATTAATATACATTTATATTGTAAAAAAAAAATAATAATTAGGAATAAAGTCATTATGAACAACACAACAGGTACTGATACTACTTTCCCTTCTGTATTACAGCATATGGCCACCTGTGCTGTACTTCTCTTACAAAACTGAAAGCCCAAAGTGGTCCGCATCCTATCTGCTGTAAGTAGATGTGCTTGATATCCTGAAGATGCAAATAACACCCTCCAAAACAAAACCCATAGTCATTGTTTTTACAACAGTATCCAATCTTGTTAAAAATGTGTGAATCACAGAAGAAGGCACAGAAAGGGTGCGTGCTGGTCACATTAAATGCAGCGTCAGATTATCCAGGTATCTTCAGGGCAGGCAGTGATGGAGCTGCATGGTGCAACAAGCTGTGGACACTCACGTCCGGCTAATTTTCTCAGGTGGCATAAAGCCAGAGTCACCAAGCATCCTCAGACAGACATTACCAGTGGGGCGGATAACCAAGTAGCTGATGCTCCCATTGTTAAGTGACATACGGAGCCAGGCTTCAGGAGGGATCTGCAATGCCCTGTGCAAAAAGACAAATCATGTCAAAAACAGGAACATATTCTTCTTACTTATGAGGATTTATTTTTATGTAAGGTACTTATATAGCGCCGTCAATTTACGCAGCGCTTTACATATACATAGTACATTCACATCAGCCCCTACCCTCAAGGAGCTTACAATCTAAGGTCCCTAATTCACATTCATACATACTAGGGACAATTTAGACAGGATCCAATTAACCTACCAGCATGTCTTTGGGGTGTGGGAGGAAACCGGAGGAAACCCACGCAGGCACAGGGAGAAAATGCAAACTCCAGGCAGGTAGTGTCGTGGTTGAGATTCGAACCAGCGACCCTTCTTACTGCTAGGCGAAAGTGCTACCCACTACAGCACTGTGCCGCCCAAGGGCTGCTGCCCTTTTCTACTCTACACCATGGAGTATACCTATTAAAGTTTTTACTCAAGATTCACTCTTTTTTTCAGGTTTCAATAAGAAAAATGGGTGAATCTTGGGTGAAAACCTTAATAAATAGACCCCTTATATGATCAGGCAGCTCAGCTTGAGCTTAAAGTGATTGTAAAGTCTGTTATTTTTAAAGAAATAAAAAAACATTTTATACTTACCTGCTCTGTGCAGTAGTTTTACACAGAGCAGCCCAGATCCTCCTCTTCTGGGGTCCTTATTCAGACCTTCCATGTCCTCCTCCTGTCAAATGCCCAAACAGCAAGCAGCTTGCTATAGGGGCACCCGAGCTGAGCCACAGCTCCATGTGTCCATTCAGACGTGGAACCACAGTTCAGCCCAACCCCTCTCCTGATTGGCTAACTGACTGACAGCAGCAGGAGCCAATGGCACTGCTGCTGTGTCTCAGCCAATCAGGAGAGAGAGAGTCCCGGACAGCCAAAGCATTCATGCACACGCTGGATAGAGATAGGGCTCAATTACAGTATCTCACAAAAGGGAGTACACCCCTCACATTTTTTGTAAATATTTTATTATATCTTTTCATGTGACAACACTTTGCTACATTGTAAAGTAGTGAGTGTACAGCTTGTATAACAGTGTAAATTTGCTGTCCCCTCAAAATAACTCAAAACACACAGCCATTAATGTCTAAACCGCTGGCAACAAAAGTGGAGTACACCCCTAAGCGAAAATGTCCAAATTGGGCCCAATTAGCCACTTCCCGCCCGGCCTATAGCAGAATGATGGCCGGGCGGTTAGCCTGACTGGACGTCATGATGTCTTTCATGATAACTGCCGGCGCAAGTAGAGGATTGTCATTCAAAGTGCGACAGAGCTGAAAATTGGCCTGGGCAGGAAGGGGCAAAAGTGCCTGGTATTGAAGTGGTTACAGGTATTTTAATCAGGCAGGTGTCTCATTTTTGAAATTTTTGGTGGATAGAAAGACCACTAAATTAGCTAAATTAGATGATGAGATTAAAACTATTAAAGATAAGCTTCATCCCAATAAAGACAGTGAGGAATATAAAGAAAAATCATTGAGTTTACAAAAAATCCTTGAAAAAGAGGACAAAGATCAAAGGATAAAAGAAAAAAAAGAAATATAATAGAGATCTATCAGATTACCATGGGAATGTTGTTTTTGACTGGCAAAAAAAACTTCTTGAGGAGTTAGCCAAACAAAATAGCAACGAGATGGATACTTCTGTTGCCAACCAACCCCAAGATATGAGGGTGGGTCCACCGGGTGTACCAACTTCCGCCCCTTATCTCAGTAAGCGGAGTATGCCCCAGACTAGACCCCCACGAACAGGAGGAAACGGTTACTCCCATTATTCACCATATAGGGGTAATGGGAAAATTAGAGGTGGCCCCTCCTCTCGGGGTCAAATAAGACCAAGTGGTCCACCCAGAATCCAACATCCTCCCAATTATGACCCTAGAGGTTATCAACAAGGTTTTCCTTCTAACAGGGCACCCCCCCATAGAGGTAGGGGAGGAGGGCCCCATTCTAGTCAGCGAGGTGGGGGTTACAATACCGCCTACCCAGAAACCTGGAGAGGCGGATATGATGGGAATTCAGGATATCAATCACCAGGTTATGGCCACTCAGGTTTCGAACCAGAATGGGGTAGCAATATCCCAACATCCAACAGTTTTTTCCCACTTATTGATAGTGAGGGACCTGATGGCAGTTTTCCCCAGGATCTCTCCCAGTCCTATTGTTTTGGTGGGAGGGATGTTTCCACGCCTTCACTCAGGAACCCCAATGGACCAACACCTCGTAATGAGGCATTGGCCCCCCCGGAACAGACAAGTTGGGGTTTTCACAAAACCACTCAGGGTATCAAAAGACAGGGAGAAAGAGGAGAGGAGTCAGAGGGGGGAGGCGGTTACGAACAGCTAAAAAGATCCAAAAGGTAACAGGGAAGGGGATCTTTAACCTCAGTTCTAGAATTTTAACTGACCCTGAAAAAGCCATTTTGGACAAAGGTCTGAAATTTGTCCCGCCTACCAAGCTGGACAAATTCCATACATATATGGATATCCATAGATTTGTAAGAAAATTAAATATCAAACGCTATATGGCTAACAATCCCATTAAAGATAATGTGACGTTGGAGACAGGAATTGTTCACTCAGGGCTCTCCAATGCCTCATTATTCAACCCCCCTGGCACGCTGGCACCCGCACTCAAGGTATTTAGAGACATGTTGTTGAAAGATTTGGACCTTTTGGAGGTCAAGAATGCCAAACTCAATAAAACCTTACAAGAAGGCCTTGATTCCCTCTGTAGAAATAAGGATTTAGTTATAAGACCTGCGGACAAAGGGGGTGGGATTGTGGTTCTTGACCGGCAAGACTACATGACCGAGATGTATAGAATTTTGGAGGACCAGAGTACATATACAATACTTCCCTCTGATCCTAAATTGAAATATGCGAAAGTACTGCAGAAAATTGTTAATAAGGGGTACCGTTTGGGCATTCTTAGTCAAAAAGAAAGCCTATATTTGGTCCCTAGAGCTGCATGTACACCCACAATTTATTATTTGCCGAAAATACATAAGAGTCTGGTCTGCCCCCCGGGACGCCCAATTGTGAGTGGCATTGATTCACTCACGTCCCGGGTGGGCAGATATATAGACTTTTATTTACAACCCCTTGTACAGAGGTTGCCGTCATATATTAAAGACTCTAGGCACGTTATTCGGTTACTTTCTGGCATTGAAGTTAGGGCTGGGATGTGGATGGTTACGGCAGACGTATCATCCTTATATACCATAATCCCACATTTGTTGGGTTTGGAGGCGGTTAAACACTTCCTGGATAGAGATTCTGGCCTTTTGTCAAACCAGGTGGGATTTATAATGGAGTTGCTGGAATATGCAGCCTCCCACAACTACTTCTGGTTTGATAATAACTTTTATAGGCAAAATACGGGAGTAGCTATGGGGGCTAAGTATGCCCCTAGCCTAGCGAACCTCTTCATGGGGAAATGGGAGGAGGATGTCATCTATGCTCGCGAAGTGCCACAGATTATTTTGTGGGCGAGGTACATAGATGACATCCTCCTCCTATGGGATGGCGAGCAGGTGGCCTTGCGGGAATTTATGTCCTTCCTCAATGCTAACCAGAGGGGCATTGCTTTAAATTATGAGATGAGTCAGACTAGTATTAATTTCCTAGATTTAAAAGTTTCTATTAGTGAACATAATATTGTTACATCAACCTTTTTTAAGGAGACCGATAGAAACTCATTTATACCTGTGGACAGTTGTCATCATCGTCCCTGGTTAGAGTCGGTCCCAAAAAGTCAATATCTCCGCCTTAAGAGGAATTGCTCTAGTCAGACTCAATTTATTGAACAGGCGAATGTTCTTACTGATAGATTCTTGGAAAAGGGATACTCTGAGGAATTCTTGAGGACCACCCTTGATAGAGTCAAGGTAGTAAATAGGGATGATTTACTGGCCGAGAGGGAGGTTTGTACTAAGGATGAGTCTTCCTTTGGTGTCCCCTTTCTGACTACATACTCTTTACAGCACAATTCCATTAAGAACCTTATACATAAATACTGGCACGTTGCACGCAGCGACACGATACTGAATAAGGTGTTGCCTGATAAACCACGAGTTATTTTTAGGGGTGTACCTTCATTACGTAATCAGTTGGCCCCAAACATTTTGAATCCACCAATTTCAAAACCTAGTTTCTTCAACCACTTGAAGGGATTTTACCAATGCAAACGGTGTAGGGTCTGTGCATATAGTGCTTGTTCACACAGACGGACCACCACTTTTTTCTCTAATAGTACTAAAAAATCTTATACTATCAAACCATTCATCACTTGTACCACGGAGAGGGTAGTGTACATGTTGCAGTGCCCTTGTGGCCTGCAATATGTGGGCAGGACCAAGCGACCTCTTCAGGTCCGCCTTAATGAACACATTACAAATATTAAAAGCGGCTTTAGGAACCACTCTGTATCAAAACACTACTTACAAGTACATGACAGGGACCCCTCCAACACAATTTTTTTAGGTATAGATAGGTTCAGTTCCCATTGGAGAGGGAGCCACCTAGTTAGGGAAATATCAAAGTTAGAAATGGTTTGGATCCATAGATTAAGAACATATGCACCCTATGGGTTGAATATTGAAACCGATGTCAATGCTTTCATTGACAATTCATGATTTCCTTAGTGGTGCAGTGTTCTATTTATTTGGCTTACATTGCTGTATTTTTACTTGTATATCAAAACATTTTTTTAATTTACATCAAATTTGTTCTTTGGGGTTTGTGAACTCGATCTGAGATATGAGCATGCGGGTGCCTTTTATCCTTCCCCCCTTTTTTCTTGTCACTAAGATTTATAAAATGTGACATTGGTTACGACCCTGTTTTTGACACTTATGTCATATAATACCTGATTTGGAGCATGATGATCTAACAGGTGGAACACTTATCATTATATACATTTATAACACTAAATAATCGTAAAATAAATTTTTAGGGTGAATAAAATATTTTTTGTGTTGATTCCATTCAACATTCACTGTAAACTATATAATATGCATTCATACACTATTTTAGTTTAGAGTTTGATTTGATATACACACAGTACTTTATTTGTTCATGAATATATATATATATATATATATATATATATATATATATATATATATATATATATATATATATATATATATATATATATATATATATATATATATATTTTTTTTTTTTTTTTTTTCACAATATATATATATATTTACTTATATATTATATATTTTTTGGGAAATATTTTCAATAATAGGAGGGAACATACATCACACCATAAAGTTCTTTTTCTGGCTAATACATGTTGATCACATTTCACTTAGTGTATTATTCATTTAATATACTTTTCATGTGTATTTGTATACACAGTTTAATTTGGGATAGAAGCAGGATAGTTTAATGTTACTATATATAATGTAATTATATATATTTTCACACCTAATTTGTACATATAAGGCTGCGATAGACATCAATAGTGCGTTCAAATTGGGGTTATTTTTTCATCTTGAGACTGATGAGTGTAGAGTGTAGCGATACACATCCGCTCAGGACGTCTGGATACTCAGGGAATTTTTTCCCACATCTAATATGGCGCCTGGATGCTCGTTACTCAGAACGAGGCTTGGCTCCCTTTATATTGTGGTGAGTCGCTGCGTTGCCCGTTCCCCATTGACAAAGTCAGATGATGACGAAACGCGTCTGGGAAGGTACGCATTGACGTCACCACGCTTTCGGAGTGAGAGAACGGGCTCCGTTTGTTTGCATGCCGGCCGGCTCTTTTTGTATACACAACTTTGCTAACTTGAATGTAAGTGACTACTTGTTTTCTTTAATAAATATCTGGAGGATTTTATACTATGGCGAGTTCTTTTCTCCTTCTGGGTCATCCGGGTTTCTCGTGTTGAATGCTGATATGTGGACAATCTAAGCGAGCCTGGAGATTTACCCCCCATAGGAACACCGGGAGCGCCAGCAAGCTAAAAGGCCTTGGCTAGGCTAAAGCCACTTGCCCTTTTATGCTTGCCATCTGGTAAGCAGGCTCAACTACTAGGGTGGATTGTCACTACTGTTTAAGAAGTGCACGGTGGTGGTGTTTTCACTTGAAAAGGATTTGGAGAAATCCCCTTTGATGTCATTTATATGGACTTTTAGTAATTTTTAGCGCAGCTTTTTACAGGACTTTAGATTTTGGTGTAATCGCACTATATGCTGCTGCATATTTATTTTATTTAATTTATTTTATCTTCAGGTTAGCGCGGTTTTTCCTATTTACATTGAAGTGGTTAGTGTTACAAGGTCTCAGGTGTGAATGGGGAGCAGGTATGTTAAATTTGGTGTTATTGCTCTCATACTGGTCACTGGAAGTTCAACATGGCACCTCATGGCAAAGAACTCTCTGAGGAGCTGGAAAAAAAAAAAAAATTGTTGCTCTACATAAAGATGGCCTAGAGCTAGGCTAAGAAGAAGATTGCCAAGACTCAGAAACTGAGCTGCAGCACGGTGGCCAAGACCATACAGCAGTTTAACAGGAGAGGTTACACTCAGAACAGGCCTTGCCATGGTCGACCAAAGAAGTTGAGTACACGTGCCCAGCGTCGTATCCAGAGGTTGTCTTTGGGAAATAGACATGAGTGCTTCCAGCATTGCTGCAGAAGTTGAAGGGTTGGGGGGGTCAGCCTGTCAGTGCTCAGACCATACGCCGCACACTACATCAAATTGGTCTGGATGGCTGTCGTCCCAGAAGGAGGAAGCCTATTCTAAAGATGATGCACAAGAAAGCCCACAAACAGTTTGCTGAAAACAAGCGGACTAAGGACATGGATTACTGGAACCATGTCCTGTGGTCTGATGAGACCAAGATAAACTTATTTGGTTCAGATGGTGTCAAGCATGTGTGGCGGCAACCAGGTGAGGCGCACAAAATGTGTGTCTTGCCTACAGTCAAGCATGGTGGTGGGAGTGTCATGGTCTGGGCCTGCATGAGTGCTGTCTGGGGTGCTAAAGTTCACTGAGGGAATCATGAAAGCCAACATGTACTGTGACATACTGAAGCAGAGCATTCCCCTCCCTTTGGAGACTGGGCAGCAGGGTAGTATTCCAACATGATAACGACCTCAAACACACCTCCAAGACAACCACTGCCTTGCTAAAGAAGCTGAAGGTAAAAGGTGATGGAATGGCCAAGCATGTCTCCAGACCTAAACCCTACTGAGCATCTGTGGGGCAGCCTCAAATGGAAGGTGGAGAAGCGCACGGTCTCTAACATCCACCAGCTCTGTGATGTTGTCATAAAGGAGTGGAATAGGACTCCAGTGGCAACCAATGAAGCTCTGGTGAACTCCATGCCCAAAAGGGTAAAGGCAGTGCTGGAAAATAATAATGGCCACACAAAATATTGACACTTTGGACATTTTCACTTAGGGGTGTACTCACTTTTGTTGCCAGCGATTTAGACATTAATGGCTGTGTGTGGAGTTATTTTGAGGGGACAGCAAATTTACAATGTTATACAAGCTGTACACTCACTACTTTACATTGTAGCAAAGTGTCATTTCTCTTTAGTGTTGTCACATGAAAAGATAGAATAAATTTACAAAAATGTTAGGGGTGTAACTCACTTTTGTGAGATACTGTAAGTATTATGGGAGCTGCTGCACACAGAAGGTTTTTTATCTTAATGCATATGCATTAAGATAAAAAACGTTCTGCCTTTACAACCACTTTAAGTCAATACATTTCCCATGATCCTGTGTTTACATAGCTAGTGTTTGACAGTACACTAGGTGGTGAAATTAATTCATACTCCTTTCTGTGAAACTTGAAAGTAATACTTCTTCCTATAATCTATTCTCAGATGTGCAAATATTAACAGGGAGCTAGACAGCTGAAAATATTTAGCTTGCAGAATAACAGATTCAGGTTAGTCTGTTCACAGAATCACAGGTCACTTGAACCCAGAGTGTTTTATAAAAGTGTGTATTCAAACATGGTTAGGGTAATTTAAAAAAAAAAAAAAAAAGCCTCATGCTAGCAGGTTGTGGCATCCTATATGGTCTTCAATTATACATTTCTTAGTCTAGTTAGAGCATACCTTTATTAAAGCACATTTAAACTCAAAAACAAAAAATGTTATATATTGCAGCTTATTAGTTCTTAGCTGTAGTGCTTACATTAGCTCATTTGTCGTCTTATCGACCAGTAGAGGCTGAACTTTACATTAAAGTACAAATTAAACAAAGTTTATCAATCCAATCAGGAATTTTGCCTTGCTTGTAAATTTCATATCTTGTAGTACAGTACAGGACACAGGCAACTTACGCATACATCACTATTTATAAGCTTACATCTTCAGGTGAGCTTTTGAGGACACACCCCCTGAAGCACCTTACCCCACACATGAAGTTTTGTAGTAAGCAATGCAGAGTACCAAGGAAAATTTAGGGAGAGTGGCCTGTGGAATTTACAGGCAAGTCAACATTCCTCTTATCCTAATTGTACAGTACAGGACACAGGCAACTTATTCATGCACCATGGGACGTGCCTAAGCAATAGAAAGGATGGGCAACAACTAGGCAAATGGAACTGTGCCAACAGGCCCCAGAAAACAACAGAGGTAAAGCACCGAAGTTCAGAGTGCCGCTGCAAGAACCTTGCGACCAAATGCTGCATCTGCACAAGACTGGACATCAACATGGTAAAACCTTTAGAAAGTATGAACATAAGACATAGATCGAAATTAATCCAGTTCATCAGGGACCGCCTCATTTCGATCTATGTATGGGCTTGCTGGTTGTACACAAGTTGATCAATTGACTTGTACAGAACCAGTCTGTCAGGTTTTTCTGAACAATCAGTGCCGTAGAATACAATAGCACTGTGGTAGCGATTCACACAATCGAGGTACATTTTTTTTTCAGCCAACCCACTGGTTGAATGAAAAAAAAAAAAAAAAAAAAAAAAAAGATTAATGTATGGCCAGCCTTAGACAACAGAGGTTTGGTGCCTAAAGACACTGGATTTCTCCAACAGATCTGGTAGAGTGGGCACATAATACAGGAAGAGTTTTTTGTTAAAGAGCTAACGCTCTTGTAAGCAAGTTCCTTATCCAAAATGCAATGGTGGATTTTGAAGCAGGGTGCCCCCTGTGAGGTCCTGAGGAAGAAGAAACAGGGAATCCATTTGTCTAATGGAAGCAATAGCTTTAAAGGGAAAACTCTAATGGCAATGGGGCGGGAGAGAGAAATCTACTACCGCTTCCTCCAACACTGCCTTAAAAATCTTCTTCATTCCCCTAATTCTGCATCTTCTAGGACTGGCATATCAGGGTTGGGCTCTGTTTGAGAAGTAGCAGAGGAGCTGAGGCACTTCTGAGTTCTGGGCAAGGATGGCTGTACTAACCTGTTGCTGGCCGTTCAACAAATTTGTGCAGCAGCAAAAGAGAGGGCTTTAACGCCCACACGCCGCATATGTGTCACCCAGTAGCTATTTCCGTACTGACAGTGCGCTTACTGCACATTCCCAGCACAGAGACTGAGCTATCAAAGACAGCTCTTTTTTTTTTTTTTTTTTTTTTTTTATTTAAGGAATGTGGATTATACAGAAATACAATGAATCAAACATGACAAACAGTTTAGTCTGTGGTTAGGCTATTACAATTAATCATCAATTAAGTCGATGTACAATACTGGGATGTTAATCAAGGTTACATAACAATTCAATAATTCAGCAGGATAACTGTTTATAAAAGATTCTGCAATAGACATTGTTTTTTTTTTTTTTTGCATTTCAACCAGGACTGTATAGGAAATTTCCTAACCCTCAAAAAACCTAGCTTTAAGAGATCTGTATAGACCTTTCCGTATGCTCATTAGGGAGGAGGGGGGGGGGCTTGTCCCCCTTGGTCGGATATCAAGCCAGTATGCTTTGGTGGGCTGATCTAGTATACAAGACTTCTTGTGAGTTGTGGCTCACTAACCTGATTTCCCAGGAGTAGTGCCAGTATGTATTCGCAATCCGGGTATATTTTTTAAAATTTTTAGGAAAAGGAAAGTGGGCGACACCCGTGGTGTCAATGAGGGGGAAGGTTATGAAAGGAAAAAAAAAAAAAGGGGGGGGGGGGGAGCAGATGTAGGTAAGAAGGTGAAAAGAGGGGTGGTTATGGAGTTCTGGCAAGGCCGACGACCCAATGCCCTAATTTAACCTTGAATAAGGCATTTAAATGTAGGTCTTATATTTGTCCAAGAAGCGGAACAGGTCCCAGTGTATCCAACGGGTATTGTGTTCCTCCTCTCTTTCCCCTAGTGCAGCTGTAAGAAGCTCCATCTGCTGAATATCGCGAACCCTTGCAAACCACTGTGTCACTGTCAAAGACAGCTCTTGATCCCACACCCCACTAATAATCGTCAACTGGTGGGACTGGCTCCCCATCATGAGACCAATGGGACAGCAATCACAATGGTACCATAATCACTGATGCTTCCCACTAGAACCGTTTAAAAGTATGCCAGATTGGGCAGGACAGGATTAAGGCCATAATCTGTCCAAGGAATTGTGACATAGTTGCAGAAAATTTTGCTTTTGTCAAACAAGCTGCTCGTTGCATGCCTGAAATAGAGCTAGAATCACATGCTGAGACCAGTGTTGTACTGGCATTCGGCAGAGCAAATGTTCGCCTGCTATTTAGAATTGGCTCCCTTTCGCCTGTCTCCACTATAGCTAAAAGTGAGGGTAGTCCCGTGTGTGGTTCTCACAGAGTAGAGTGCAGGAGATCAAGTAAGCCTGTCTAGAAGGAGTGAGCCAGGTGTAAGACCATCCTGCAATGAATCCTCATGACGAAAGGAGGGGAGGAAGGGTCTGAATACCGTATACGGGCTCTAGGGGAAGTGCAACCAGTAATGTGATTGAGATGGAGCTCTGAGTGGCTGAATTCCAGCACCAAGTTTGGAATGTATTTACTTCATAGTGCAAACATTTCAAACATAGCACTGTTTTACACAGTAATGGTCAAAGACACAGGGTGACCCCGTCTTACCTAGCTACAACACTGGACTGTATATAAAGTCCAGGCTTTGCTGGTCTTGGTGGGCATACCCCTGAAGTTGTCTTCAGTGATTGTATGGCACCCTGTGACTAACTCATTGCACCAAGTGCCAAAGGTTAACACCCTATGCAGGATTCAGAGCCTAAAGCAAATATTACAGGCCTCCCCAGAAAAAAAAATGATGAACTCGTGAAGTCAAGAAGGAAAAAAAGAGGTCCATCACCTTCAGGCACTAGCAAAAAAAATGAGGCTCTTACAGATAGGGGTAGGGTTTGAGGGGGGCACCCAAGAGAGGCATGTCATCAAAAGCTTGCCAGTATCAAATCACCTGAAGGTATGAGCCTATAACCCATGCTATATTAAAATGGTTGTAAACCCTTACAATCCACTGTAATGGTCTGTAGAATTCTATGGGAAAGATTTTTAAGAAAGAGTGAAGATATAGATTTTGGCAGCTTAAATCCTAATTTTGTTCAGTCAGCTTCTGGATTTAGAAGCATGTGTAATTCTAAAAGGCTAGAAAGGTGACACCTCTTTTCATTACTGCATGCATCTTTCACTGACCTATAGTCATCATTTGACCTTTCCATTGCCTGTAATCAGCCTCAACACAACCCCTCCAGTAGCTGTGCACTTAAGCCTGTTTAGCTTGCAATGCAGAAGCTTGCACTGTTCTGGAAGATCATACAAGCTAGAAAAAATCCACATTAGGATTGAGCATTTGTAAGAATTTGAATCTCAGTTACTGAGAGTAAATGAAGCCTGAAGTAGCTGCCTCCATATCTAAAAATGCTAGTTGCCCTTGATGGGCAAAGTAAAATGATCTTTTTAAAGCCTTTAGTTTTATTTTTACCATGTAATCCTCGCAGCACCACTGCTATGACAGCTTTTTGAATGTCTTATCAGCGCTGAGCTGAAGCTAGACAGCCTGACACTTCAGTGATCAACGAGAGGTAGGACTGTACTATTATAAAAATATAAGAATACAGTTTGCTATCAGAATGGTAAACTAGTAATTTTAGTAAGGATTAATTTTTATGGCATTCATAAGTGGGCTATAAAATGGTGTTCTTAGGTTTGCCTGGAATCTACTTTAAAAAAAGCCTCATCTTGGGTGTAGAATTAGCTGCTTTTCCTTTTGTTTGAACAACAAGAAGGGTTTATCATCATCTTATTCTAAGACTGAAAAGACAATTTTAAAGTCTACTGGGCACTAATGGGATAAACAGAGGATGAGTCTCACCTGCAGACCATGTACCGGATCACATTTGCATGGCAGACAATAATCTCATAACTGTCCTCTTCTTGCTTAGGGTCAGCTCGGTGAATAAGATTCCTGAATGCAGCCTCAATACGTGCCCCATCTTCATAATACTGCTGGAGATAGTTTTCTGATCAGAAGCCATACAGACTGTAAACCGCTATCTATATACACAACATAGGTTGTTACACGTATAGTAAACTCTTCTGACCTCTACGTCTGGTTTCCAGTGGCACACAGGGGGATCTGGTCGGATAGGAGCTCCTTCGCGAAGCAAATCAGAGCTAGATTTTTTCACACCTGAAGTAAGGGGAAAAAGGTACAACAGAGTAAGATCCATATCAGTGGTTAAGAGAGATGTAAAAGGTTTTTTTTCGCAGATTCATACTTACCTAGGTGGATGCAGCATCGATCCGATGCTGCATCTGTCCCCCGGCAGCTCTGCACTGAGAACCGAGCGATTGAACATCCCTGATCACTCGGTTTTCAGAGCTCCAAGAGCAGAGAGCTGCAGACTTTCAGTCACAGCTCTATGCTCTGCTCCCTCCTCGCTCATTGAAGCGCTGGGCTGTGGAGGGGGTGGCCAGCTCAGGCTCTCAGCAGCTCGCTGAGAGGCTGAGCCGGGTGTCAGTCCAGGGACCTGGCAGATCCAGACTCTATTGTCGCAATGACTGGACTGACATCCATGACGTCAGCAGAGAGCAGACTTCAGCCCGCTCTCTGCTGAAAACGGGTCAAAGGAGTGCAAAACGAACTGCACTCCTGTGATCCACAGGAGAAGCACAGCCAAACAAGCTTGGCTGGACTTCTCCTTTAACTAGGCAATGCACAATTTATGCCTGGGAACAGCAACACAAGGGACAAGTTTAACCACTTTCCTACTGGGCACTTAAACCCCCTCCTGCTCAGACCAATTTACAGCTTTCAGTGCTCTCACACTTTGTATTGTAATTACTCAGTCATGCAATACTGTACCCAAATTAATTTTTTGTCCTTTTTTTCCTACAAATAGAGCTTTCTTTTGGTGGTATTTGATCACCTCTGGGTTTTTATTTTGTGTGCTATAAATGAAAAAAGACCAAAAATTAAAAAAAAAAAAAAAAAAAAACACAACGTATTTTTCTTTGTTTCTGTGATAAAATTTTGCAAATTATTAATTTTTCTTTATAAATGTTGACCACAATTTATACTGCTACATATCTTTGGTAAAAATAACCCAAATTAGTGGATATTATTTGGTCTGTGTAAAAGTTAGAAAGTCTACAAGCTATGGCACAAATCATAAAAAAAAAAAAAAAAAAAATGATCACACACACCTGATGTACTGGTGGCCCATCTCATTTCTTGCGACCCCAACAAGCCAGGAAAGTACAAATACCCCCCAAATGACCCCTTTTTTGAAAGAAGACATTCCAAAGTATTTAGCAAGATGCATGGTGAGGTTTTTGATGTTGTCATTTTTTCCCACAATTCTTTGCAAAATTAGTATTTTTTATATTTCTTTCCACAAAATTGTCATTGTAATGGGTTATTTCTCTCACATGACATGTGTATACCACAAATGACACCCCGAAATACATTCTGCTACTCCTCCAGAGTATGGCAATACTTTTCACAGCCTAGCCACATAGAGAGGCCCAACATACAGGGAGCACCATCAGGTGTTCTAGGAGCATAAATTACACATCTAACTTTTGACTACCTATTACACTTTTGAAGGCCCTGGAGCACCAGGACAATGGAAATGCCCACAAAATGACCCCATTTTGGAAAGCTAACACCCCAACATATAATCTATGAGGCATAATGAGTCTTTTGAACGGTTCATTTTTTTTCCAAGAAGTTTTTGGAAAATGTGGGAAAAAAATGAAAACGCATTTTTTTTTTTTTTTTTACAAAATTTGTCCATTTATAAGATATTTCCAAAGCATGGCATGTGCATATCAAAAATGACTCCCCAAAATACATTCTGCTACTCCTCCTGAGTATGGCGATACCACATGTGTGAGACTTTTACACAGCCTAGCCACATACAGAGGCCCAAGATGAAGGAACACAGTCAGGCATTCTAGGAGCATAAATTACACATCTCATTTCTCATCCACCTATTACACGTTTGAAGGCCCTGGAGCACCAGGACAATGGCCACATACAGAGGCCCAACATGCAAGGAACACAGTCAGGTGTTCTAGGGACACATAGCATGCACATACCAAGAATTACACCCCAAAATACATTCTGCTGAGCAAAGGGTAAACAAAAGATTACCTGTGGTTTTAGTAGCGTAGTTGTCCACAGGAGGATAGCACTGGTCCAGGCAGCAGGCAGGGACTTGGTCACCAAAAGTGAACACAATTGTCCAGGCAACAGGCAGGAATACTGTCCATAGTCAGTAAAGGGCATCAGGCAGGGATACTGTCCATATATAGTCCAGGGTCAGTGCAGGCAGAGATTGTCAGCAGTGCCAAAATATTGGTCCTGGTAGTAGGCAGGAACATGGTCCATGTGGTGCGGTCAGTTCATACGACAGGCAGAGGCATGATAGCAGAAGTCCTGCAGGCAGAAGTAGGGCCTCGTTCAGGACAGAATGGAAAGAGGGGTAGAGGCTTCTCCCACCCAAATCTCTTTGAAGCCTCCGAGTCTCCAGACCCTAATCTAGGAATGAGAAAACAAAAAAAAAAAAGTTTTCTTCATCCAGAAAAAACATTTCTGGAGCCCCTCACATATGCGAGACCCCTGTGTTATGAATCCCACTAGTCCAGTAGTAGGGTACTGGATCAGTCCAAGAGGCATGGTCACACAGCCCAGGGTCAGTTCCAGATCAGGCCGAGGTATGTACCGAATTGGTAGACAGAAGCATAGTCGAATAACAAGCCAGGGTCAGTTCCAGATCAGTCAGAGGTATGTACAGAATCGGTAGGCAGAAAAGTGGTTGAATAACAAGCCAGGGTCAGTTACAGAGCAAGCAGAGGCATAAGGGGTGTGAAAATAAATGGCATGAAGTGAGGGTTATGGTTACCATACTTCACTAATAATTTACTGAAGAATGGTAACGGCGGAAACATACAACTATGCAGAGGCCTGGTTCTGAAGGACATTGGGAACAATAATAAATGGTGTCTCTTCTCACTCCTCCTTTGGTGCATACCCGGCATTCTGACGTTTTTGGCCTGTTGGTCTGGGAGGGATTTTATCGGGAAAGTGGCGTTCGGAGAGTGGGCTAATCACATTAGATCAAATGTTTTCTGGTGGGCCGTTCGGGAATATAGGGGCAGTAGTGATTTCCTCCTGGTAGCCAAGGAAGGGTTTGGGGCTTTCAGTGGAGTTACGATAGATTATATAGGTGTTGTATATGGCCAAATTAAACAAATTAATACTTTTTATACCACTGGTATGTTCGTCTTGTGGCTAAGTAGGGTTCAAGCATTTGGTCGTTGAAGTCGACACCCCGCATGAACATATTGTATTCATGGATACATGTTGGCTTTTGGATTCGGCCATTCCTCCTGGTGATCTCCACAAAGGATGTGGATAGAAGACAACATGTAGACATCCCTTCTGATCCTCCACTTCACAGCCAGAATTTCCTCATTCCATAAACTCACCGTCTCCACTCTTAATTTCTGATTGAGGAGCCTTTGAGGAAAGCCCTTCCGGTTCTTCCTTACGGTGCCACATGCTGGAGTGTTCTTCCTGTGAAGGTTGCGGAACAGGGGCAAACTAGCATAAAAGTTGTCCACATACAAATAGCCTTTCTCCAGGAGTGGGTTTATGAGTTCCCAAACGACTTTCCCACTGGTTCCTATGTAGTCTGGGCAATTAGGGGGATGCAGCTGGGTGTCCTTCCCTTCGTATACCATGAAAGCATATGTATACCCTGTTGCTCGGTCGCACAATTTATACAGCTTCACCCCATAGCGGGCCCTTTTGGTGGGAATAAATCGTTTTATGCCCAGCCTGCCAGTAAATTTGACAAGGGACTCATCCACGCATATGTGTTGGTCTGGGGTAAACAACTTGGGGAAGATTTCAGAAAAATAATTTAGTAGTGGCCGAATTTTATAGAGCTTATCATAATTTGGGTCATTTCTGGGAGGGCACTGGATATTATCATTATAGTATAGGAATCTCATAATCATGACAGATCTGGTTCTTGGCATTACCGAGGAAAAGATGGGCATGTGGTGGATGGGGAGGGATGACCAATATGAACGCAATTCATTTTTTTGGTTAGTCCCATACAGAATGTGAAGCCCAAAAAAATCTTAAACTCCTCCACTGTTAGGGCCCTCCACTCGTAGGGAAGGGCATAATAGGACGTTGGGTTACTTGTTATGAATTGTTGGGCATATAGGTTGCACTGGGCCACAATTGATGCAAGCATGTCCTCAGTAAAAATAAGGTGGAAAAAATCTATGGTGAAAAATGTTGTGTGTCCACCTGGACGGGTAGTGAAAGGGGGAACCTTAGCTTCTCCTGAATGAGGAGGAAGCCACAAGGGGTTCTGAAGGGAATAGGGAAGGCTGGCATGGGACTGGTACTTGGCCTTTCTTGCTAGTACTGCGGTGCTGGTGGATGGCTCTGCGGTGCTGGTCGATGGAACTGCCTCCTCACCAGAACGCCTTCGTCTGGCGGGCGGGCTCTCATCCTGCTCTGAGGCTGTCAGTGTTCCACTGCTTAGGACAGGCTCGTAGTCCACGTCAGGCTTAGAATCTGAATTTGAGGAATCCGAAGCGGAGAGGTCCCCGTTGCTCTCGTCGGCTGCAAGAATATTGTACGCCTCCTCAGCTGTAAATGATTTTCTAGCCATTGTTGGTGGGCACTGGTGACACTGATGACAGAAGGCACCGATTACACGTGACACTGATGACAGAAGGCACCGATTACACGTGACACTGATTACACGTGACACTGATGAAAGCTGACACATGACACTGATGTGGCAGGTGACACATGGCACTGTGACACTAACAGTGATGAGGGCTGTGACAACCAATGGCACTGATGTGGCACCGATTTACTGTATTTTTACTGTACTATGAAAATGGTTATCACTCAGATTTTCAGCTGCGAAGCTCTCCCTCCTCACACGCGGTCTCTGTGTGAGGAAGGAGAGCTGGCACTGAGAGATGATCTCATATGTTTACATTTGAGATCATCTCCCATTGGACATTTCGATCGAGTGGTAAATGGCCGCTGTGATTGGCCATTTACCACGATCTGTGTTTGGCTGTGTCCATGGGACACGGTCAACACAGATTTTCCCTGATGCGTGCCCTCAGCGGCGCATGGGGAATAGGGAAACAGGAGGACGTCCATGGTCGCCCTCCCGGCAATTAAGCCCCGCGCTGTAGTTGTCTGTTGGCTATAGCGCGGGCAGGGAGTGGTTAAAAGAATGATGGAAAAAAGTGGAAGAATGGCAACTATTTATCTAAAATAGATTTCACAATCAGATTGTAATGTGAATAACCAGCTTAAGGGCATGTGCTAACAGGCTTTTGTTAGTATCAAGCAGGTTTTGAATTCCCTTACATATCTATGGGAATGCAAAACCCATTTGAGGAAGGTCAGGAGGAGGTCAACTGCAGGTCAGTTGCATTTGTCATCAATTTTAAATGATCTCAGAGGCATATTAAAGAGAAATTGCAATCTGCTCACATGATTTGTAATAAAAACATCTTTGCCATTCTGAAGCTTCCCTCCAACCACTTTGCATATTTTATATATACTGTGATTCTGTACTTGCCAAATATGCTGCATAAATCTTCCTCCACTGAGTCTTGCTGCAGACATTTTAACTGTGGGCAGCTGAAGCTGCTGCCTGTTCACTTCCTGGATTTACACAGAGGCACACCTCCAGCTCTGCAGCTCTCATTGCCCCCCCCCCCCCCCCTCCTGGCAAACTCTCATAAGAATGAGAGCTGTGCATGCTGTCATAAGCCTAGGCTAATGACCAGACAAGAAACAGAGAGGCCCCTTTCACACGGACGGACCGTCTATCCGTTTTTCTTCCATCCGTCGACGGACGACAATGCATTCCTATGGGCAAACGGATGACCATCCGTTACCATCAGTTAACCTCCGCTTCCGTTTTTATCCGTTTTTTTTAACGTACAAAGCTACGTCCAGATCCGTCAAAACGGATATTAACTGACGTTAACTGACAATGTCCGTCAACGTCCGATCAGTTAAGATCCGTTTTGAAGAAATTATTCAAAGTTCATACTTTGACAAATAAAAAAACAAAGTGAAAAAACTTTATTTTAAAAGGGTTATGCAGAATAATAAAACTAAAACTGTTTTGAACATATCATGTGCTTTTGTGTCTTTTTATGCTATCAAAACACAATGAAATACCCAAATTAATGAATTAATAAATTTAAATTTGCACTGCATTATATATATATATACTGCCATGAAACTTCTCCTGATGGAGATAGAAAGTAGTCAGCAAATTGTTCACGCATGGCAATGTAGGATGGGTGGAGCAAGGCTTTCTGGGTAATTTCCTTAAATGCAAAGAAACTGCTGTAAATGGATGAAAACGGATACAAAAACGGATGAAAAAACGGATGTAAACGTATACCTTAACGGATGAAAACGGATATTAACGGAACAGAAGACGGATGAAAACGGAGATTAACGGAACGGATGACGGATGAAGACGGATGAAGCAACAGATAAGAACTGATACGTTTTTAACGTGGCTAAACTGATGGTGCCTGTGTGAAAGGGGCCTAAGTGGGCTGTATAAGGTATTTACTGGCAGAAAAAAAATGTTTTACTATCCAAAGTTAAAACAACAAGGGCAGAAGATTTAATAGATGGAAAGTTGAAAAAATTACTGAAGGTCCGCTTTAATCTGATGGCAGAGACACAAGCCCAAATCCCATCAACACAGGCCTTAAAGAATATCTGACTGCTCCCACTGGAGCGAGTATGGGCAGGGTTACTGTAAAACAACCTTACCTGGAAAAAATTTGCTTATTATTTCAGTTGTCTCTTTAGCTCTGGTCATAGATGAATGTACAATATGAGTGTATTTCAATCCTAGACTTTCCAGACGCCGCCCAGTTAGCTCTGCTTGCTCACGACCTTCAAAACAAATAACAAATTTTAATTTGTTAAAAGTTAATTCACTTTATAGCTAAATCCGGCCATAGAAGGTTCCTGCTGAACTGGCTGAGATTCAAACCATATATGGGCAGCAACTTGGGTACACAACCAGCCTGCCAGATTTTACAATGGCTCAGCGGGAGGCATTCCCCTGTCAGTGTTGATGGGGGAATCAAAATGTGGTTGCAGGATATAAATTTGCTCCATCTATGGCCGGTCTAAGGGTTACAATCTTTGTTTCATTTTTACACAAAGCAAAGCATAACAGTTGTAATGCAATTGAAACCAGGCAGATAAAATATCAAGCATTCCATGAAAGGAATATCAGCTTTTGCATCCTTCTGAAAAAGCATACATTAAAGTGGTTATAAAGTCAAAAGGTTTTTTATAGCATTCTATAGATAAAAAAAAAAAAAAAAAAAAAACTTCTAGTAGCTGTTCTTCCATCCCCCCTCCCTAAATACTTACATTCATCTAGCACTGTGCCCATCTGCAGGTCTTCTCTCCCCTCTCCCACAAGCTTGGCTGTAAGTTGCGGGAGCCATTCGACCTTGCTGCCGTTAGTCAAATCCTGTGAGGAAGGAGCAGGGGGCGGGGCAGAGCCATGCTGTGTGTGTCTATGGATGCACACAGCCTGGCTTGGGAGCGAGACCACACATGTGCCAACATAGGATGCAGCTTCCTATGGAGACAGAGCTGAGAGCGCTGATTGGGGGCGCCAGAAGGTCAGGGTAACAGCCACCCGATCACTTTTACAGTCGGCGGAACAGGGTCCTACCCTTCTGGTCACATCAGATACACTGTGAAAACTGAAAGGAACAGAGGTTCCTTCCCCTCTTCTGTGACATCAGAAACTGGAAGCAATCAGGATTGTGTCATCTCCAGTTTCAGTTTGTTTACAAGCTATTACTAGCTTGTAAAGCAGCTGATCAAACCAATCTCGTTTTGATCGGCTGCTTTGAAGGGCAGATCTAATAGGATCTAATAGACCCCAGATCTCTCCATAAAGAGGACCTGTCACAGGCAATGCTTTCAAAGCGGATGTTGTTCACTCCTTATGATAGAAATAAAGTTCAATTAAAATAATTAATAGGTGCAGTGTCAACAAAGTTTGTTTCTTTTACTTGCCCCTGTCCCCCGTGCTAATACGCAAATGTGAACCTACACGAAGGTGCCATATACATACGTAAAACAGTGATCGCACCGCGCGCGAGGTATTGTGTCAAGAGTCAGAGCAATAATTCTAGCACAGGACCTCCTGTGTAACTCTAAACTGGTAACTTGTAAAGGCTTTTAAAGTGTTGCCTATGGAGATTTTTAGGTACCGTAGTTTGTCGCTGTTCAATGGGTGTGCACAATTTTAAAGTGGGACATGTTAGGTATCTATTTACTTGGCGTAATATCATCTTTTATATTTTACCAAAAAATGGATATTATATTGTGTTTGTGTGCACCAAAATTCAGTAAGGGTATTTCTTCCTAAGAATTTGCATTTGATAAATTGCTGAGCAAATATTGTGCAACATAAAAAATTGTGATACCTACCATTTTATTCTCCAGGGACTTTGTTTTTAGAAAATATATATCGTTTGGGGGTCCTAAGTAATTTTCTAACAAAACAAATGCTGATTTTTACATGTTTGTGAGAAATGTCTGAATTGGTCAGGGCAGCAAATGGTTAACATGATCTGGACATCAACAATAAATGTTTTAGGATACCCACCAAGTGATGTGAGAACTCTTTCCTCATCCGTCTTTCCATCGAGTCTATACTGTGAATGTCGTATAAGAAAGATGTGCCTAGTGGCTTTAGCTTTGTGCTTAGTCAGTTTTGCATTCAACTCTTCCTCTCCTGTTTCTCCATTGATCTTCTGTAGGTTCACCATTGACATTGGTTCCCGACTACAAGACAAAATAAGCATCCAAAGATTACTATACATACTTCAACAAAAGTTATTGCAACCCTTTTCCTTTCTAATGTTTATGTTAAAGGAGAAATATAGCCAAAGCTCGTTTGGCTGTACTTCTCCTATTGCATGTTACAAGATTGCAATTCGTTTCGCACTTCTTTGACCCGTTTTCAGCAGAGAGCAGGCTGAGTTCCGCTCTCTGTTGATGTCACGGATATCAGTCCAGGCACAATAAAGTCTGGTTCTGCCAGGTGCCTGGACTGACACCCGGCTCAGGATCTCAGCGAGCCACTGAGAGCCTGAGACGGCCGCTCCCCGCCCCTCCACAGCTCAGCGCTCCAGTAAGCTAGGAGGGGGCAGAGTAGACAGCTGTGACTGACAGTCTGCAGCTCTCTGCTCACGGAGCGGAGCACTGAAAACCAAGTGATCGGTGGTGTTCAATCGCTCAGTTCTCACTGTAGAGGCGCCAGGGGACAGATGCTGCATCCACCTAGGTAAGTGTGCATCAGGAAAAAAAAAAATTCCTTTACTCCTCTTTTAACCACCCATCTTGTAAACAACTCGTTTGTTCTTTATCACTCTACACAAACGGTGCTTTAGTCTGTTTACTGAGACAGTTATTACTACGACCGCTGACACCAATGCTGGCAGTTATCAGCGCGCCCGCTGACACCAATGCTGGCGGTTATCCGCACGTCCGCTGACACCAATGCTGGCAGTAATCAGCGCGTCCGCTGACACCAATGCTGGCAGTAATCAGCACGTCCGCTGACACCAACGCTGGTGGTAATTTACTGTGCCTGCTGACACCAATGACAAAGGTTAATATTGCTTCTGCTAACACCAATAAGGATGAGCTCAGGCGTGTTCGCAACCTGCACGTACAGAGCCCGCCAGGAAGCCGACACTGCGCTAATCGCAGGCAGTGAGACATTTCCCAATCCGCGGCTGCAGAGATCGGGAAATGTCTCACTGCCTGCGATTAACGCTGTGCAGTGCCGACTTCCTGGCGGGCTCTGTACGTGCAGGTTGCGAACACGCCTGAGCTCATCCTTAAACGCTAATGATGGAGGTTATTATTGTTTCTGCTGACACCAATGATAGAGGTTATTACTGCTTCTGCTGACACCAGTGCTGGGGGTTATTAGATCAGTTACTGACATCAATGCTGGAGGTTTGGATTGCAGCCACTGGCAACACTGACAGGGCAGGGCTTATTTTACTCCCACTTGTTTCAAATTGCAATATGCTGCAAAAACAAAAAAATGCAGCAGGATCAAAATTTTCAGGCGCTGAAGTGCGTTACAGGCTATTCACGTTGAACGGGCAGCCTACCTTGGCACAATGCACTTCAGATGAAAATGCATTACTAAAGCGGACATCCAGAAGCATCAGGGGCTGAACATGAGGCCCTCATTTTTAGACCGTTTACCAATAGTCTGTGTCTGCTTTCTAAGGCAAGGAAAAGACGAATACAGCCGCAATATCAAGACTAGGAAAATCTGCAGCTCACGCTCCAACATCCAGCAACACGCATGCGCAAAACGAAGCCTCACCGGTCCCAATTGCGGTCCCATTTCCCCGTTGTTACCGGCGGTGTCAGACTATCGGATTCGGATGTTCCTCCGTTTTTACCGACAGCCACAGCGGCCAGAAGCGCTGCGGTAGCAGCAGCTGATCCTCCGACTAGCAGAGCTCTGCGGAAAAACATCGTGAGGACACAGAGCGAGGATCACACAATACAGGAACGCCGTGCTCTCCCGGCCCCGCCCACCTCCTGTACAGCCGGCACAGATGCATTGTGGGAAGTGTAGTCTGTGTGGAAGATGAGAATGCAGAGCGGTGGTTATCCTTTGGTGAGGTGTAAGAAGCAAATAACAACACATCTTATTCAGACTGCCAGAGTCTGCAGCCTTTCTGCTGTTGTTGACTGGAAAGCTGCGGCTGAAGACGGAGCCTGGGGATGTGTCATTATATATAATATAATATATATTATATTATTATAAACGTTTTATAATTTTACCACTTTCCCTCGGGAAGGTTTTACCCCCTTCATGACCAGGCCATTTTTTGCTATTCAGCACTGTGCTACTTTAACTGGTAATTGCGTGGTCATACAACACTGTACACGAATGAAATTTATATGATTTTTTTCAAAATGAATGTTAAAGTGTAGGAATGGCGCTATTCCCCTCTTAATAAAGTGCCTGATGGTTTACAGTGCAGAGATGTGCTAAAGCTGTAACCCCTAGGGATGCACCGAATGAGTTTTTTGTGGCCGAAACCAATACCGAAAATAAATCTTCCTTGATCCCGAAAACCGATACCGAAACAGCACCGAAACCGAAATAGGCTTTTTTTTTAATCTATTACCCCAAAAAATTATTGGATATACAAAATTGTGTTACATTCATATTCATTATATTATTTATATTCGACTTAATCATTAATTTTATGAAGAAAAGAATACTACAATCCAGTAATGTCCAAAAGTACTTTAATAAAAAGTAACCCACATAAAATTGGACAGTGGACACAGAAGATAAAAATAAAATAAGACTGCAGTCAGTGCACATTGCACCACCATACCAAATAAAACAGGCATACAAAAATAAAATAAATAATAATATTAATAATAATAATTAATTTAATATTAATATAAAAATGCCAAAGACTGACTTTTTTATATTTTATTAATTTCCAACTTACATCAGAACTAGTAATTCAGTTCTCTCTCCCTAAGGTTTCAGCGGCTGGATGTGCGATAAGTGTATTTATGTAGCTGCGGGTTACATACATAGTCATACAGTAGACTGCACTGCGTTCCGGTCCCGGGTATGGGCGGAGACATCCTGGAACACAGACTAGTCTACAGCAGCGGTGCGCAGCCAATCACAGCAAGCAATGTAGACTAGTCTGTGTTTATGGAAGTCACCACCCATACCCGGAACACAGTGTGGTACTGTAGTATGTAGACAGCCACAGATACAGAATATACAGTTTTGCACATGCAGCGGGCTGACAGCTTAGGGAGAGACAATGATATAGTTTGGCCCAACAACAGAACAAACTATACATGTAAGTAGTACTTTAAAGAACAACTCTCTCAACTAACCATAACAGATATATGGCAGAAGGCCGTTATTCTGTTTCACAGTTTCTGTAAATATAACATAGTACAGTGCTATCTGCTATGCTATAATAATATTTTTATTTTATTATTTTCTTTCAACTTAAATGAGAACAAGTAGTTTTTTTCCCCAAGTTCTCTCCCTAAGGTGTCAGCGGCTGGATGTGCAATATAAAAGTGTATGTATATAGCTGCGGGTTAGATACATACTAGTCATACAGTAGACCTCACTGTGTTCCGGCCCCGGGTATGGGTGGAGACATCCTGAAAGTGGAACACAGACTAGTCTACAGCAGCGGTGCTCAGCCAATCACAGCAAGCAATGTAGACTAGTCTGTGTTTATGGAAGTCACCGCCCATACCCGGAACACAGTGCTGTATAGCACTGTAGTATGTAGACAGCCGCAGATACAGAACATACAGTTTTGCATTTGCACACGCAGCGGGCTGACAGCTTAGGGAGAGACATAGTTTAACTTTAGCCCAACAGCAACAAACTATGGTACAGTAGTTCAAAAGCTGGAGTTCTCTCTTAAATTGAAGTGCAAAAAACTGTAGAAGAACTACAATGAACAACCAACAAATGGCACAACTAGACAATTGGAACATACTAGGTAGTCAGTCATACTATGTTGTATAGTATGTTGTATGTTCCAATTGTCCAATAGCACAGTCCAATACCAATTCAGTTACTATGTTCAACATGGTAAATGAATTGGTCTATGCTACAGATTTTTAAATCTATTTCAGTAAAAGTGGCAGATTTCGCTTTAAGAACAAAAGCTGTTCAGCTTTCTCACAGGAGAGACGGTTTCTCTTCTCTTCAAGAATATGAGATGCTAGACTGAATAGTCTCTCACTCTCTGGTACTGGTGCTTGGGGCAGATAAATATCTGCATGCAATCTGTGCAAGCAAGGGAAAACGTTCTTTGTTAATGCACCAGTACTCAAGGGGATTGTCGCTTCTGTCAATAGGCTGTTCAGCTAAATAAATGTCCAGCTGTTGGGTAGCTGCACTTGTGGCACAGCTATGGATTGGGGTGCATTCGTGTAAAATTTCTTCAAACATATCAGATATGGAGGGAGTGTGTTCCTCTTCACTTGTATGCGACCGTTTCTCACTTTCCTCTGTGCGACACCTCGAAACTCCTTCACTAGATGCTTCCACCACCTCCATTTGTGCCAGTATCATTTCCCGTGCACGCTGCTTTTTCCTCACATTAAAGTAATGCTCTTTAAATCGAGGATCTAGAACTGTTGCAACGCAGTACAGAGGTTTGGACTCAGTGTCTTGAAACCGGTTTGTTACGGCCTCCAGTAGAGTGGTTTTAGCCGTTTTTACGCCATGGACTGTTTCTACCTCTTTTCCAAGCAGACGCTTCAGTGCAGCAATCAAGGGGATAACTTCAGCAATGGAAGCATTAGCTGAGCTTATTTCTTTTGTTAACTGTTCAAATGGAGATAGAAGAGACAAACTATTTTCAACTAACGTCCACTGATGTGCACTCAGTGTTGCTGGCAGCTCGTAATCTGCAATGTATGCAGCTAAAACACGCTTTTGTTCAAAAAGACTTTGTAGCATATAGTAGGTGCTGTTCCAATGAGTGGCTACATCTTGCTGCAGTTGTTTCGGTGCCATTCCAAACTGCATCTGCAAAGCTTGTAATCTGGAATAAGCAAGCGGAGAATGCTTAAAGTGACCCACAATTTTTCTTCCTTTTGATACAATATCAGATATGGTAGCAGCTGCAGGCATCATCCTAGTACCGTTTTTTACAGCGGGCGATCGGCTTTCCGGATATAACAATCGATGCGGCTAAAAGCCGTTCGGCTGTTGTA
Organism: Aquarana catesbeiana; assembly: GCF_042186555.1. NCBI lineage: Eukaryota > Metazoa > Chordata > Amphibia > Anura > Ranidae > Aquarana > Aquarana catesbeiana. Next base: position 271,266,126 of record NC_133324.1, read on the forward strand.
CCGGAGCAGCGGGAGGGGACACCCCCCCTCCCGCCGCTGTTACCGGGCCTCCCGTTCGATCGGGAGGCCCGGTGACCAATCGGCTGCCTCCGGCAGCTGGGGGCGGGCTGGAACGAAGCTGTGGGCGGCTTCATTACAGCCTTCTAAATGTAAACACGGAAGCGACGTCATGACGTCACTTCCCGTTTACTTGGCTGCCAATGGCGCCGATTTTAAAAAGATACACAGTATTCAGAATCGCCGTTTTCGGCGATCTGAATACTTTGAAGTGCAAAGGAGGGATCGGGGGTCTTTTAGACCCCCGATCCCTACATTAATAGTACCTGTCACCACCTATTACTGTCACAAGGGATGTTTACATTCCTTGTGACAGCAATATAAGTCATCAAAAATTTTTTTTTTTAACACAATTTATAAATATAAAAATTAATAAAATAAATAAGAAAAAAAAATTTCTCAAGTCATCTTCCAGGACGGCACACCTGAGAGATGAGAGGCTCCTCCCCACAGGAAACACAATCAATCAACAGCTGTTTTAAGTCCACACCCTTCCCCTTGATCCTCAGTTTTTGATTGTGTTTCTCCCTACACAGCGAAACTGTTTGTTTTTTTCCAAATGACCGAAGCCTGGGGCTGGTGGTCTCCCCCTGGGAGCCGGACCAAATGCCTGGGAAGCCTCTGGGTCTGGCAGGATATATTTATCCTTCCCAGGGGGGTTCCCCTATCCTTTCTTCAGGGGGGGCAGCAGAAACTAGGAAAGCCCCCCTGAGAGCTGAAGGCCCCTGGGTACAGTGGTGTACCCAGAACTTCAGGGGCCTTTATCCTGTCTCCCCCCTTACCTGTCCGGACGGCCATTCAGACGGGGGGTGCTGGCCGTCGGTTTTTTCCAGGGGGATCGTATCCCCTGACTCCTGGGTCCCTGGTAGCTCGCGTGGGCTGCTTGGGAGGGCACCGCCTGAACGACCCGCGTTCTTACCCATAAGGGAAGGCTGAGAGTCAGCAGGAGGCGGCGCCCACATCCTCCTTTCGAAGAGGCACCAGTTCACTATGGTGAATGTCTGCCTAAACCACCTCAGATGGGAATGAGGAACGTACGGCATTGCCCCCCCCCCCCCCCCCCCATGTGTATATACTGACTGGACAGTGCAGGACACAGCCTAACCTTGCAGCTCCCTACAGGGACAGCAGTTGTTGTGGGGGGGGGGGGGGGGCACTTTGGCGGCTATCCTTCTTGCGTGTGGACCATAAGGATGGAAAAGCAAGCCCGGTGGCTGTGGCAAAAGGGGAAGACGACAACAGTGAGTCAAAAATCCCCAATCCCAGCCAGATGGTTTCTGGGCATTTGAGATAATCTCCCCTGGGGTCTGGATTCAAATAGCCCAGAAGCTTTTGCTAAAGACACCAGCCACAGCTCCCTCTTACATCAGAGATGCTGTATGGTGGTGCAGAGGAGTGAGTGTGCCTAAACCACCTCAGATGGGAAAGAGGTAGGTAAGGCATTTTTTCCCCTTCCACCTGTATTTACTGAGTGGTGCAGTGCAGGACCTGGGGTCTCCATAACAAAATAGCCCAGAAGCTACTGCTAAAAACCACCAGCCACAGCTTCCTCTTATAGTAGACACTGTGGTTATCACAACAGTAGGTTGCCAGCCTCTCCCTACATACCCGGTTGTGGTACATTAGTAAGGGTGAATATAGCAAAGAGGGTGACCTGGTAGAACAAAGAGTTCCTTACTGGCCAGGTATACCACTGAACAAGTTATTAATGGTGCAATGGTTGAAGGATTCAGGAGTAAGATCCCTTGCTCAGCAGGTGCACTAGGTTATCTGGCCCTATTAGCCCAGCTGCTAGGAATCTGCTTAAAGTTGCTCCAAGATGCTTAAAAGCTGACCTAACTTTCAACAGTGTGGCAGGGACCAAGGTTCTGTGTGGCACAGTAGGGGTTCCCTTGTGACAGATCCTCCTTTTGGGGGTTGCTTGCTATGGGTAACTTTTCATAAGCTCCAACCTCCCACTCCACCCTTACATTGTGGTTATATTTTAATGCAGGGGGTAAGAAAAACCTTTTTGTTGGTTTGGGCGACAGTCCACTCAGTGACAGATCTAAAAGCGATTTACCATAAATCGTTTTCCTATATCCTTTGATTAAGGATTTTCTGTGCAAACATATGCATGAGCTAGATGGCTATATGATTGCTTCTTTAAGGCCTGCAGGTGGCTATTTACCTCCAGGCTAAATTAGTAACCACCCTTTCTAGAGGTCTTATATTGGTCTCTAGGGCTGGGCTCATTGAAACTTTAGTTATTGATCAGCCCCACCTGTGTATGAGCTGGCTAGCGTTTGCTCAATCTACGGAGGTAAGGTAGGACAACAGCTACTATAGTAAGGTGTCCAACCATTTTAGGATTGGTTCCTTCACTGGTGGTGAAGGATTAGTATCTACAGCCCAGGCTATGCCTATGAAATAAATTGCCCATTTGGTTATTTCATAAAGGGATACAACATGACTCCTTCTTGGCTGCTCACCAGTAGACCTCAGTAGTGAAGGTTTGTCCTTGCTGGGGTGTTTGGTGGCACAACTAAAGTACACATTGAGATTTGTGACATCTCTGCTGAAGCTTGTTGGGTATCCTTTATATCCTAAAGGTACTGCTTTGTTTGGCTACAGATCAGAAAATACAACAGGGAAGGTGGTCTGTACTTTCTGGTTTTGTGCCGCACGCCAGAAACGCACATCATTGAGTCTGGTGATAACATTTCTGCTCATAGTTATATTGCTGCACATCAGACTTACACAAGATTGAGGTCTGTCTGTGGGGTTTTTGTGTCCTGTATTACTGCCTTATTGGTTACTTATCAGAAAGGCAGCAGGAAAGATTGATGGTCCTGATTTGTCGGGCTCCATAACAGAAGTACAAATTGAACCTGTGCCAGGGGTAGTACATATACTGCCTTTAGTAATCGGTACAGCACCACAAGGTGACGTTGTGCTGATTCAGACAGTGCTATTAACGGCAATAGCTGCCGATCTTAGGCATGTGATTTGACATGTTGAGTCGCATGCCAAATCGCTTCAATATGGATGTGCTATCTCTATTCAGAATTGTTAGATTGTTGCACATCAGAGATATACACGATTGAGGTTTGTCTGTGGGTCCTGTATTACTGCCTTATTGGTTGCTTATCAGAAAGGCAGCAGTGAAGATGGATTGTCCTGATTTTGTTGGAAAATACAAATTGAACCTGTGCCATGGGTAGTACACATACTGCTATTGGTAATCGGTGCAGCACCACAAAGTGACGTCGTGCTGATTCAGACAGTGCTATTAACGGCAATGGCTGCCTATTTTAGGCATGCGATTTTGACATGTTGAGTCACATGCCAAATCACTTGAATATGGATGTGCTATCTCTATTCAAGATTGTTGTTGCACATCAGACACATACAAGATTGAAGGTTGTCTGTCCTTTATGTCTTTCATTTACTGCCTTATTGGCTGCATATCAAAGGACACAACAGTGAAGGTTGTTTGTCTTTTTCTGATTTGTTTTTGCTGCTCAGCAGGGAGACACATTGAGGGTGATGACATCTCTGCTCATTATTGGTATATGCTACACATCAGACATACACAAAGATTGAACATTGTTTGTGTCCTGTAGGTCCTATATTTACTGCCTTATCGTCCGTATATCAGAAAGGCACAGCAGTAAGTGGTGTTTTTCATTGATCTTCCTTGCTGTTAGATATACACAGTAGGGGGTTGTTGGCTGCACTCCTCCAGGGAGCCACAGCATGGGGTCCCCTTGTTTGTTCGACCTGAAAACTGCTTTTCTTGCGACCTGTGTAATCTTGAGGTCTGTGGTTCCGTAAGCAGGGACTGCTGGAGACGCTGCGACCTGGAGTCGCACAGTCACGAATGGTACCCTTTGGAAGCCATAGTATATGACTTCTCATGCATCTTGCAGTCCCAAGTGGCAGGTTGGGTCGCACGGGTGTGGGAACCCTAAGCTTATCTGTCCCTTCTGGTTCAGGTTTTGCAACGCAGCAGAAATACTCATTGTGGAGTTATTGCCTTATTTTGCAGTAGACCAGAAAGATCGCAGCTGTAAAGGCTGTCTGTTGTTTCTTTGTTTTTATGTTGCTGCACAGCAGAAATACTCAACATTGGAGCTTATTGGTGCTTTCTGTTTCATATTGCCTTACCTTATGGCACTTCAGAAAAACACAATGCTGTAGGTTGCTTGTGTTCTTTCTCTGTTGGTTCTATGTAACTGCACTACAGAACTGCATAACAGGAAGGATGGTCTTATAACTGTACTTGGTGGTTTGTCATAAATACGCAACATAGAAGTTTGGGTCTTTCTGTCTTCTCTTTATGGCCTTGTTTTACCGTACATCAGTAAAACACCACTGTAAAAGGGGGTTCCCGTCCTTTCTGTATTTACCAGTTATGACCTAGCTAGCTGCACTTCAGAAATGCGCAGCATTTAAGGTGTGTTTGTGTCTTAATGCTTACATATTGGCCGCACATCAGAAAACCAGACTGTGAGGTTCAGATTTGGGTCTCTTCCCATATTTGATATTTTGGTTTAGCTAGTCACACTCAGATACACAACATTGTTGTCTATGCTTGTGTCCTTTCTGTCTAAATCTAGAATGTCCACAATCTATGATTTTTTTTATTTGTGATATTAATAATACATGTATCACCTTTTTGTATTTCAGCCTTCTCTTCCGTGGAAGGGCCAGGAGTTCTGGCTGCAGATGTCACATGTCAGAAAGCCTCGACCCCTTACATTCAGGGATGCCAGAACCATTTCCTAGGGTTGAAGCCCAGTAGAGTTATGGGTCACTGGGGGAAGGCGATAATGAATCGCCCTGTTTAATAAGAACTTAGGAAGTTCGGTTCAGAGGAGTTTTATGGCCTGAATATGAAGTATAGAGATGTATACTCGACCAAATAGGTTACGGCTTGGTGCATGGCCTTCATTTTGCCCTTCTAGCAAAACTAGATGTAGCAATATGAGTGTTCTTCTCCTGCTATAGATGTTAATCTCCTGAGTAGGCTCTCAGGCGTAAGCAAAACTATAGATTGGGCATGCCTTAAACCCAGGGATTAAGTTTTTGTTAATCTATTTCCCTTAAGTAGGTTTCCCTTCAGTCTTTGCTGACGTAAAGATAAAAATGAACAAAAAGGGGTTGTCTGTCAGGGGCCCCCCTTTTTTGGCAGTTTTATTTCCCTGGACAGGGTTGTGTTAAGACAGGCCCCCTTATGGATCAATGTAGTGTCCTTGTCTTACAACACAGGTCTCCGATTAATCTTTTTAGTGGTTCTAAGCAGCACCTATAGGCAGAATAGGCCATTGTTGTTAGATGTGTGACAGGCAACATTGATAACCTACAAGTTTAACATGTTTTCTGATTCCATCTTTAAGAGCCCACTCCACCTAGATCCTGCATCCGAAACAGAAGGCAGGGACACCGGTGGAGTAGACCGGCAGATCAGCCGCATGATCCAGCTAAGATACCTTCATCAAGCATATGGAGTGAAGGTAAAGCTTACTGCAGAACCGAAGTTCGCCAAGAGGGTCTTGCAGTGGTCCCACCCTAAGGTAGGCCTGAGGTACTTGATTATCCTCTCAGGTGTGCTGTCCTGGAAGATGACTTGAGAAAAGTACTAGTTACTTACCGGTAACTGTCTTTCTAGGAAATCTTCCAGGACGGCAGGCCTACTTCCCACCCGTTGGAGGAGGGAAAATTTTAGAACACTAGAAGGAGAGTGCCTATGAGGAATGATTTCCCTTGTGAACCAGGTTCAGGAGTTACTTCTCTACAAACTGAGGATCAAGGGGAAGGGTGTGGACTTAAAACAGCTGTTGATTGATTGTGTTTCCTGTGGGGAGGAGCCTCTCATCTCTCAGGTGTGCCGTCCTGGAAGATTTCCTAGAAAGACAGTTACCGGTAAGTAACTAGTACTTTTTTTTTTAAAGCGTCCCCGCGCGCTCACGCAGCAAAGAAAATGCATATGGAAGTTGCGCCCGCATATGTAAACGATGTTCAAATCACACATGTGAGGTATCGCCGCGATCGTCAGAATGAGAGCAACAATTCTAGCACTGGACCTCCTCTGTAACTCTAACCTGGTAACCGTAAAAAAAATTTAAAGCGTCGCCTATGGAAATTCTTAGGTACTGTACTTTGTCGCCATTCCACGAGTGCGTGCAATTATAAAGCGTGACATGTTTGGTATCTATTTCCTCGGTGTAACATCATCTTTCACATTTGCGTTTAAAACACCGCTGCACAAATACCGTTTGACATAAAAAATTGCAACAATCTCCATTTTATTCTCTAGATTCTCTGCTAAAAATATATATATATATATATATATATATATATATATATATATATATATATATATATATATATACCCTGTTTCCCCGAAAATAAGACCTAGCGTGATTGTCGGTGATGGCTGCAATATAAGCCCTACCCCCCAAATAAGCCCTAGTTTAATTACTTGTAGGTCTTATTTTCAGGGTAGGGTTTATTTTCGGGGAAACAGGGTAGGGATTATTTGGGGGGTAGGGCTTATATTGCAGCCATCACCGACAATCACGCTAGGTCTTATTTTCGGGGAAACAGGGTATATATATATATATATATATATATATATATAATGTTTGGGGGTTCTAAGTAATTTTCTAGCAAAAAATATGGATTTTAACTTGTAAACACCAAATTTCAAAAATAGGCTTAGTCATGAAAGGGATTTATAGAAATATACGTCACAGATCCCAAATTGAATAAGTGTGTTATACCCTCTGGCGGGTGTTAAAGTGATGAACTCCACTCATGCGATAATCATGCAGCCAACAATTTGATTCTCTGGTAGTAGAGTTATGTGATGAACTAAAAAAATAAATATGTGCACCAGAAACAATAGGTAGAATAGGTGTGTTATATCCTCTGTTGGGTGTCAAAGTGATAAAATACACTCATACAGTAATTATACAGCAAACAAATAATAAAACACGAAATAATAAACTAAGAGTGTTGCACCCTCTGGGAATAGAGGATGTTTTAAAAGAAAACACTTATTTGCAAGCTAAGTGATAAGTGTGTTTGATCCTCTGTGTCAGAAATCAAACCATAAACATATAACCACAAGTATAAATTATTTCATATTAAACAGCTAGATATTAAATGTAAAATAAAAAATTGAAAATATAAAGTGTGGAAAAAATAGTCCAACTGTTTCAATAGTGACTTTGCGCTTCAAACTGTGTAGCTTTCTGGAGCGTGCTGGATGGTCTGCACCTCAAAAATTGGCCTTTCCCCAAGTTGTCACATGCAGGAGAGGAATGCCCATAGCGTGATATTGTTTTAAAAAACTTTTATTTTAAATATATAGGTATGTACTCACATTGAGTCAGAAAATTACATTCAGCTTTAAAATCAAGTAAAAATGGAGCCGGCGGCGTATACAAACGATCGCCGCTCCGACCAGAAGTGATGCAAAGACGTACGGTACCGACCCAGGGGCAGGGGGTGTAACACACCTTACACAAAAAAATGATAAATATTTTTTTGATTTTAAAGCTGGTCAGTTATTTGAGTTTATCATTTCTTTCAAGGAGAGTAACATCACTACATAAAACCTTTCTGACATAGGAACTGACCATATCAGGCAGAGGGTTTAACATCGGGGGTTACAGCTTTAGCACATCTCTGCACTGTAAACCATCAGGCACTTTATTAAGAGGAGAATAGCGCCATTCCTATTAACATTCATTTTGCATACTCCACTAGGGTGGTAGTATTATGTAGAGGCAGCAATTCCCTTTTTTCTTTTAAATATCTCTTTATATATATATATATATCTCCTATCATTTTACATACATAACTGTGACATTTATTTATTATTCATTTATTTACTGGACCTTACTATTAGGACCACTATCTTCTTCCTTCTTTTTTGCTTGATAGATACCGTAGCGCAGGGTCAACCACTAATTTTCATGATTTTTTTTCACACAAATAGATCTTACAGTTGGTGGTATTTAAAGTGGTAGTAAACCTATTTTTAATTTTTTTTTTTTTTTTGTGTGTGTGAAATGCTTACCTTTAGAACAAAGCCCTCCAGTGGTGCACTGTCACTGCTGACAGGGCTTCCATCTTCACCCGGTCTTCCTATCAGGTTCGTGTCCTCCATCCTTCTGATTGGCCATGCCACAATGACATCACTCCCACTTTTGCGCACAAGAGTCATGGACCACGGCATGGTATGCCACCCCTTCAGAGAACATTCATCTTTGATGTCACCGACTGCATGCAGTGTGGCACGTTTAGGAGATATTCACTATACCCACAGGTAATCCTTGATATAGGCTTACCTGTAGGTACAAGTTCAAGAACAGGGTTTACTTCCACTTTAATCACTACTGGGTTTTTTATTTTTTGCTCTATAAGGCTACTTTCACACTGGCGCGGGGGGGCATTAGCGGTAAAGTTTTTTTAACCCCCGCTAGCAGCCAAATAAAGGGTTCAAAGCGCCGCTGCCAAAGCAGTTTGCAGGTGCTTCAGCAGCAGTGCCCATTGATTTCAGTGGCAGGGGCAGTGCAGGAGGGGTGTATACACCCCTCCTCCACCGCCCCAAAGATGCTGCTAGCAGGACCTTTTCTTACATCCTGCAAGCGCACCGCCCCAGTGTTTATAGCACTCGGGCTCTCACATTGGGGTTGCAGGGGAGGCGTTTTTCAGGCACAAGTGGTCCTTAAGGCGGTAGTAAACCCTCCCACATAAAAGCTATTTTAACAATATTATCAAATATTAATTAAGATTTAAATGGTCACTTTGAATAATTATAAAAGTCGTTCTTACTGTAAATATTCTTTATATTATAAACGCTTGTTCTTCATATTAGCCGATGCCATCTCCGCTGTGGTCTTCCGCGTCTGAATAAATATTTATTTCCGCCCACAGTACATATTCGTCTCCGTAATCCCACGCATGTGCAGTAATAGCAAAATATCCAAGCCTCTTCTTCGTAGCATAGCGAATCACAGCTTGTTCATTCCGTCTGTCTTCTCCACCCTGTGACATAGTGAAGAATTAGGAGGTAGCATTGCGGGATGTCAGGGCTGGCGTCTACAACAGGAAATGACGCAGCCCCGACATAGACACAGCATTTTCCTGGTGCGTCATGGCAGCATACAAATGGGTTGTGACTCCACCCCCACAACCTGATAGGACTGGTTAACTATAAATCAAAGACAGACCCGGCTCACAGCATTCTCCTTTTTTTCCCCTCACCTGATCAGGGCTGAAATCGCGAGGTATCCCTTACCGTTTGTTGGTTCAGCCTCTCCTGGGTGGAAGTCCTTCCTGTACAGTCTCTAAATGAGCCTATATGGTTGGAGCCCCATTCTGGTGATCTGGGGGGCATATTTCAGCCTCTCCTGGGTGAAAGTCCTTCCTCTACAGTTTCTAAATGAGCTATATGGTTGATGCCCCATTATGGTAGTGCAGGCTCAAAGAAAGCTTTAAACAAGCTTTGACGTTAGTGACAGCGTTTCCTTTTGCTTTCCATATGCTTTTTACTTCTTTTCTCTGTGTTATGGGCATTTGCCATTCCCAAGATGGCTGCAGCAGTCGGGTACACTCTGAGCATGAGAGGCAGGAAGTGATGCAGATATGTGTTTTCTGGCTAGAGCTTTTCCAGGATGGTGATCTGAACATGCTCAGGCACTGATATCATCACTAATGGCAAATGTGAGTTCTATATGTTTTTATGGCAGTTTTGGGCAACAAATGGTGGAGCTCTCTACTCATGCATGCTGGATGCTTATGTGGTCATTGTTTGCAGGTATGTTTTCCTTTTTATGGCATTCGCCTGTGTTTTTTTTCCCATCTCCTTCTCAGTGTTGCTCTAGGATCATTGTGCTCTTCATGACATTCACCTGGGCTCTTCCTATCCCCTTTTCAATGCTTGCTCTGGGATCAGTTTCCACTAGTGCGACTTGTCACTGCAAAGTCGCATGACAAGCCGTACCCCATGATTTCCAATGAGTACCATTCATATCTGTATTCATAGACCTTAAGAATACAGAGGCATTGCTTCAAGTTGCATCAAATTTGCGGCAAAATCATGCGACTTTCAGGTCGCAATAGTGTAGACTTAGCATTATGCTGTTCTTCATTTCAGTCTGCTGCTTTGCTCTGTTTCTATGAGAAACGCTGTCCAGTCAGACCACCCATTGCCTTTAAGGTATAGGGATTAGGTAAGTAGTGAAGATTGAGAAAAAGAGAGCCAATATCTATAGTCCTGTAAGGACTACAAGATGGAGGGAGCCTTCTGACGGTCAAGACAAGTCACCATCTAAGAACAGACATCAAGGCAATGTTAATTAAACACATCACCTCACCCCTCATTATCATTGCTCCCCGTTTACAAACATCACAAGTTACCAGGCCTAATATTCGCTGCATTTGTTGTGGAAAGTCATTGCCTGCCTTAGCTAGTATGTCATATCTGCCTGGAACAAGCACTATACAGCCCTGCAAGGACCTCAAGGTGAAGAGAGCCTGCTAAAAGCAAGGCAACATTGATCAATGTCATCATCTCACCTCTCATTTTGTTTGCTCCCCGTTTACAAACACCACAGATTACCAGCGCTAATGCTTGCTGCATTCTTGGTGGAAAGTCATTGATTGACAAGCTACAGTGCATGAATTGCCTAGCACTTCCAACCAGAGCCAGTAGGTGGTGTCCAAATAGGAAAGCTTGCCATGAGACTAAAGCATTACAGGGACCACAAGCTTTGAAGATTGCCCAATAGAGACTTTTTTTTTTTTTTTTTTTTTTTTTTTGCAAGGGCAGCTAAGGATGCAATTGCCTGGGTTGAAATGGAGGAAACGCTCCACAAGGTTAGAAAGTACTAATTTCCTTCACTGAACAACTGGAAGAGTTAATCCAGGAACGCTCCACAAGGTTAGAAAGTACTAATTTCCTTCACTGAACAACTGGAAGAGTTAATCCAGGAAGAATTGAAGGGGTCAGAGAAAAATGCCCTTATAAACAGGCTGTCAAAACTCTATACCCTGAAAAAGCTAAAGGTCAACCTGCCGCAGTCTCCTCCGATGATGGATGCATCATGAATGTAGCTGGCAAGACATGTCACATTCAAGGAGGCTCTAGTCCGAAAATTAGATCTCGATCTGAAGTGCTCCTACATTCTGTAGCATCTGCAGGTGCTAGCACACCAGCAATAACCAGCCCATGTACTGAGTGAGTCTAACGGGAGTGGTTTCATAGTTATCAACCAGCTACTGCACCTGCAGGACTCTGAGGAAAGTGGCAGGGTCTGCATCCCTTTAGACGTTATTCCCTATTTGGAGTATCTTACCAAAAATTAAATTTTTATTGCAATGGATGCCAAAAAATTGACTTTTATCTTGGTGCAGACTCTGGGAAAATCAATGAACCAGTCATACAAGCAGGACGTTAATTTTGTTTGGGAGCCACATCGCACGACTGCGCAATTGTCAGTTAAAGCGACGCAGTGCCGAATTGCATAAAGTGCTCTGGTCTTTGGCCAGCCAAATGGTCCGGGGCTTAAGTGGTTAAATAACCCCGTCTGGAAGAAGTGAAGCGACAAGGTGGTAACAGCTTTGTAAGAGCTGAAATTGGCGGCATACTCTGGTAGATGTGTCAGATGTCAATTGATGTTTTTTTCAAGAGCGGTGTTCCCCGTAGTCACGGCAAGGAGTGCATTATAGCTGAAAAGCCAAGGTTGGTGGATTCCGCCCAAAAAAAAAAATGGTGCAAGACACCAGAACACAGATCCAATCTATTTGGGAGTAGACAGGATACAGCCATCTCAAGAGTGACCATTAGCAGGTCAGGGCGAATATCATCTGACAAAAAAACAGAAAATTCAAAAGGTCCAGCATACAGGTGGCGACTCCCAAGTATATACCAGCAAAATCCTACGGACCGGGAAAATGATTAGTAAACAAACTGAAGTACCCAATCATCATTCTTGAAGCTTTAAAGATCTAAGGCTCCTGTCTTAGAACAGCGGAAGTCCTTTTTAAGGGTGCACTAATCCAGGGGGTGCCTGTGCGAAGCTTACGCACACACCTGGATGGAAAACCTTCAGGATCAGTGGGCCATATTAGCTATATTGGCATGACATTGGTGGAAGTTTAAGGGAAGTCCACCTTTTTGGTACAATAACTTTTATTGAAAAAGTATAACATCATGACAAACCATACAGGGGCATAATTGAATGAACATAACGATCATATAACATTGACAGGTGGGAAGTCCACTTTTAATCTCTTCCAGTCAGCCAGGCTACCAGAGTTGATGGAAAAGTAAAAAATTCTGGTCCAGTTTGTAGCTGGATTAAAAGGAAAAAAGAAAAAAAGATCGATCGTGAAGGTTCTAGGTTCTCCAGAGGAGATGCGGATTCGGTTCATCTCTGTTCCTAACAACAAAAAATAAATAAATAAAAAATAAAAACGAGGTAATCTGTGCCCAGTGCTAAAGTAAAAAAAATAAATAAAATTGACAAGCAGCACAGGAAGTTAGAGTCGTGCAAGATGGAAAACCTCCACTCAATTATATTATTCTTAAATCTGGGAGACTGGATTCTCCTGTAGGTTTGTCAGACACCTACTTGTACCAATTCATCCTCAATTCCTCTACCGGTTTGAGTCCCTCCCCTTTCGGTCTGTACATCCCAGGGCATTCACAAAGGTCTTACTGTCTGCAATGGCAACGGGAAAAATTCACTAGAACTTCCACAAGGGAATTCATTCTCTCTCTCTCTCTCTCTCTCTCTCTCTCTCTCCCTCTCCCTCTCCCTCTCCCTCTCCCTCTCCCTCCCTCCCCCTCCCTTGTGTCAAACCAGAGAATTCTTCATGAATAAGATTTACCAAAGAATATGGGAAAATGATGCAGATCTCACACAGCAAAAGCCTGGAGTCCTTTATCTCCTAAACCAGCCAAGGTTCTACAGTTCTTTATAACTGGGGCTGGACAGGGGCCTAGGTTCAAATATGTTTAAAGCTCAAAGTTCAGCCTTGTCTTCACTTGCAAGGGTTTAAGGAGTCCTTAACCCTTTAGTGATGCAAGTCTTAAAAGGCTTGCATGAAGTTATAGACCTTCCAGGAAACCATTGTTCCCTATGTGGAACTTGCTTATGGTTCTCATTTCTATCCTACAGAATTGACTACACTCTGCAAACCCTAAAGACCGTATTTCTGGTTGCTACAACCTCTGTGAAAAAGGATGTCAGAACTGCAGGCTTTGTACTCAAGGAGCTCCACTTAATGTTCTACCCAGACAGAATAGTCCTAAAACTCCAGACTGCTTTTATCCATGGGGTATCGTTCTCCTTCCAATTTAATCAGGAAGTCAATTTGCCGTGTTTCTTGTTCGAGAGAACCACATCCCCTGGATGTTGAGCTAACGCTGGTGACCTGCTTGGCAGCTACCTTTTCATTCAGGAAAGCTAAAATATGTTCTTGGTTCCAGCGTGGCTTAAGGCAGGGTCAGTCAGCATCAACACGTTCAGTCACCTCCTAGATTGTTAAGACAATTAAAAGATCCTACTCTTCAAGGCCTTCCTGTTTTGTAGGTCTTAAGAGCACATTTACCTAGGGCAGTGCCAGCTCTGTGGACAGCTCAGCGCTGAGTGTCTCCTGAGGTTATTTGCAAGTCAGCAATATGGTCCTCTCAGGACACCTTCATTACACTTTTAATAAGTGAACCCTGCTCACGACAGTAAAATTTGGAAAATTCATGGTACATACTTGCGCTACTGATTACAAAATTTTTCTTGCACCCTCCCATATGGGGAGTTAGTCCCCTTTTGTATGCTGCCATGATGCACCAGAAAAACGGAAAATTGTATACTCCCCTTTCCGTAATTTTCCTTTCCTGGTGCATCTTCATGGCAGCATACAGATGCCCACCCAAATGGTAAGAATTACAGAGAATGCTGTGAGCCGGGTCTGTCTTTGATTTATAGTTAACCAGTCCTATCAGGTTGGGGGGGTGGAGTCACAACCCATATATATGCTGCCATAAAGATGCACCAGGAAAGGAAAATTACGGAAAGGTGAGTATACAATTTTCCGTTTTTCCGGCAGGGTTTCGGCTTGCCGGAAAGATAGAAGATATGGCGCATGCACGTTATACATCATCACTAATATAGCGATAAGTCGCAACGGAAGCAGGTAAAGAAAAAATTGATGGCAAATGATTTTAATCAATAGAATTGAGAATTCAATGCAAAGTCATACTAATGTGTATACAACCGCTTTAAAAATAACTCTGAAAAGTGACTCAGACTAGTGAATTAGATAAGTGCCTCAGACAAATTATTTAGAAAAGTCACTCAGATCAGTTATTCTGACAAGTGATTCAGATGAATAATTTTGAAAAGTGATTTGAACAAGTGGTTCTGAAAAGTGACTCTGATGCCCATACACTTGATCGGACATTCCGACAACAAAATCCATGGATTTTTTCCAACGGATGTTGTCTCAAACTTGTCTTGCATACACACGGTCACACAAAGTTGGTCGGAAATTGCGAACATCAAGAAAGCGGTGACGTACAACACGTACGACAAATTGAGAAAAATTAAGTTCAATAGCTAGTGCGGCTCTTCTGCTTGATTTCAAGCATGCGCGGAACTTTGTGCGTCGGAATTTTGTACACACGATCTGAATTTCCGAACGGATTTTGTTGTTGGAAAATTTTGAGAGCCAGATCTCAAATTTTGTGTGACGGAAAAACCGGTGGAAAATGTCCAATGGAGCCTACACACGGTTTCCCACAAAAAAGCTCCCATCGAACATTTTCCATCGGAAAATCCGACTGTGTGTACGGGGCATTAGAAGTGATTTAGACTAGAGGTCGATCGATATATCGACCGATTTTTGAGATTTTTTAATTAATCGGCATTGGCCGATTGTGCCGATTTAAAACTTCAGCGCGACTTGCAAACCACTTCTGTAATAAAAGTCAATGTAAGTTGCCTGAAGTCTTCCCATGGAGAATTGTCTCTCCTGTCTGGGCAGCCTGCCAAGTCTGAGAAAGGAAGTAAAGAGATACAATGTTTATACTTATCAATGGACTGAACTTCTTTTCAGTTTAACCCTTTAAAGACTAGGGTTCACACTGCTGCGCTGTGAATTTGTTCAGTTTTATTGTCCTGTGTGAGGTGCAATTTTACTGCAAATTTACCGCGATTTTACCGCGAATTTCAGGAGTTGGACATAGCTGCGACTGATGTTCTAGCCAATGGAATCATGATGTAAAAAAAAAAAAAAAAAAAAAAAAAAAAAGTCTTAACTTCCTGTGTACTTCCTGGTTTTTGTGGGGAGTAATGTGGTGGAATTCGCACATATCTGAACCAATAATGCGATTTCAGAACGATTTACATTGATGTCTATGGAGATTAAATTCGCAACGCAACACTGAAAACTCACACAAGACCCTTTTTTTTATCGCATCGCATTCGTAGAGGAATCGCAACGCATGTATGTGAACGACCATCATTGAAAATGATGACTTTATGGATGACATACGAATTTAGAATGTTTTTGACGCATCGCATTCGTTATGAACTCGCATCAGTGCGAACTGGCACGAAGTCCCCTTTCACACTTCTATGACTTGTCCCACGATTTTGTACTGCAAAATCGTATGACAAGTCATTCTCTATGATTTTCAATGACTACCATTCATATTGGCACGACTTTAAGTCGTGCCGACTTCAAAGTAGTCCCTGCACTACTTTGGTGCAACTTCCATGCGAGTTGATGTCCATAGACCTCAATGTTAAACCCTCAAGTAGCATGCAAATCGTACCTAAATAATATAGACACGATTTCAGTACGACTTTGTAAGCACAAGCTGAGAATGGTTAATGCCAAAGTTGTAACAAAGTCGTAAAAAGTATTACTGCTCCCAAATCACGGTAAAATCGTGCAAAAACTTAATAAAATCGTGGCCGTGAAATTGCGGTAAAATCGCGTGACTTTGAAGTCGCACAAGTGTGAAAAGGGCCTAAATCTTTTCTGACACTTGTTGCTTAATGAATTAAAAAAAAAAAAAACTAAACCGTAAAGTTAGTCCATTTTTTTTCGTCCAAAAGTTTTGATTACCTGTTTTTGTGTATTTAATAATTAAGATATAGTGTTTGTTTTTTTTTTTTTTTGTTTTTTTTAATCTAAATTATACATACAAATGAACTGATTGGAGGTTTGTTTTGTTTAATGTTTAAATGTAAGACATTTTCTGTATCACTTATTACTTAAGGCTGCTTTCACACTGGAGCGGGCAGGCGATGACGGTAAAACACTGCTAGTTTTGGCGGCGCTTTACTGTCATTTTAGCGGTGCTATTCGGCCGATGAAGGGGTTAAATGCGCCCGTGTAGTGCCGCTTCCGAAGTGCTTTGCAGGCACTTCGGCAGTGGTGCCCATTCATTTCAATGGGCAGGAGTGGTGGAGGAGCGGTATACACCGCTCCAAAGATGCTGCTTGCAGGACTTTTTTTAACATCCTGCCAGCGCATCGCCTCAGTGTGAAAGCACTCGGGCTCTCACACTGAGACTGCAGGGGAGCCGTTTTGCAGGCACTTTACAGGCATTATTTTTAGCCCAAAAGCGCCTGAAAAATGCCTCAGTGTGAAAGGGGTCTAACTGTTAGATTTTATGAGATGAAGGGGGAAAAAAAAAAAACGGCCTAACCTATCGGCCCAAAAAATCCGGCATCCTATATCGGCTATCGCCCGCCGCGATTTCTAAATGTCGGCACCAGCCAGAGAAAAATCCATATCAGTCGACCTCTAATTTAGACTAGTAACTGTGAAAAATGACTTGGACAAGTGATTCTGAAAAGTGACTTAGACAAGTGACTAAAGCTGGCCATAGTAGAAATTCAAAGAAATTTCTTAGAAAAAAAAAAAAGGTTCTAGAACATTTAGTTCATTTTTCTAATCATTAGTGAGGTCAAATCGACATTCGTTTTCCCTGACAATAAAATCCAAAGGAGCAGGATGGAAACATTTTTGCAGACAAATTATCTTCTAACAGCGTGTGTGCTTTGCAGGGCCGGTACTAGGGGTGGGTGGGAGGGGCAGCTGCCCTGGGCGGGATGATTTAATATAAGAGGGCGCAGTTTGCCGGGTACAACCCTTCCCATTCTGCAGCATATAGCACAGGCAGAGAGCGTCTTTGTCCCTGCATGTAGATCGTAGCACACCACTACACTCGCCCCCCCTGCCTGCACAGTACACAGTACTAGTCTTTCAGCAACAGTAGAGTGAAGCAGGCGGGGCACGTGAGGTTGGGAATATATCAGCACTTTCCTGAATAAGTCTACATGTATACAACTTTTCCTCTCCTGGACAGCGGCTTCCCACCCCCCTCTCCAGTCATTTTTTATAATTCCTGCTCTATCTCTCACGCTGTGGATGTCTGTGGAAGATCACCACCTCTGCCCCCCCCCCCCCAGCCTCCTGTTATCTCTCCCTGATCTAGACTATCTCAAAGCCTATCCCTGCTCTGTATAGTGACCCCCTCCCCTCCTGTGCCCTTCTCTCAGACACCTCTTCTCTACCAGCACAGCCAAACTGAGTGCTGTTCTCTCCTGTGTCTCTGTGCTGTGAAGACATACTTTCAGGCTTCATACACACATGTCTGCTCCACATGTCAATGGGTCCTATAGAACTATACATGGAGGCTTACTGAGCTCCCCAGGCATAAGAAAACAGGAGCTACTAAACCTGGCCTTAGATGGATGAAAATTTAACTGATCCAGCAAGGACTGGACAAGTTTCAATCCTTCTGTAGTCATTCTTGCTACAGAGACATCAATTTAATGATCAACTTCTCTCAAACCAGCAGAAATGTTTCCTTAGATTTGCAGCACTGACATAGATGTCTCAACACAAAGGATTCCCTCATCCACCTTAGCTGTGTGGATTGGGGGGATCCATTCAATTTTTTTCGATCAGACGCTGATTGATAAAAAAAAAAAAGATCCATCTATGGGCAGCCTCCAGCTTACCTTACGTTATACAATCTGATTGTACAATATCTTTTGGATCTACCACCAACTATGTAGTACAAAGGCCTGCTTCATTGGATACTACTTAAATGAATTGTTTAGGTTGTCTACATATTACAAAGTTTTCGTAATTCTAAAAGAGATTGTGCAGAGATTGTACAATCAGATTGTATAGTGTATGCTATACCTATAGTGAAGTGTTCTTTTGCGTAAGTACTAACAGTGACAAATGTTTTCCCTGTTATCTTTATTCTCACCTATGCAGATTTGTTTGCCCAGGAGCTTTGTCTTTGAGTTCATCAAACACCCTGACACATTGTCTAAAGCTGTTTACACACTAGGGTTGCACCAATACCTGTTTTGTACCAACAATAGCTCAAGTACTCGCTGATACCAGTTGCCAATACCTTTGCTGTGCGGTTTGAGCTTTTACAAAATGAGTGGGCTCAAATCACACTGTAAAGAATCACATTTGATTTGAACAGGAATGTGGTGCGATTCCTGTCTGAATCACATGTGGTTTCCCGCACCACTCCAGTGTGAACCCAGACTGAAGTCATTATGACAAGCCTGGGTTCACACAATAGCGGTGTGGGAAACTGCATGTGATTCAGACAGGAATCACACCACATTCCTGTTCAAATCATATTTGATTCTTTACAGTGCGATTTGAGCCCACTCATTTAGTATGAGCTCAAATCGCAGAGAAAGTATTGGTTTTAGATATTGGAGCATTTGCACAAGTACAAGTACTCTTGCAAATGCTTAGTATCAGCAACGATACCGGTATCAGTGCCACCCTAGTACATGCTATTTTTTTTTCCAGCAAGCTGAACAGATTCCTGCATCCACTCAAAACAAGGTGGATGGAGGAATCCCCCCTCTGTGCCATTGTACTCTGACAGCAGGACTCCTCCACTGTCAGAATACAATGATCAGCGCTGCAGCCCGCAGATCATAGTTCTAGAGCACTATTTACAATCTAATGGTAATAGTGGTGCACTCTGCAAACATCACATGTGTTTTTGTGTGCTGCAAATGCTTCTACTAGCTCCGACCCCTGTGCTCTGCAACCATGGGGGGGTGGGGGGGTGGGGGGGTGGGGGGGGGGCATTTTGGCATCTTCGCCCTGGGCACTGGAATACCTTGTCCCTCCAATGGTGCTTTGCATTTGGTAAAGTCCATTCATTCCAAAATCAAATGTACTATCAGCTCAGAAAACACTCTATGAATGGAGGAGGTGGACCTTTAATTTATTCGCTGTCCTCCACTCATACAGTTTTTCCATTGCGGGAGCTGATAGAACAGCTTCTATGAATAGAGGAGGGAGCAGAAAGGGCGGGCATCATCAGCACTTTTAATGAGCATCTATGACAGGTAAAGTGGCTTGTTTTAGGCCCCGCAGCACCAAAAGATCACAGATGTGGTTGTATATGGGAACAGAGGAACACAGCAGCCACCAGCACAAAGAAGTACTGTCCCTCTTGCTGATTGAACTTCTTGCCACCCCCAGGATCTAAATCTCTGGTGCCCAAGGGCTGCATGATGCAGTCCAATTGGTACTTTTTGTGTGGCCCTTGGGGGCCCCTGTGTTTCCCTATTGCCCTGTTATAGCAACAGTCTTATGAAACATAGACCCAGTCTCCAACAACTCACATAGCAGGTTTACAGTCACTAAAAGTCTTCTGTATCATGTCTGCAGTCTCTGACCATCTCTTGTATCATGTTCCCAGCCTCTGACCTTCTCTCGTACATAATACCCCGTCCGCAGTCACTGACACTCATGGAAGTACTGTCCCTGGTGTTGATTGAACTCCTTGCCACCCCCAAGATCTAAATCTCTGGTGCCCAAGGGCTGCATGCAGTCCAATTGGTACTTTTTGTGTGGCCCTTGGGGGCCCCTGTGTTTGCCTATTGCACTGTTATAGCAACAATTATAATACCAGTCTCATGTAATATGTCTCCAGTCTATGACTGTCTTATGAAACATGGACCCAGACCCCGTCTCCAACAACTCACATAGCATGTTTACAGTCACTGAAAGTCTTCTGTATCATGTCTGCAGTCTCTGACCATCTCTTGTATCATGTTCCCAGCCTCTGACCATCTCTTGTTAATGTCCCCAGTTTCTGACAATCTCTTGTTAGATGTCCCCAGTCTCTGACCATCTCTTGTACCACGTCTGCAGTCTCTGACCATCTCTTGTACCCTGTCCGTAGTCACTGACACTCATGGAAGTAGTGTTCCTGGTGCTGATTGAACTCCTTGCTACCCCCAGAATCTAAATACCCCAGAGTGATAATGTAATTTTTTTTTTTTTTTTCAAATATATATTTTATTAGTTTTTATAGAAAAAGGGCAGAGCCCAAACAAAATACCACAATGGTACAAAATAGAAAAGTGAGGTCACAACCTCCTGACATTACATCATAATAAAGCATAGTATATTTAAAAAAAAAAAAAAAAAACTTGTCAACCTAGTTCTGTGTTATGTTATTATCACTGACGTGTACATCTTCACATTGTTACATCATCTCAGAACTTCAAATTCCGTGTATACTCATAAAGATCAGCGGTCTATATCTCAGTTGAGCATTCAGTCTTTATATAAAGACCTAACTACGTCAGTCAGGAGGCAGCTACCAGAGAGTGAATTAAAGAAATAGAAAAGCAAGTGATAGGAAAGAAAAGAAGGAAAAGTTTGGGGAGGAAAAATGGGGAAGGGAAGGTGGGGAGGGGGGTGGTTGGGTGCCAACGGAAGCTTTTAGCTAAGCAAGTCTTCCTTTAACAGAAGGACTATAAGTTGTTAGTGAGTAAGGTTCCCAATAAGGGCTTTACCTTCATCTGAATATTTAAACATATTCCAGAGCGTTCAAGTTTTCTTATAAATTGCTTGTCTATCTTGAGCCGTCAGTATAATATCTTCCATTTTGTTTATGTCCTCTACTTTCCGTAACCACATCAATATGGTTGGTGGGGAATTTTGTTTCCATAGCATGGGGATACAGGACTTGGCTGCATTTGTTCGATGGCGTAATATGGATTTTTTTTATAAGTTTTGAGCGGTATGGAAGAGACATGGAGTAGGAAAAATGCCGGGTCATTCGGAATCTGGAAATCCGTGAATTTTTGAGAAATAGAGCGGACTGCAGTCCAGAAATTCGTCAGTCTAGGACAGGACCAAAACATGTGTAGTATCGTTCCCTCTTCCTCCTGACATCGCCAGCAATATTTGGACGTATCGGGAAATATAGTATGTAAACGACTAGGTGTTAAATACCACCTCGTCAGGATTTTATAATTCATCTCTTGTATTTTAGTACATATTTAGGATTTAAGGTAGAGAGCTATCATGTTTTGTTTCTGGACTGCCGTGAAATTGCACTGAAGGTCTGTTTCCCACTTTACAATGCATGGCAGGTTAGGTGGTTGTGGAGGATAATGTAATTTTTAAAGAAACAAGTTGGGTGAAGCTTGAGGCTGTGACATTACTACACATACGTGAGCATTGCCGAGGATTTTGGGATATGGTATTTTATATGTGGCTTTTCAATCCATTTGTTTGTGTTTTTACCAATTTTAATAAATGTAGTAATCAGATTTACACTATGGGAGGTGGCATTTGCATTTCATTACATGTATGATGCCAATATATTATGAATATTGAGTGAGCGATTTGGAGGCCAGTGATTGTCCCATAGTGTGGAGGAACAACCTGCTTAATACAATCGCTGTATATGACTTCTTGTGTGAGGTTAGCATATGCTCTGGTATGATAATGCTACTGAGCGCAGATTGAGCGATCAAGAGGCGAACAATTGCCCTATGTAATTGTGCAGAAGAGCATCTTACTTGACACAAAAACTGTTTGTGACTTCTCATGTGGAAGTGGCATATGCTCTGGTAAGCCTCAGAGAGCTTTGTGTTTGTGAAGGATACAGAAATCCTGCTTCTACGGTTTTGAACTCACCCTTCAGAGGACTATTGTCCTGCATGAGGTTCACTTTTCAGGGAACTTTTGGTAGAGATATTTATTCTCTTTTAAACTCACTTGGAGGTTTTTTGTTTTTCATATTTCCATTGAATATTGTATTTGTATTCACAATGGTTATTGAGCTAACTCTTTGGTGTTGGTTCACCCTTCTGCAGAATATGAGTCATACTATTTACTATTGAGCTCGCTCTGCAGGGTGTTGTTTCACTTTTCAGAGGTTGTTCTTTTTTCCACTTTAGTTCTGGTACTTAGCGCGGCACTTAAATATTTCCAACTCCTGCACAGGATTTCCAGACTCATGTTTTAAGGCCCAAACACTGTTATGTGCTGCTTTAGCCCCATCCATCCCATTGTCAGGAATGCCAAAAGTTCCCAATCATGCCAATAGGCTAATTATGTGTGCCCCACTGGTGGCTGCCGCTTTCTTGAAAAAGATTACTTACATGCAGTTGACAGCGATCTTCCCACTGAAGTTTCAGTCATGAAACTGATGGTCAAGGGGGTGTGGCCGGCAGCCGGAGCTAATGGCTGTGTGAGGAGAGCTCCACAAGAACCACCAGCATCCAGCGCAATCCAGCAACACGGACAGCCATCCCAGACATTATCCAGGCTCCATGCACTCAGGAGACCATCCTGATAGTCATGGGCAAAAGAAAGAAGGGGCTGAGAAAACTGACCGACTTCTGTCCATTGGCGAGTACTCTTAGGCCGCAAGATGGCGCTGAGGCCTCCTGATCACGGTGCACAGCAGCCGCACTGGCACCTCTCCTAATCCAGCGGGCTCATCATCCCAACATAGCAGCGGAGGGTCCACACCTGGGGCTTTTCCCATCAACAGCCCACAAAAATCAGCCCAGAAGAGGTCCTCTGAGCACAAGTATTCAGGTGACCCTGGGGATTACAATGAGTCACAGGACAGCACAAAAGATTTTGTGGAGCAGATTAATTCCCCACCATAGGGCAACCTCTAAGTGACACTGTGATGAGGTACATGCTAGTAACACTCAGGGGATCACTGCACAGAGACATGATGCACTGTATCTCACAACTGAAATCCGATGTCTCATCTATAGGAGACAGGGTCAGCCACATTGAGGACAAAATGGGGGAATTCACTGTTGCCCACAATGAATTTAATTTAACAAGGGGTTAAATTCTGTGTTACATTTATTCATTTATATATTTACCCTTTCAGATATGTGGTCAGTAAATGCAAGGATTAAAACACACAACACAAAGAATGTAATAAAAAGTTTTACTTAGCTTTGATTAAAGATGTATTACAGATGATACGATACAGGATAAATATAGCATATTAAATTACAGGGGACCCCATAACTACTTAAAGTTCTGGAAAGCGATGATCTGTTCAAAATCTAGGCACATTCATGTCCCACATTCATGTCCATAGAAGAAGTCCGCTGGCCTGCTCTATTGTCTGACCTTTTAAAGGCTAGATGGAAGGCGCGAAAAAGCTAGTTTTATCTGGTACTAACAAAAGACTAACCATAATGTTCTCAAGACAATGACCCTCTGTGAGTGACATCTGTGAGCTCAGAAACATAATATAAATATATATATATATATATATATATATATATATATATATATATATATATATATATATATATATTACACACACACCTTAAAACTATTACTAAGTCTTGTAATTCAATAACTAAAGTTTTATATATGAATATAGACCCCATACTACAACATAATGAAACAGAGGGAGAATGGCAAGCTATGAAAGACAAAATAGCAGATTTAGAAGACAGGTCGCGAAGTAACAACATCAAACTGCGGGGGGTAGAAGAATCTGTAACCCCTGCTGAGCTAAGGCAATATGTCCAACAATTCATAGCGGCCATTTTACCTGATACCCCTGATAGGGAAGCGATAGTGGACAGAGCCCACCGCCTTCCAAAACCAAAGTTCCTACCTGAAAAGGTTCCCAGGGACGTTATCACTTGCATCCACTTTTTCCACGTCAAAGACGAGATCATGCGTTACACTAGGAGAAATCAACCCCTCCCAAGTCCCTTCTCTGGCATATCTGTATTTGCAGACCTGTTGCAACACACCATGATGGCACGCAGGAAATTGTCTACACCTACCAAACTGCTGCCAAACCACAAGATGCCATACTTGTGGGGCTTCCCCACAAAAATCCTCATCACAAAAGATAACCGCACCATGTCATCATGACAATTGAAGACGGGTTGGCCCTGGGCAAGGAGATGGAATCTGCTACCAGAAGACACCAACATCATCCCTCTACATCCCCACCACAAAGATTGTCTCCAGAATGGCAAGCAGCATAATCTCATTGCTATCACTACCCACTACCTTTCGTGTGTGTGTGTATGTATGTGTATATATAATATATATGTGTGTGTATATATATATATATGTGTGTGTGTGTGTGTGTGTGTGTGTATGTGTGTATATGTATGTATATATATATATATATATATATATATATATATATATATATTAATAATAATAAACTTCAGGTGGGTTACCCTCTTTTCTTAGATCCTGTCCGATCAAGGCACCGTCAAGGTGGACTCCCAACCTTCCACCATAAATGGATAGAAAAAAGACGTGGACCGATGCTTGATGCAAAAAGTGTCTTTACTGAAAATGTTCCAATTAGTACAAGCAAGCCACTGTACAGTTCCGAGCGCACATCGCTCTTCAGCTCTTCGTAATGACCTTAACCATCTCATTTATACATAAAGAATTGTCCTCGCTGTCTGAACAACTTACCAAGATTGAATCAGAATTACGCTCAGCAATGAGTTTGGAGGAATTCAACAGATGTAAAGAGTTGGCTGATGAGAATATTAATAAATATCAGTTTGAATTGGAAACTAGGAAACGCAACAAATTTGATCGGGACATTGAGGATTATGAAAGAAATCAGGTATACCGATGGCCCCGTCCTTACAATCGACGAGGTCGTAACGAATATGGTAACCACAGGAGAGACATGTCCGATAACTCTTCAGCTAATACAGACACCGATTCCTCATCTAATTTTTTGCAAGGAGATCGGATAGAGTTGTCCACTACCCGGATGCAAACCAGATCCCGTTACAACAGAGAAGGGAGTCAAGACGGATATCGTTACACACGAGGCAACCGTGGCCGATCAAGGGAGACTTAGTACACAATATCTCCAGGCAGGTCTTGTCATCAGAAGAGGTAGGACTTTTTAACCGTGGTTTATCATATTGTCCTAAAAGTCATTTAGACCCTTTCCAGTTAGACCAAGATCTGTATCGCCTTTTTCGTAATATTAGATGGAAGGTTCATTTTCTTCATAAACCATTTATTCAGAATGAAACAACTGAAGGGAGGTTGGATAACAAATCCTTGGGACTGATAACGAAATCTAAATCTGTTCCCCCCACTACTTATGTACCGGTTGAAATGTTTGTACAAGAAGTTACCCGAGACATTAAACGTCTGATTCAACAAGTAGACTTTAAAGATCGTGTACCTAATAATTTGTCTCCTCATGAAAAATCAGCCTTGCGAGAGTTAACTAAGCAGAGAGATATCATTTGTAAGCCCGCGGATAAAGGGGGTTCGTGGTTATTATGGATCCTCAGGCATATGAAAATGAGATTAAGCGCCAACTGGATGATGACACAGTATATAAACCCTTACACTCTGATCCCACATGGAGTATTAAAAAAAACTTTAGAAAATATTGTCAAGCCAGCATTTAAGGAAGGGCACATTTCGCATGACCTTCAAGTTTTCTTGTTACCATCACATACCCGTGTCCCGGTTTTATACACACTTCCCAAGATCCATAAGGATAAACAGTCCCCACCAGGGCGCCCGATTGTATCAGGGAATGACTCGATTTTTGTACCCACAGCCAAGCTATTGGACAGAGTGTTATCGCCGTTGGTGAAAAATACTCCATCCTTTATCAAGGACTCTGGTGACTTTCTCTCCAAAATTAGGGACTTACCACCTATCAAAGAGGATTTTATTCTTGTCACTTGGGATGTAACTAGCTTGTACACGTCAATTCCACACAAATCTGGTACTAAAGCAGCGATCAACCTGATTAGGGAATGTCGGAAATACTCGGATGCACAGATTCTCTTTTTTGAAAAATTGTTTAATCTGATTTTGCATAACAATTATTTTCTTTTTAGGGACCAGTTCTATGTACAACTCACGGGGGTTGCTATGGGCTCCAATGTTGCCCCGCCATATGCATGTTCTTTCATGCATGATTTTGAACAGAGGAACATTTTTTCTAATGGAAGTTTTCGGGAACATTGCGCCACCTGGTGGCGATATATAGATGACGTTTTTGCTATATGGCGGGGCAACATTGAATCTCTTAAAGCCTTTAATGAAACCAATAATAGTTTCTCATCAAATATCCAGTTTCAAATACATATCGGCGGGGACTCGGTCCCCTTTCTAGATACACCGGTATATGTTAAGCAGGGATTGATTGAAACGGATATATACACTAAGCCTACGGATAGGAATCAGTTACTTAGGTATGACAGTTACCATCCCCCTCATGTGTTTGGGTCTATTGTCAGAAGCCAACTGCTTAGAGTTATACGTATTGTGAGTGATATTACAATAAAAGATCAGAGACTGGACGAGATGTGCTGTAAGTTTAAAGAGCGGGGTTATCCGGAGGGCCTGATCAGATGGGAACTAAATAGAATCCTGAAACCATCTGATAATTGTCAATATAATAAAAAATATCATCCTGACAGACCCAGGATCCCATTTGTCTTCCAATTTAATAGCTATAGTGATAAAATATTTAATGTATTAAGAAAGCATTGGGCGATCCTAAGACGATCATACCCACAGATAGAAGAATTCCAACAGATCCCCATGAAGGCTTATCGGCGCAATAAAACCCTGCGTGATTTTCTGGTACGATCTGAATTCAAACCTGAAAATCAGGAGGAGAGAAGGGTCACCTTTCTCGGTAGGAAAAAGAAGGGTTGTTATCCTTGTCTTGGTTGCGTCCAATGCAATCTGATGCTTAAAGGCGATCATTTTTTTCATCCTGTAACGAAGACTAGGATAACAATAAATGGTTTCTACACATGCCAGTCCTCTTATGTGATTTACATTCTTATGTGCCCCTGTAATTTGATTTACGTATGCGAGACGACCCAGGAGTTAAAAGAACGCATTGCACAGCATCGTAGTACAATTCGACATCCTCAGTCGGGTCTCCCTGTGTCGCGTCATTTTGCCGAGATGGGACACAGGGACACTGACTTAAGATTTATGATATTGGAAGAAATTCCCCGTGATAAAAGAGGGGGGGACAGGATTTTAAAACTGAAGAGACGTGAGGTCTGGTGGATTAATAAATTACAGTCCTTGCATCCCGATGGTATGAACAAGGACTATGATTTATACTTATTTGTATAGGATATGACAATTTGACACATGGGGATCGTAGTCATGTTTTATATGTATTATACTCCCGTAGATCGTTTGGAAGGAATTCCTGTTGGGAATGTGAAACAAAAGAATACTAGCTGGAATCTTTGATGAGATCTGAGAAACGACCAAGAATGTCATTACTAATATGATAATATATTGAATGTGATGTATATCTAAAAGAGTTCACTTGCTACATAATATCGTATTGATGGAAGATGAGAGAGAAATGCGCATATTAGGATGACTATGTATATAGTAGAATGTATATTGAAGGATAGGAAATATCTTCACTTTGTTTGGCTGAAATAATAAGGGTTAATTACCTTATTAGGTGGTTGTTTGTCTGTTTTTTAGTAATTAAGTTGATACACATGTGTGAGGCGGACTGGGTGTGAATAAGAGGAAATCTGTGTTTTGGCTTTTCACACACAGCCAAAATAGCCTGACGAAGAGCGATGTGCGCTCGGAACTGTACAGTGGCTTGCTTGTACTAATTGGAACATTTTTAGTAAAGACACTTTTTGCATCAAGCATCGGTCCACGTCTTTTTTCTATATATGTATGTATGTATGTGTGTGTATGTAATATATAAAATATAAAATTCTCCTCGGTTTTCATCTGAAACAGGATGTCTGTTCTAGGTTGTTGGTAGCTAAATCCCCCCTCAAATCATTGCGAAAGTTTTCGCACATAGTGAACTTGTTCACCTTTTTATGCTTTTGTTCCTAATTTTATTTGTTTTCTATGTTCCAACTGTACCCGAGGAGCACTATGAAGAAGCCACCTTAATTCTACACTGACTATCCATTGATGAAGAATTCACCACCTTAGATCGGCACTGGCTGGCTATTCCTGACCCAACAGCACCACCTACAGGTAAAAAAAACTACAATTGCTACAAAATAGATTACCATCAACCCTTAAGATCTTTTATAACCGCTTACCGGCCGGCTCACGCCGATATACGTCGCAGTCATGATAAAAATTGCTGATCGCCGCCATTACTCGTAAACAAAAAAATTAATAAAAATGCCATAAAACTATCCCCTAGTTTGTAGACGCTATAACTTTTGCGCAAACCAATCAATAAATGCTTATTGCGTTTTTTTTTTTTCCAAAAATATGTAGAAGAATACGTATTGGCCTAAACTGAGGAAAACATTTTTTTTTAATATATTTTTTGGGGTGTGTGTGTGGAGATCGATATACCAAAAGAAAGGTCTATTTGTGGGGTAAAAAGGGCATCAATTTTGTTTTGGAGCCACGTTGCACGACTGCGCAATTGTCAGTTAAAGCGATGCAGTGCCGAATCGCAAAAAGTGCTCTGGTCTTTGGGCAGCCAAATGGTCCGGGGCTTAAGTGGTTAACCACTTGCCGACCGCCGCACGACTATATACGTCGACAGAGCGGCACGGGCAGGCAAAAGGACGTATATGTACGTCCTTGCCTGCCCGCGGGTGGGGGGTCCTATCGGACCCCCCCCCGGTGCCTGCGGCGGTCGGCAAATCTCCCCCGGCGATCGGAGGTGAGGGGGAGGCCATCCATTCGTGGCCCCCCCCTCGCGATCGCTCTCAGCCAATGGGATCATTTCCCTGCCTCTGTATTGTACACAGAGGCAGAGGAAATGATGTCATCTCTCCTCGGCTCGGTATTTTCCGTTCCGGGCCGAGGAGAGAAGACTGCAATGTAAGTGCACCAACACACTACACACAGTAGAACATGCCAGGCACACTAAACACCCCGATCCCCCCCCCGATCACCCCCGATCCCCCCCCAATCACCCCCCCCCCTGTCACAAACTGACACCAAGCAGGTTTTTTTTTTTTTTTTTTTTTTTTCTGATTACTGTATTGGTGTCAGTTTGTGACAGTTACAGTGTCAGGGCAGTGAGTGTTAGGCCCCCTGTAGGTCTAGGGTACCCCCCTAACCCCCCCTAATAAAGTTTTAACCCCTTGATCACCCCCTGTCACCAGTGTCGCTAAGCGATCATTTTTCTGATCGCTGTATTAGTGTCGCTGGTGACGCTAGTTAGGGACGTAAATATTTAGGTTCGCCGTCAGAGTTTTATAGCGACAGGGACCCCCATATACTATCTAATAAATGTTTTAACCCCTTGATTGCCCCCTAGTTAACCCTTTCACCACTGATCACTGTATAACCGTTACGGGTGACGCTGGTTAGTTTGTTTATTTTTTATAGTGTCTGGGCACCCGCCGTTTATTACCGAATAAAGATTTAGCCCCCTGATCGCCCGGCGGTGATATGCGTCGCCCCAGGCAGCGTCAGATTAGCGCCAGTACCGCTAACACCCACGCACGCAGCATACGCCTCCCTTAGTGGTATAGTATCTGTACAGATCAATATCTGATCCGATCAGATCTATACTAGCGTCCCCAGCAGTTTAGGGTTCCCAAAAACACAGTGTTAGCGGGATCAGCCCAGATACCTGCTAGCACCTGCGTTTTGCCCCTCCGCCCAGCTCGGCCCAGCCCACCCAAGTGCAGTATCGATCGATCACTGTCACTTACAAAACACTAAACGCATAACTGCAGCGTTCGCAGAGTCAGGCCTGATCCCTGCGATCGCTAACAGTTTTTTTGGTAGCATTTTGGTGAAATGGCAAGCACCAGCCCCAGGCAGCGTCAGGTTAGTGCCAGTACCGCTAACACCCACGCACCGTACACCTCCCTTAGTGGTATAGTATCTGAACGCATCAATATCTGATCCGATCAGATCTATACTAGCGTCCCCAGCAGTTTAGGGTTCCCAAAAACGCAGTGTTAGCGGGATCAACCCAGATACCTGCTAGCAACTGCGTTTTACCCCTCCGCCCGGCCCAGCCCAGCCCACCCAAGTGCAGTATCGATCGATCACTGTCACTTACAAAACACTAAACGCATAACTGCAGCGTTCGCAGAGTCAGGCCTGATCCCTGCGATCGCTAACAGTTTTTTTTGTAGCGTTTTGGTGAACTGGCAAGCACCAGCCCCAGGCAGCGTCAGGTTAGTGCCAGTAGCGCTAACACCCACGCACGCACTGTACACCTCCCTTAGTGGTATAGTATCTGAACTGATCAATATCTGATCCGATCAGATCTATACTGGCGTCCCCAGCAGTTTAGGGTTCCCAAAAACGCAGTGTTAGCGGGATCAGCCCAGATACCTGCTAGCACCTGCGTTTTGCCCCTCCGCCCGGCCCAGCCCAGCCCACCCAAGTGCAGTATCGATCACTGTCACTTACAAAACACTAAATGCATAACTGCAGCGTTCGCAGAGTCAGGCCTGATCCCTGCGATCGTTAACAGTTTTTTTGATAGCGTTTTGGTGAACTGGCAAGCGCCAGCGGCCTAGTACACCCCGGTCGTAGTCAAACCAGCACTGCAGTAACACTTGGTGACGTGGCGAGTCCCATAAGTGCAGTTCAAGCTGGTGAGGTGGCAAGCACAAATAGTGTCCCGCTGCCACCAAGAAGACAAACACAGGCCCGTCATGCCCATAGTGCCCTTCCTGCTGCATTCGCCAATCCTAATTGGGAACCCACCACTTCTGCAGCGCCCGTACTTCCCCCATTCACATCCCCAACCAAATGCAGTCGGCTGCATGAGAGGCATTTTTATGTCCTCCCGAGTACCCCTACCCAACGAACCCCCCCAAAAAAGATGTTGTGTCTGCAGCAAGCGCGGATATAGGCGTGACACCCACTATTATTGTCCCTCCTGTCCTGACAATCCTGGTCTTTGCATTGGTGAATGTTTTGAACGCTACCATTCACTAGCTGAGTATTAGCGTAGGGTACAGCATTGCACAGACTAGGACACACTTTCACAGGGTCTCCCAAGATGCCATCGCATTTTGAGAGACCCGAACCTGGAACCGGTTACAGTTATAAAAGTTACAGTTACAAAAAAAGTGTAAAAAAAAAAAAAAAAAACACAAACAAAAATATAAAATAAAAAATAATAGTTGTCGTTTTATTGTTCTCTCTCTATTCTCTCTTTCTCTATTCTCTCTATTGTTCTGCTCTTTTTTACTGTATTCTATTCTGCAATGTTTTATTGTTATTATGTTTTATCATGTTTGCTTTTCAGGTCTGCAATTTTTTATACTTTACCGTTTACTGTGCTTTATTGTTAACCATATTTTTGTCTTCAGGTACAGCATTCACGACTTTGAGTGGTTATACCAGAATGATGCTTGCAGGTTTAGGTATCATCTTGGTATCATTCTTTTCAGCCAGCGGTCGGCTTTCATGTAGAAGCAATCCTAGCGGCTAATTAGCCTCTAGACTGCTTTTACAAGCAGTGGGAGAGAATGCCCCCCCCCCACTGTCTTCCGTGTTTTTCTCTGGCTCTCCTGTCTCAACAGGGAACCTGAGAATGCAGCCGGTGATTCAGCCAGCTGACCATAGAGCTGATCAGAGACCAGAGTGGCTCCAAACATCTCTATGGCCTAAGAAACCGGAAGCTACGAGCATTTTATGACTTAGATTTCGCCGGATGTAAATAGCGCCATTGGGAAATTGGGAAAGCATTTTATCATACCGATCTTGGTGTGGTCAGATGCTTTGAGGGCAGAGGAGAAATCTAGGGTCTAATAGACCCCAATTTTTTCAAAAAAGAGTACCTGTCACTACCTATTGCTATCATAGGGGATATTTACATTCCCTGAGATAACAATAAAAATGATTAAAAAAAAAAAAAATGAAAGGAACAGTTTTAAAATAAAATAAAAAAGCAAAAAAATAATAAAGAAAAAAAAAAAAAAAAAAAAAAAAGCACCCCTGTCCCCCCTGCTCTCGCGCTAAGGAGAACGCAAGCGTCGGTCTGGCGTCAAATGTAAACAGCAATTGCACCATGCATGTGAGGTATCACCGCGACGGTCAGATCGAGGGCAGTAATTTTAGCAGTAGACCTCCTCTGTAAATCTAAAGTGGTAACCTGTAAAGGCTTTTAAAGGCTTTTAAAAATGTATTTATTTTGTTGTCACTGCACGTTTGTGCGCAATTGTAAAGCATGTCATGTTTGGTATCCATGTACTCGGCCTAAGATCATCTTTTTTATTTCATCAAACATTTGGGCAATATAGTGTGTTTTAGTGCATTAAAATGTAAAAAAGTGTGTTTTTTCCCCAAAAAATGCGTTTGAAAAATCGCTGCGCAAATACTGTGTGAAAAAAAAAAATTAAACACCCACCATTTTAATCTGTAGGGCATTTGCTTTAAAAAAATATATAATGTGTGGGGGTTCAAAGTAATTTTCTTGCAAAAAAAAATATTTTTTTCATGTAATCAAAAAGTGTCAGAAAGGGCTTTGTCTTCGAGTGGTTAGAAGAGTGGGTGATGTGTGACATAAGCTTCTAAATGTTGTGCATAAAATGCCAGGACAGTTCAAACCCCCCCCAAATGACCCCATTTTGGAAAGTAGACACCCCAAGCTATTTGCTGAGAGGCATGTCGAGTCCATGGAATATTTTATATTGTGACACAAGTTGCGGGAAAGAGACAAATTATTTATTTTTTTTTTTTTTTTTGCACAAAGTTGTCACTAAATGATATATTGCTCAAACATGCCATGGGAATATGTGAAATTACACCCCAAAATACATTCTGTTGCTTCTCCTGAGTACGGGGATACCACATGTGTGAGACTTTTTGGGAGCCTAGCCACGTATGGGACCCCGAAAACCAAGCACCGCCTTCAGGCTTTCTAAGGGCGTAAATTTTTGATTTCACTCTTCACTGCCTATCACAGTCTCGGAGGCCATGGAATGCCCAGGTGGCACAAACCCCCCCCAAATGACCCCATTTTGGAAAGTAGACACCCCAAGCTATTTGCTGAGAGGTATAGTGAGTATTTTGCAGACCTCACTTTTTGTCACAAAGTTTTGAAAATTAAAAAAAGAAAAAAAAAATTTTTTTTTTTGTCTTTCTTCATTTTCAAAAACAAATGAGAGCTGCAAAATACTCACCATGCCTCTCAGCAAATAGCTTGGGGTGTCTACTTTCCAAAATGGGGTCATTTGGGGGGGGTTTGTGCCACCTGGGCATTCCATGGCCTCCGAAACTGTGATAGGCAGTGAAGAGTGAAATCAAAAATGTACACCCTTAGAAATCCTGAAGGCGGTGATTGGTTTTCGGGGTCCCGTACGCGGCTAGGCTCCTAAAAAGTCCCACACATGTGGTATCCCCGTACTCAAGAGAAGCAGCAGAATGTATTTTGGGGTGCAATTCCACATATGCCCATGACCTGTGTGAGCAATATATCATTTAGTGACAACTTTGTGCAAAAAAAAAAATAAATAAATAAATAAATTGTCACTTTCCCGCAACTTGTGTCAAAATATAAAATATTCCATGGACTCAACATGCCTCTCAGCAAATAGCTTGGGGTGTCTACTTTCCAAAATGGGGTCATTTGGGGGGGTTTGTGCCATCTGGGCATTTTATGGCCTTCAAAACTGTGATAGGTAGTGAGGAGTAAAATCAAAAATGTACGCCCTTAGAAATCCTGAAGGCAGTGATTGGTTTTCGGGGCCCCGTATGCGGCTAGGCTCCCAAAAAGTCCCACACATGTGGTATCCCCATACTCAGGAGAAGCAGCTAAATGTATTTTGGGGTGCAATTCCACATATGCCCATGGCCTGTGTGAGCAATATATCATTTAGTGACAACTTTTTGTAATTTTTTTTTTTTTTTTTTTCATTATTCAATCACTTGGGACAAAAAAAATGAATATTCAATGGGCTCAACATGCCTCTCAGCAATTTCCTTGGGGTGTCTACTTTCCAAAATGGGGTCATTTGTGGGGGTTTTGTACTGCCCTGTCATTTTAGCACCTCAAGAAATGACATAGGCAGTCATAAATTAAAGACTGTGTAAATTCCAGAAAATGTACCCTAGTTTGTAGGCGCTATAACTTTTGCGCAAACCAATAAATATACACTTATTGACATTTTTTTTACCAAAGACATGTGGCCAAATACATTTTGGCCTAAATGTATGACTAAAATTGAGTTTATTGGATTTTTTTTAGAACAAAAAGTAGAAAATATCATTTTTTTTCAAAATTTTCGGTCTTTTTCCGTGTATAGCGCAAAAAATAAAAACGGCAGAGGTGATCAAATACCATCAAAAGAAAGCTCTATTTGTGGGAAGAAAAGGACGCAAATTTCGTTTGGTTACAGCATTGCATGACCGCGCAATTAGCAGTTAAAGCGACGCAGTGCCAAATTGTAAAAAGTGCTCTGGTCAGGAAGGGGGTAAATCCTTCCGGGGCTGAAGTGGTTAATACACTACTCATGACACTGTCAATTGTCTCTGTTCATGGCCTAAATAGCCCGTTCAAAAGAAGCTTCATGTGGAAGGAAATAGACAATCTTAAAGGCGATTTACTCTGCATTTAGGAGACTCATTTCATGACAAACAAACAACCTAAATGCTCCCATAGAGCCTTCCCACATATCTTCACCACCACAGCACCAGTGAAAAAAAAAAAAAGGGGAGTGCTGATAGCGGTTAAACATTCTATCGTATTTAAATTGCATGTTGTAATCTGCGATCCAAATGGAAGGTTTATAATCCTGATCTGCGACATGAACAACATGACATATACCTTGGTAAACCTCTAAGCACCTATTAAGGCTCCATGCACACTGGAGCTCAAAAGAGCTTTTTCTGGATGCCAGATTGCTGGCAGAAAACGCTGGTTGAAAAACAGCGTTTTGTACTAGCGTTTATGCGCTTTTTTAGCGTTTATGCGTGTTTTTGATAAAAATACACAGAAGACACTCCAAAAATCCCACAATGCATTCCCAAACTCCTACAATGCATTGAAAAAATATAATTTTTTACCCTAGGAGCCATTTAAGAGCAGAAAGAGCACTGTCTTCAGCAGAGAGCTGTCTACTGTTGCTAGCTGCGTTCACTCTGGATCCAGCCGTGAAGACAATGCAGGAAATGCTCCTCTTGATTTTGTTCCATCGGATCAGAAGATGGAGAGAAATGAATGAGAGTACCAGAGTTCGTCGGTACTGGACCCATCCGTTGATGGACCAATGCATATCTTCAGGATATTTCACCAGCCTATACGTTCAGCTGTGTAACTATCCTGAAAAGTTTTTTTAACTTTACAAGGATGTCTGTTGGCACATTTTGACAATCTTCTGGATGTTACTTTTTTTTTTTTTTTTTTTTGCTAAACAGTCATGTTTTCCGCAGTTGTCTTTAAAAAATATACATTTTTTAAAAATATTGTTTGCCTTTTTTACAGAAACATTTTTTTTTTTAATGCAGAATTATTTTTTTGCTTGGACAATATTTTATCCACAAAAAAATTGCTTGTTGATTTTTTTTTTTTTTTTTTTTTTATATTTTTTTATAAAATAAAAATGATTGGATATAAAAAATGTTAGTTTGTAAATTTTTCCCCATTTTAAAATTTTATTGACAACATTTTTTAATGTTTTTGTAGGTTCCTGGCCACAGGACAATCGTTTGTCTCGCTACATCACTAGTTTCTGATGGGTGTAAGCACGGTGGGAAAAGTGACCCGGGAGACCTGCCTTGCTCTGTGGGAGGAGTTAAATAACGATATGATGCCTGAGCCTACAGAAGAAACGTGGGAACAGGTGACTAAGGATTTTTGGGAAAAGACAGTTTCCAAACTGTATAGGATCTCTGGATGGAAAGCATGTCCGCGTCAAAAAACCACCTAACTCCGGGGTGCGTTATTTGTACTTGTGGCATTGGCGGATGCAAATCTGCAATTCATATTTGTGGATGTGGGGGCCTACGGGAGTCAGGGGGATGCCCGAATATTCTGGAAGTCTGCACTGGGTCATCGGCTGCACAAAGGATGGCTAGTGATTTCTTCTTGTAGGCCACTTCCGGGCACTACGGAGCTCGGTCTTCCACTGGTGATGATAGCCAATGAAGCATGTGGCTTAGCAGAAAATCAAATGCGCCCATATAGTGGAAGCGGACTTACCAGCAGAGAATTTACAACTATAGACTAAGCCGAGCCAGACGTGTTGTGGAGTGCACAGCAAAGAGGCGTATACTTCTCTCCGCCATGCAGCTTGATGTGGAGAGCACTATAGCTAGCATGCTGTGTGCTGCATAACTTTTTAATTGTGAACGAGAGAGTCACCACAGAACCTGCACCCCCAAACCCAGGACATGATATGCAATTCATGGACTTGCGCAGCACTGCTAGAATTATAAACATCCGGAGTCAGTTTGCCAATTTTTTTTTTGTTTCCCCTGCTGGTAGTTTGGCCTGGCAAGACCAATATATTTAGTTAATTTGTTCTTGATATTAGCCTTTTAGTTACTTACCTTGAATGATATCACAGATTTTAAAAAATGCATTTTTTTTTTAAATTTCAATAAAGTTAAGTAAATTTTAATAAAGTTCATTACATTACAATAAAGTTCAGATCTTTTTGCTTCTTTTTTTTATTTGGTAATGGAAAATCATACAACAAAACATTATGATTTTACCACATTACTTTAATATAGTGTAACTTTTTTTTTTTTTAAAAAAAAAGGTCAAAACTGTAACAACTGGCCAATAACTTTTTATCTGATATCAATAAAATGGGTGACAACTTCAAAAAACACAAATTTAATAAAAATAAAATCATAATTGCTCATAAACAGGATATTCACTCTGTGATTCCTGGCAAGGTGATTTGGAGGGATTAGTGGTGCTAAATAAATGTACCCGGTGTTGAGGTGGGGATGGCATGCTTGCTGGAGAACATTTTGTACGTAGGAGAGACCTAGCACATTGTATGAGTACGAAGAAGGCCCAGAAGGAGCAGTGGTAGAGGGACCTGGCACATAGGTGGACTGGTACACTGGTGGCCCAGGAGG
The DNA here is from genome assembly GCF_042186555.1 of Aquarana catesbeiana. Taxonomy (NCBI): domain Eukaryota; kingdom Metazoa; phylum Chordata; class Amphibia; order Anura; family Ranidae; genus Aquarana; species Aquarana catesbeiana. Next base: position 271,303,548 of record NC_133324.1, read on the forward strand.
AGCAGTGGAAAAGGGACCTGGCACATAGGTGGACTGGTACACTAGTGGCCCAGGAGGAGCAGTGGAAGAGGGACCTGGCACATAGGTGGACTGGTACACTGGTGATTCAAAGGGGGGACAATGGGGAGGGGTAAGGGAGGGAGTTCTTGATATGAGATATCAAGTGGAAAAGCGGTTATTTTAGCAATGAGTGACCAGAGGTAGTTACATGAAATAATCAATTTATTAAATGATTTAAAATCCACAAAATGTGTGAGAGGCAAACATGGAGGTTATGCTGACAGTATGGATATGGCAAAAAAACAACAAAAATAACCAAGGTATTACTATACCTAGGACAACATTAAAAACAGACACACATACACAACGACACCGACACGGTCCGGACTTAATATGCTGTTCGGCAGCTAGTGGGTCTAAATCAATGTAGGCAAGCACAATGGCATAGCCGTCTGGTGTAGGTGGTTATTTCAAGGACTATGCTGCCGAGGAGCATATATTGGGGGGGGGGGGGGGGCCGGGGAGGAAAGAGGGAAAGGGAACTGTTAGGGGGTCATTGGAGATGGTTGCCTGGCAGCCGGATGACAAGAGTGGATGGAGTACCTGGCTGTGTCCAGCAATGGCAAGGTAATGATTGTTGGTGCAGAATGGTATACAAAACATGTATAGCTAGGCACGCTATAAAGTCAAGATGGTCTAGTAACAGTAGACTTTATACAGCACAAGTCACCGCAGAATTGCGAATAAACTCCGATAGGCACTGCTCATTAGCATATGGATTGAATATAAGCCCGGTATCGGTAACATCTATGCAGACAGTTGTCAAAGGTACTATGCATATATTAAAGCAGGAGTTTGGTTATTCCACTCATACGTTACCGCCCTATTGGTGGAGGGAGGGAGGGCTCCGGACACTCTGAAAACAAGTCCTCTGGTCGCCCAGGAGGAGCAGTGGAAGAGGGACCTGGCACATAGGTGGACTGGTACACTGGTGGCCCAGGAGGAGCAGTGGAAGAGGGAACTGGCACTATTTCAGATGAGGTGGAATTATTTGGTTAAAGAGGAGGAAGCAGTGCTGGAGATGTTGCCAAAAGGAGAAACCAAAATGGGTGGTGTTGGCCTTCCACTTCTTTGCGACACTCTGCAGGCCAACACATATGTGTACATGTTCTCCATGCACTGCTTCTCCCTTTCAGCATCAAGATCTGAAAGCAGCATGAATAGGCTGCAACAGAAAGTCGCACGAGGATGACTATGGTCCATAAAGACATCGTTTTCGGTTCTCTGTTTGTTTAAATCATCAATCAGCTGTACAATGCGCTGTTCCGTTTGGTTGCGGTTGGTGTTGTCTGGTTCACGCTGCCGACGATTACCACGTCCACGACCACCCCTGGCAGAGCATGCGTTGCGAACTGTATTTTCCTATGAAGAAAAAAAGCAGATAATTGATTTTTATTAAAGATGGATAGATATATTAGATAATAATAAGAAATATACCTGCTCATTTTCCGGATCAATACCCCCAACTTCTGACGGCGTGGACAATGTGCTAAGATTTGGGGAAACAGTCGCCTGTGCAACACTTCCTTCCCTCTGATCATCCTCCTCATCTGCCTCTGTCTCAGCATTCCAATTTGATGTGGTTCTAAAGATAACAGAAATGTTGTGACTACTGTTAAAAACATTTTAGTTATTTTAAAAAATATTATTGTAATTTTTTTGGTAAAATATTAAAAAATTTAAATTTACAAAATAAAGCTATAAAAAATTTAATAAATTGAAAATTGTATTTTGAAATAAATGTTTACAATATTTATTGAATATTTAAAAATATTTAAAAAACGTAATAACATTTCAAATGTGATTTTTATTTTATTTTTTTTTATTTTAAAAAATAAATACAATTTTTATTAATATTAGTTAAAATATTTAAAAATTATAATATTATTTTTTAAAAATCAATGAAGTTTAAAAACACACATTTTTAAAACATAATTTTATAAAAAATTTAAAAAAAATTTGATTAGTTTAAATATTTTAAAAATTAATACAATTATTTAAAAAAAAAATCTTATAAAAAGTGTAATATACTCAGTACCAATGCTACATCACCCCACTGGCCCCTCCCTGCAATAAAAATGACTTAAGCTCTTGACTCCATGGAGCATCTTAGGAAAGGCAGCTCTTCTGCTAAGGGGTGTGACCTAATATTTGAAGGTGCTCCACTGCGGTGTGCAAGCAACTTTTCTTTTACTTCCCTCCTTATTCGGTCAACTAGTGACTTCCATCGAGTCTGCAAAGCCACAACTGAGGCAAAAAAAGGGATTTATTAAGCATTTTTGAAACTATATACAACATGCACATAAAAACATTCCATTCATGCACGCATCTGCACTTCGATCTTTCTTCATCCTATGGGTCATTCCATCCCAGTCCTCCTGCAGCAGATCTCATTCTAGTCGTTCCTTTTTGATACACAGTCCCCATGGTGAGGGTGAGACAAGTCCCAAATTGCAGGGTGCATTTGCTCTGCAGCAATGAGCTGTGACTGCGAAACGTCCTTTGCCATTTTGCAAAAGACTCACCAGATGTGTGTACAGCAAGAGAGGAGGTGATCTGCTCAAGATGGGTGGATGGGAGGTCAAATTTTGCTTCCTGTATGCACAGAATTTCCTGTATCTTTTTTTTTAGCTGTGACATAAACACTGGACGCTAATTAACGTGCGTTTATCGGCGTTTGTTGTTTCTTAGCGTTTTTTGTGGTCAGAAAAACGGCTCTATGAACACGATTTTATGGCATTCAGAGAACAGCCCATAAACTCTACTGCTGATAAAAGCTAATAAAACGTCCATGTGTGCATGGACACATAGGATAACATAGAGTAGAGTTCATAGGCTGTTAAAAAAAACACCCAAACTCCAAAAAACTTCTGTTTATGAGCTCCAGTGTGCATGGAGCCTAAAGATGTTAAGGTAATATGGTCAGTACAGATGCAAAGCATGGGAGGAAATGTTCTGCACAGAATACCAGTAGCATTTTTAGGCCCATTGATCTTGTTTTTTAAATCAATGTGTTTTTCAAAAGCTGACCAATTTGCGGTGTGCGTGTGATTTGCTCATCTTACGTTGAGGTCTAAAGCTGAGGATTCTTCTGCAATTTCTGAGAAGTGATCATACCGCATCTTACCTTTAGCAAGAAATCTTTGATACAAGATTCCAAATATAATCGCCAACAGGACTGTACAGACAATAGACACTGTGGCTGCTGTACTCCCCTGTGGTTCACCCCGGGCTGCAAAAACATGAGAACCCGTAAGACATTACACACAGCCATTCAGAACATAAATGGTCTTTGGAAAAACAGAAGGTACTATGCCGATGGTGCTCAAGGCAACATTCAATGTGGTGTGTTGGTAGGGGGGCAATTATACGTGTGACTCCTTGCAAGCCATATCAAGTGGATTCCTGTTCCCCCTTCTTCCTGGGGTACTGCTACGTGCGGGCACACTGGATGGTCTGGCTGCTGTGTGGGGAGGCTCTGATCGAGGGGTACATCCAAACTCAGTGGTAATTATGTGCAAAGTGTTGCTAAACAAACTTGCCTATGCTGTAATTCTTTTAAATAAGCTGGACATACTGTTATAAATTTTTCTTCTTTTTTGTAGCAAACTCATCCTCTGAAGAGACCCCAAAATTCATGGGTCGAAACGCGTCAGGATTGTTATGCAATAGCCTTATCATATGCTGTGTATAACCTATGTTTGCTATTATATGTATTTGGTATGGGTATTTTCCCACTGGAGCTCCCAATTTATATTTATATGTTACATTCATTCATTACCCTTCAATAAAGCACTTTAATATAATATTTTATTTAATGCCTTGTTCATATCTATGGTTAGCTGCCTAAAAACCCCGCTCGGGGGACCTTTTTCCATTTTTTTGTCCATATTGGGGTGAGCAGCATTGACTCCTTAATGTGTCTTCCCTCTTTTACATTCAAATGAGCTAAACCCAGAAAACGTAATATATTGCAGCTTACAACTTATTAAGTATGGCTGCATTCTTTTTTCAGGCTCTTACTTTATTTTCACCCGGGGATCCTGATAGTAACCTTTCCTGTCCTTGTGTGGCCAAGGCTATTTTAGTGATCTTTTTTATAGCATAAATATGTGGAATTATACATTTTGGTTACCATGTGTTTTTAGAATCTAGGCTTCCCCTATGCATATGCTAATGAACTTGACTGGTTCATGAAGCTCATGCAACAGAAAGTGATTTTGGCAGAAAGTAGGAGGAGGAAACAAAGGGCTTGAACTCAGCCACGTGCTGAAGAAAGGAATAGTGCCCCATCATTGGTGTCAGTGGGAGGAATAGTGCCCCATCATTGGTGTCAGTGGGAGAAATACCGCCCCATCATGGGTGTCAGTGGGAGGAATACCGCCCCATCATGGGTGTCAGTGGGAGGAATACCGCCCCATCATGGGTGTCAGTGGGAGGAATACCGCCCCATCATGGGTGTCAGTGGGAGGAATACCGCCCCATCATGGGTGTCAGCAGTGGGAGGAATACCGCCCCATCATGGGTGTCAGCAGTGGGAGGAATACCGCCCCATCATGGGTGTCAGCAGTGGGAGGAATACCGCCCCATCATGGGTGTCAGCAGTGGGAGGAATACCGCCCCATCATGGGTGTCAGCAGTGGGAGGAATACCGCCCCATCATGGGTGTCAGCAGTGGGAGGAATACCGCCCCATCATGGGTGTCAGCAGTGGGAAGAATACCGTCCCATCATTGGGTGCAGTGGGAAGAATACTGCACCATCGTTGGTGTCAGTGGGGGGAATACCACCCCATCATTGCTGTCAGTGGGAGGAATACCGCCCCATCATTGCTGTCAGTGGGAGGAATACCACCCCATCATTGCTGTCAGTGGGAGGAATACCACCCCATCATTGGTGTCAGTGGGAGGAATACCGCCCCATCATTGGTATCAGTGGGAGGAATACCGCCCCATCATTGGTGTCAGTGGGAGGAATACCACCCCATCATTGGTTTAATTGGAAGAAGTGCCTCATTGTTGGTGTCAGTGGAGGAAATAGTGCTCCAAGGGGTAGATAAAGACAAGCAAAGGGCCGCATCCGATCCCCGGTCCACTGTTTGGAGACCACTGGCATACATAGTCCATGCTCATTTGCTAGAAAGGATAGATAGCTTTTGCTGCGTATATTGTATGCATATTTTAAGATACTCTGTATGTTGTGTATATTCATAAAATTGTATGTAGTGTGTGAGTACAGCATTTCGGAAAAGCACATTAAAGTGATTGTAAAGCCTCTTTTTCTTTCCTATAAAAATAATAAAGATGTTATACTTACCTGCTCTGTTGCAGTGGATTTGCACAGAGCAGCCCGGGTCCTCCTCTTCTCAGGTCCCTCTTCTGTGATCCTGGCCCCTCCCTCCTGTTGAGTGCCCCCACAGCAAGCAGCTTGCTATGGGGGCACCCGAGCAGAGTCACAGCTCCCTTTGTCCATTCAGACACGGAGCCCTATTCCAGCTTCGTCCCCTCTCCCCTGATTGGCTAGCTGATTGACAGCAGTGGGAGCCAATGGCGCTGCTTCTGTGTCTCAGACAATCAGGAAGGAGACTCTTGGATGGTTGAGACACTCGTGGACATTGCTGGACAGAGGGGGACCTCTGGTGAGTGTTAGGGGAACTGCTACACACAAGCGGCTTTTTATCTTAATGCATAGAATGCATTAAGATAAAACATCTTCTGCCTTTACAACCACTTTAATATACTACAGAGGGGTTTTTGCTTTCTTGCTTTACTGCAAAGTAACTTTAAAAAAGAAAATCACTCGTAGTAGAGCCTCGGGTCCTTGTTGCCTACAGCGATCATAAAGCTACTATAACCTGTGCCAACAAGCATATTCCCATTGTACACAGACCACTGTTCATACTCATTCGCTAGGAAGTTTAGGTAGCTTGTGCATTTGTACATGTTCATCTTGCAGTCTTTATTGTTTTCATCTAATTGTAGATAGTTTATATGTACAGCATTTGTTTAGTAAAGCATATTACTACATTACAGATGTTTTATGCTTCCTTGCTTTAACCGCAGAGTAATTTTAACCGTAATTTTAACTGACAATTGCGCGGTCGTGCAACGTTGCACCCAAACAAAATTTACGTCCTTTTTTTCCCACAAATAGAGCTTTCTTTTGGTGTTATTTGATCACCTCTGCGGTTTTTATTTTTTGCGCTATAAACAAAAAAAGAGCGACAATTTTGAAATTGAAAAAATTGAAATTGAAAATTGAAATTTTTTTGATATTTTTTACTTTTTGCTATAATATCCCCCAAAAGTATAATAAAAAACAATTTTTTTCTCAGTTTAGGCCGAAAGGTATTCTTCTACATATTTTTGGTAAAAAAAATTGCAATAAGCGTATATTGATTGGTTTGCGCAAAAGTTATAGCATCTACAACATAAGGGATAGTTTTATGGCATTTTCATTATTAATTTTTTTTTACTAGTAATGGCGACGATCTGCGAATTTTATTGGGACTGCGACATTATGGCGGACACATAGGACACTTTTGACACATTTTTGGGACCATTGGCATTTATACAGCGATCAGTGCATAAAAAATGCACTGATTACTGTAAAAAGGTCACTGGCAGGGAAAGGGTTAACCACTAGGGGGCGATCAAGGAGTTAATTGTGTTCCCTCCCTGTGTTCTAACTGAAGGGGGGAGAGGACTGTCTAGGGGAGATGACAGATCGCTGTCCATACTTTGTATGAACAGATGATCAGTCTCTTCTCCCCTCGGAGAACTGGAAACTGTGTGTTTACACACATAGATCCTGGTTCTTGGTTTGTCACCAGTGATTGTGGTAGCCCGGCAGTGATCGTGACCGCGGGGGGGGCAAGCAGTGGTCGCGTGCCCCTAGTCACAGGGCGAAGCGATGTTACATAACGTCGATTCACCCAGTCGTGCCATTCTGCAGCAGTGAAACTGCGGTGGCTGGTCGGCAAGTGGTTAAAAGACAAAGCAAAACAGTCTTATGCCCCGTACACACGGCCGGATTTTCTGACGGAAAAGGTGTGATAGGAACTTTCGACCGTGTGTAGGCTCCATCACACATTTTCCATCGGATTTTCCGACACACAAAGTTTGAGAGCAGGCTATAAAATTTTCCGGCAACAAAATCCGTTGTCGGAATTTCCGATCGTGTGTACACAAATCCGACGCACAAAGTGCCACGCATGCTCAGAATAAATAAAGAGATGAAAGCTATTGGCTACTGCCCCATTTATAGTCCCGACGTACGTGTTTTATGTCACCGCGTTAAGAATGATCGGATTTTCCGACAACTTTGTGTGACCATGTGTATGCAAGACAAGTTTGAGCCAACATCCGTCGGAAAAAATCCTAGGATTTTGTTGTCGGAATGTCCGATCAATGTCCGACCGTGTGTACAGGGCATAAGGGTGACGAGGCTCACTGTATTGCATCTGGTGGAGCTGCGTTGTAACCATAGGACAGGACTACACTAACCTTCCTCTCATCTTACAGGTGATAAGTTGTGTAGCACAAAGAGCTTGAAGCAAAGCGATTAGAGTCGCAGGCAGAGTACAGCATGTCATTGTCACTGAACAGATTTTGTATATATACCAGACCACAATGGAGAAAATACACTGATGTTTGGGTTTATATGATATTGTGTGACTACTAAAGCTGACCATACACTATACAGTCTGATCGTACAATCTCTTACGTGATAACCATACAAGCTTCAATGACCGATTTCTTCCACTAGGAATAATTTATCTGTAATCAACCTATTCAATCGATATGCCACACATAGAAGGGGGTTAAAATAAATATTTAAGATTGATTTTATCAATCGCATTTGCACCCCTCCTCCCATGTCATCTCACAATCTGACCAATTAAAATACAGTTGTATTTATGAAGTCCCAGTGCTGCCAATCAATGCAACACAATCCAATTATCTGCCTTGGTTGCTAGACAGTTTGATCCAGTCTTGTCTAAAACAGGAATGGAAGTTATGACTATTCAATTGTTTGCGAATCAATTTGATCACAAAACTTCCAAGCATGTGGTCACCATTAAATCCACCATCAAGCTATGAAGTGCAAGGGCTTGTCTGCTTTGATACGAGACAGGCACCTTAACTTTGCTTGCTATCTAATTTGTCCCACAGATAAGCTGCACATTTGCACTTACCCATCAAATAAACTGTGCTGCTGCTTCTCAATGGACTTCGTAGAGACTCGTGTCGGACTTCACAGATCAGAAAAATACTGGCATCATTTTCAGAAAATGCTGCAGTGATCTGGCTGCTGACCCTAAAGGTCTCGTTGTCCTCCAGAACAGGAAGCCCTGTGCAGATGTTTTTGGACAGACCCAATTCTCCATCTTGGCTCCTCTTAAACCATGAAATTTCCAGATCTTCCGGATAAAAGCCGGTCAGGTCACACAGAAAAGTCTTTGACTCTCCAAACATCAGCGATGGATTCATTGGGGAGAGCAACATAAAAGGTTGGGCTGGACAGAGAACACAATATCCAACAAATCATTATAAAAAAATAATACTTCCTTCCTCTAGACAAGTAATGGAAATCTTCATACAGTTATCACGAAAAAGTCTTGGCATTGACAGATTTTGCCTATTCGGTTCAAGTGATAACTTTTCTGAGGGGAGGGGGTGATACTGTTGTGAACATCTTGTGAAAATAGAATTAAATGCAAAATAAAAGGACTATGGGAAAACTATAGATAACAGCAGGAGATAAAATACTGTCCAGTAAAACTATAGTAATGGAAGTGGTGTGACCAAAACATAAACTAAACATGCAAGATGCACAGATTCATAGAATGTAGTAGATAAGATTTGCCCAAAACCATTTTCAAGGCTGGAGAAACCAAAGCGCTAAGGCATATAAACGACAAATTTGGGAATATTGGAATAACGTTTAAAGTGCACCCAATTACTTTAATAGGTAAACATGACTGAAAAAGTGTTACTATAATACTCTTGTCCCAAGGACAATATGATTTTATAGCCATGGAAGTGAAAAGACAGACAACAAGTAAAATGTATAATACCTAAACTGTTACCTCTTTGTGGCAGTATTCTGGTCTACACTGACACCTGCTACTGATGGGGTAAGAAAGCAGCAGAGTAAAAACCTCAGGCTATAAGAAATATTGAAAATAGATCGAGGGTTGTTAGTTCAGGAACATGGAAAACACCCACGTACAAGTTAATCTAACAAGGAATATTTAACAGGCTGGAAAAAAGCAAAGGACAAGCCAAAAACAATGTTCGTGTGGGGTGAAGAATATAAGGATGCATGATCAAAATGTATCACATTTGTTAAGCTAGCAAAAACGTAACAAATGCAAAATAAATTAAATTGATAATATGAAACAGAAAAAACTGGCCCCCCAAGAAAACATTGAGATAACAAAAAAAACGTTAGTTAGGGACTTTAGATTGTACATTCCTTGAAGGCCGGGACTGACATGAATTTTCTATACATGTAGGGAGCTGCATAAATTGATAGTAGTATACAAGTACATGTAATAAACAGAAGCAAAAAAAATAAATACAAAATCCCACCCAACAAACTCACCTTATAACATCATGCAGACATAAAGAAAGCTCACCAGCTACTGAGGGGGTATATATAGAAAACCTGCCCCAGAGGATCCACCCAGGAAGGGGCGGAGAGGGAAGAAGGGGCCCTAAACCCGAAGGCACTCAGCTATGGACCGGGAAGTCGCTTTGCCTACATGGGTCGCCTGTCTGCAGTACATTGTGGATGGGCGGTCCACAAGATGTTAAATTGGTTCTAAATCCTGAAGGTGCGTTACCCTAATGTATTCCCTGCATGAAGGTACAAAACCTTCGGGGCGCATGCGCGCGAATGAAGGAAATGGACGCCCGATTCCTCCGCTCCGCACCATCGTTATCACACACATAGGTTGGACTTGATGGACTTGTGTCTTTTTTCAACCTCACCTACTATGTAACTATGCAAAAAACTACCCGGCCTAACAAAGCACAAATCAAGCAGGGACGCCGCTCACCCACCTCCAGAGGCTCCGGAACACCTCAGGCTGCTAGCGGTTATGCCTTGCTCTGTTAAAAACAAGCCTAAACACAGGCAGCCTAGCAAGCCCTCCCCAGCCTCAGGCAAGGGCAAAGGCAAGATGGCGCCCGACCCTCCGGAGCCAGACGATACTACACAGCTCTCTGCAGCGGATCCAGGGTCACCAGCCTCAATCAATTCCCCACGGACCTGGTGAGTCCTCTGCCTGTTGATTCAGACAATATGCTGGCCAAATTCCGCAGTATTGTGCGGGATGAGATTACTGTGTCTTCCCGCAAGCTTTCCTCAGACTTAGTGTGGGGCCTTAAAGAGATAGGCCACCACACTAATCAGCTAGATCAACGCATGGCCTTGGCCACCACTGTGCTAAAGGGCCATGAGGAGGAGGTAGATAAAATGTCTGCTGAGCTGGAGGCCCTGAGAGACAAATTAGAGGACGCAGAAAATAGGGCCCGCAGGGATAATCTTCGCATTTGTGGTATCCCTGAAGTTATCACTGACCTGCAGGAAACAGCCACCGCTTTTTTCCAGGAATTGGCCCCCGAGATCCCAGTGGACAGATTGGAATTTGATTGTAGCCACAGGTCCCTGGCCCCTAAACCCTCTGATGGCCCCCCGAGGGATGTCATCATTAAATTTCACTATTACCGTACTAAAGAGAAACTCCTACAGTCAGCAAGGGAGCAGCAAGACCTTTCCTTCCAAGGGAACTTCCTCCAGCTGTTCGCGGACCTCTCACCAGTCACTATTGCCAGACGACGGGACCTCAAACCCCATCTTCAAATTCTACAAACCCAGGGGATCAAGTACTGATGGGGCTTCCCATTTAAGCTCTCTTTGTCCCACCTAGGCCGTCACTTTCACACCACTTCTCCGTCCAAACTGAGGCGCCACTTCCTGGACCTACAACTGGACCTGCCTCAGTCTCAACCTGATGCACCGTCCTCGTCCCCCAGACCGTACTCTCTCGGCCTCCTCGTCGGCCTTCTCAAGCTCCCTAAGCTCCCCAAAGATCTCAATCTGGATCCCAGGCACTGCTGGACCTACAGGCCCAACATTTCCAGAACTCCAACAATGGCTGAATGTTCCTAATTTGTATCCTTGATCAATCCAGTCTTCCTTGCCACTTGACCCTGAGCCGCACCTGATGGATTTTGTGTAACTACAATCTCTACACGCAGCTCAGAGCGGCCTACTTTGGAACATCTCCCTTGCCACATTTGCACCCTGCCTTGAACCTTGCCGCAGAGTCGGAGGGGGTCACCCTGCTATAGGCCGCCCCACCTGTGAGATGGCGGTCAGGGGTGTTGCCTACCTCCCCTATGATGATCTCACGCGGGTTTTCGGCCTCCTTTCATGCTGCTGCATCCACATTAGCCCGAGCCTGTTTTTGACTTTTGTTGCCTTATTTTCTCTAGCTGACTCCTGGAATGCCACAGCAGGGGAGGGTAATGCATTTATCGTAAGGGTAACCTTCCACTGTTTAGAATAATAATACAGTGCAGCGCTAAAACTACATGCATAAATATGATGTGGTGTGCTCATGTGAAACAAAGTGACATATAGTGACAAACATCCAAAATATGTGTAAGCAGTGACCTGCTATAAATGGACAAAGTAATGTCTATGCCAAATGTGACAAACACAAAAGTCCATCAATCGTGGGGTGAGTGACCGTCTTCTCCAGAAAGGATGAGGGTACCATGTATCCTGATGAGACTATAGGCACTCGAATGTAAAAGCGGCCACAAATGACATAAAACTTCAAGAAGGAAAGATGGATACCCTTACCGGATCAGTAGGACGCATCTACCGTATGGCAGTGTGTCTTATCAGGCATAAAGGGGTGTTGTGTCCAGGAAAAAGTATAAAAAATGGCAATGTGGGAAGCTTGGGCCGGCCCTCAGCTTCGCACATTGGCATTTTTTATACTTTTTATCTGTTTCGTGATCACCTGTATTTTGTATGTTTTTTTTGGACATTAAAAACCCCATTTGATTTACACTATGTGGAGTTCCCCTTTTTCTTCCTCCATGGGCCCATTGAGAATCATTTTCTCTTGATTTACCCGTTCTGGAACCGGAGATCGTGTGCACCGGAGGTCTAACGCCTGCCTGAGACAACCACCCCTCATTGGTGATTGAGACAAAGGACGCCATCCGGTTGGATTTCCTGGACACAACACCCCTTTATGCCTGATAAGACACACTGCCATACGGTAGATGCGTCCTACTGATCCGGTAAGGGTACCCATCTTTCCTTCTTGAAGTTTTATGTCATTTGTGGCCGCTTTTACATTCGAGTGCCCATAGTCTCATCAGGATACATGGTACCCTCATCCTTTCTGGAGAAGACGGTCACTCACCCCACGATTGATGGACTTTTGTGTTTGTCACATTTGGCATAGACATTACTTTGTCCATTTATAGCAGGTCACTGCTTACACATATTTTGGATGTTTGACACTATATGTTACTTTGTTTCACATGAGCATACCACATCATATTTATGCATGTAGTTTAGCGCTGCACTGTATTATTATTCTACATTTTGAAAACTTGGTTTGTTGTGTGCTAGCAGATAGTGTTTTTTAGTTTTTTAGTTTAAAAAGAAAATAAGGGGTAGCGCTAATACTGATATGACATAATAAATAATTTACAGTGAAGAAGAATTCATATAGTGATCATAGATAAAAATAATCAATGTGCAAAAACATTTAGGTGATAATAAAAAACCATTAAATAAAACATCCATAAAGTGTCTTAAAAAGTCCAAATCACCAACAAAGTACAAAAAAAGTCCAAGTGATGATAATAAAATTCTGTGACAACAAGGGAAGGTCCACCACCAGGAATGGAAGGGGTTACTCCTTACCAGAAGGCCATGACCCCCCACCACAGAGGATCACAGCAAGCAAAAGCCTTTAAAAGCCAAGAAATGGAAACTGCCAACGGTGTCCACCAGGGGTCATCTCATCATCAGCAACTCCACCAGCCCAGGGCGTAGATACAACTGCAAGCAATCTCTTATAGGAGATCACAAGTGCTTCTGGCTTATTACCTAGCCCAGGCCTCTGATTCACACTGCCAAGATTCCAGCGTTTTCACAGGAAGTATAGCTCCTATAGGTGTGCATTGCCAGATGTTTCACCTCATTACGCTGAGGCTAAAGCATAAGGCAATCAGAGCTTGTGTTGTCTCCTCAATACTGACACGAATGTGTGGCAAGTTATCCTTGTATCTGGGATAGTACCCTGAACACATATGAACTTTTATCAGTTAAGGTGCATTTAGATTGTAGGCACTTAGAGCGCCTACAATCTAAATGCACCTTAACTGATAAAAGTTCATATGTGTTCAGGGTACTATCCCAGATACAAGGATAACTTGCCACACATTCGTGTCAGTATTGAGGAGACAACACAAGCTCTGATTGCCTTATGCTTTAGCCTCAGCGTAATGAGGTGAAACATCTGGCAATGCACACCTATAGGAGCTATACTTCCTGTGAAAACGCTGGAATCTTGGCAGTGTGAATCAGAGGCCTGGGCTAGGTAATAAACCAGAAGCACTTGTGATCTCCTATAAGAGATTGCTTGCAGTTGTATCTACGCCCTGGGCTGGTGGAGTTGCTGATGATGAGATGACCCCTGGTGGACACCGTTGGCAGTTTCCATTTCTTGGCTTTTAAAGGCTTTTGCTTGCTGTGATCCTCTGTGGTGGGGGGTCATGGCCTTCTGGTAAGGAGTAACCCCTTCCATTCCTGGTGGTGGACCTTCCCTTGTTGTCACAGAATTTTATTATCATCACTTGGACTTTTTTTGTACTTTGTTGGTGATTTGGACTTTTTAAGACACTTTATGGATGTTTTATTTAATGGTTTTTTATTATCACCTAAATGTTTTTGCACATTGATTATTTTCATCTATGATCACTATATGAATTCTTCTTCACTGTAAATTATTTATTATGTCATATCAGTATTAGCGCTACCCCTTATTTTCTTTTTATGCCTTTTACAATTGATGTTTTTGTGGGGATTGCTGCTTTTCACAATATTTGATTTTTTGGTTGCTAGCGCAGTTTTTTTCACCATTTTTCTATAGTTTTTTAGTTTGTCTCACTGGATAGCGCAGCATTTTCCTTTTTGTTTGAACCTTCCACTGTTTACCAAATTGGTTATGGTTCTTGTCTCCGCACCACAGTTCCCCACTCCTGTATGGTGGTTTGGCGGAACTAAGGATGTGGAAGTGCTACACTGGCACGCCTTGGCTCCCTGAGTCGAAGGGCCTACGGCTTTTGCCCCGGGGAGCCCGGGGGTCTCTGGCATTTATACCTTCACAAGTTATATATGTACTAGGTTCTCCATATTGTTTTTGCTTGTTCCCATTGACCATGTTATTAGAAGTTTGTTAGATTTTGTGCCAATGACATTTAAGTTGATTGCATTATTTCACGGTAGGCTGGTGGTTCCGATGGACCACTGCTCCCCTCCATGAGCTGGCACTTGGCTAAGATGGCTGTCTTGGCCAATGTCCCACCCCATTGTGGGCCTTACAGCCCACGAACTAAAACATCTAAGTTCTCAATGATTTTTCAACTCAACCTTTAAGTCTTATGTCATGCTCCCCCCCCCCCTTTCTGTCTCTTCTCCTTTCTGCCCCTTTCTCTCTCTCCCTTCCAGTCCCCGGGGTGTGTGGACGGAGTACCATATAGCCATACCCTCTTGATTCCATGACCCTCCGTTGGTTGTCCCTGAATGTTCAGGGCATGAATTCCCCCCAAAAACAGGTTAAGGTTTTTAAATATCTCAAACAACAAAATATAGATATAGCATGTTTGCAGGAAACCCACTTCTCTTCCTCTTCCTGTCCAAAATATTTTGCTGCAAACTACCCCCAAGTCGACTTGGCCAATGGCCCTACTAAGAAGAGGAGTCCTTATTGCTATATGCAAATCGGTTCCATTTATTTGCAGTAAACAAATAGCAGACCCAAATGGCAGATACCTTATTTTGCAAGGTACCATCCAAGACAATGAGGTGACCATCATGACTTACTACGCTCTGAATAACAACCCGGGGCCTTTCCTGACCCACATCTGCTCCCTGTTACTGTCCCACCAGAAAGGCACCCTTCTGTTGGTGCGTGACTCTAATGTGACACTGAACCCTTCTGTTGATAACTACCCATCGGATCATAACCTCCCCTCCCCTGCCGCGAAAAAATTCTTACATTCCTTGCAAAGCCATGACCTTGTAGATATTTGGCGGGAGCTTCACCCCCTGGGCAGAGACTATACCCACTATTCCCATCCCCATCACTCTCACTCCAGGATCGATCATATGTTCCTGCTACGGAAACACCTCCCTTTAATCGATCTGGCCTCCATCCTCACTGCCCCATGGTCGGATCACGACCCTATCTTGACTGTTTGTCACTCCCTGATTAGCAAACCACAACACCCCCCCTGGGTGATGAAGGACTCCCTCTTAACTTTCAAAATGATTCTTAGTGACATTCACAAAGCTTCTGTGGAATACTTCAGACTCAATGCAGGGACAGTTTCATCCCCAGTGACATTGTGGGAAGCATATAAGGCTGTCCTTCGGGGCCATGTTATTCGCCTAGTGTCGAATTGCAAAAAAGAGCCAGCCCAGACTCGCCGCAATATGGAGCAGCGACTGGAAGCCCTATCAGTGGCCTTCAAGCAATCTCCCACCCCTGCCAATCTCAGGCTCTTAGACAAAGCCGGCATGGATCGAGATTTATGCTTAACCGAAGAAGCAGAACGCACCCTACGCTGGGCACGACAGAAGTGTTATGCCAAGGCGAACAAGCCTAACGCGATGCTGGCCAATCGATTGCGCACTTTCTCTCCAAAATATGCTCCCATAACTTTGCGCACCCGCCACAACATCCTCACTGGCAATCGCCAGAGGGTTCTGGACGAATTTCATCATCGCCTTGCTAAGCTCTATTCTGCCCCCGATCATTCTGCCACCCAAGGCCTCGACACTTTCTTGGCAGACTTGTCTTTACCCTCTCTATCCGAAACATACAACGTCCTTAATGGACCGAGACATACAGATCTCGGAAGTTCTCCAGTGCATTAAAGAGTTGAAGGTAGGTAAACGGCCGGGCTCGGATGGCTTCACGGCACTATACTACCGAAAATTAGCAGATGTTATTGCCCCCTACCTAACAGCTATGTATAACTCAGTAAAGGAGGGCCATTCATTCACATCAAAGTTGCTGTCTGCCAACATTGTAATTATTCCTAAACCAGACAGGGACCATTCTTCTTGGGCTAACTTTAGACCGATCTCCCTAATCAATATAGACATGAAAATCTTGATTAAGATATTGGCCATTTGCCTGAATTCCTTTCTCCCACGCCTGATAAAGAAAGACCACCTGGCCTGGGCTTTGTCCCAAGGAGGCAGGCGGGTGACGCCATTAGACGCCTCCTTCAAATCCAATATATAGTCCATGGTAGATCCTTAGAAACAATGTTTTAGTCACTGGACGTTAATAAGGCCTTTGACACTCTGTCATAGCCTTACTTGACACAGGTGCTTCACCATTATGGTTTTGGCACCTCCTTCTTGAGATGGGTTTCAGTTATTTATGACTCCCCCCAGGCCAAAATAAAGTACTATGGTTTTGAGTCGCCTACCTTCCCTGTTAATAAGGGAACCCGCCAGCATTGGCCGCTGTCTCCACTTCTGTTTATCCTGGCACTGGAACCCCTTGCAGAGTCCATCTGATCCCATCCGGATGTATGGGGGGTGGAGATAGCGGGCACTTCGCACAAACTGTCATTGTTTGCAGATGACATTCTGATGACTATTAATAAACCCAGAATCACCCTCCCTAACCTACTTTCTCTCTTAAATACTTTTGCTACGTTTTCGGGCTTATCAATCAACCCCGCGAAATCCAAAGCAATGTCGATCAATATTTCGCCCTCAGAGCTGGAATCCCTACAAGCTGCATTCTCCTTTCAATGGTTAAACTCATTACCCTACCTGGAGATCAGGCTTACCCCAAAATACTCGGATCTATACCAAGCCAACTTTCCTTTACTTTTTGAATAGTTGGCGGCTGTGCTCTCCTCCTGGTCCATTCTTCCATTGTCCTAGTTCGGTAGAATTGCGACTGTGCGTATGACTTATCTCCCAAAGCTGCTTTATTTTTTTCTCTTGCCGGTCCAAATTCCTCCTCACAATTTGCGTATACACCAGCGCAAAATCATGATGCAGTTTATTTGGGGCTCCACGAGACCCAGGATCAAAAAACAGGTTCTATACGCCCGCAGAATTAAATGGTGGCCTCTCGGTTCCCAACCTACACACATATTACACAGCAGCAGCCATCGCCCCACTGTCTCATCTTCACGAGAAGCATAAAATGTCATTGTGAGCCACCATTGACTTAGTGGATTCTCATCCAATACCACTAGCCTCCCTCGAGCCCACCGCCCAGATACAATAGTTCCATGTCTGGCTCATTCGCTTCGACTGTGGGACACGGTCAAATACTCAGCGTGCCTGACCTCTCCCCATCTTCCCCTACTCCACCTCCTTCATTGCCCATTATTCCCACCAGGTTGCGATAATCCACTTCAATTTTCATGGTGGACCGAGAACAGCTTTGTGGATATCCACTCCATGTTCACCCCCACTAAGATTATCCCATTTGCAACCTTACGTTCTTCTCACGATATCCCCCTAAGGGAGCACTACAGTTATCTGCAACATTTTCTCCAACAACTCATAAAATCTCAAAGCACCCCTTACACTTTGACCCCTTTCGAAAGTCTTTGTAGATCACGTCCTCAAACCTCCGGTCTAATCTCTTTGATCTATGCAGCCATAATTGGTTCCAAAAAACCACCCTTGAGACCTTATCACCTCCAGTGGGAGGCGGAGCTTGGGAAACAGCTAGACCCGGAAGATTGGCAGATCATGACTATTGCACTGTCCAAATGCTCCAAGAATGTTCTCTTTTTATAAAGGTGTTCTACAGATGGTATTACACCCCAGCCAGATTGGCAAGTTTTATTCCATCTTATTCCCCCTTATGTTTCCGTGGGTATTCCCAGGAAGGTACAATGGCGCACATCTGGTGGACATGCCCCAGGGTATGTAGATTGTTGGTCAGAGCAGGGGCGGATGCAGGGGGGGGGCAACAGGGCAATTGCCCCCCCCAAATAATAGCACACACACTCTGAATGTAATTGTCTGCTGCGCTCCGCTGCCGGCCCGAGTCTCTCTCTCACATGTGCCGATCAGCGGCGCAGAGAGAGAGATTCGCGTGTGGTACGTACGGGCGACGGTGGCGGTCACTGACACTGAAGGAAGGATAGGTGGGTGGAGCCTCTTCCCTGCTCTGCACTCGTTGCTAGATGCCAGGCGGCCCTGGCGTTAGCAACGAGTGACGTCACGGTCAGTCACACTCACACTGCAATGAGTGAGTGAGTCACGGCGTCATGTCGGAGGTCTGACTCGAGCCTCTCAGAGCCGACCGACGTGACAGTGTGACACAGCCTGGAGCGGCGCCGCCCCTGTTACAATACATACAGTATACACTTCTCCGCCAGCCCTGCATCCCTGCAGTAACTTCCGCCCTCAGTGGGCAGGCAGCAGAGAGATTACATTATCTCCCTGCTGCCTGACTCAGTCTGGGAGTCTGGGACACAGCAAGGGACAACCAAAACACCTCAACAGGCAAGTGACAATCCACAAGATGTGGCAGGTAACGTGGCAAGCGACAATCCGCAATGTGTGGCAGGTGACGTGGCAAGTGACGATCCGCAATGTGTGGCAGGTGACGTGGCAAGTGGCAATCCGCAAGGTGTGGCAGGTGACGTGGCAAGTGGCAATCCGCAAGATGTGGCAGGTGACGTGGCAAGTGACAATTCACAAGGTGTGGCAGGTGACGTGGCAATCCGCAAGGTGTGGCAGGTGACGTGGCAAGTGACAATTCACAAGGTGTGGCAGGTGACGTAGCAAGTGGCAATCCGCAAGGTGTGGCAGGCGACGTTGCAAGTGACAATCTGCATCTGGTGGCAGGCAAGTGACAATCCACAAGGTGTGGCAGGTGACGTGGCAAGTGACAATCTGCATCTGGTGGCAGGCAAGTGACAATCCACAAGGTGTGGCAGGCGATGTGGCAAGTGACAATCCGCAACGTGTGGCAGGTGACGTGGCAAGTGACACACTCAGGGCTCCCACTGATTCTGCATTATGGTGAGTTGAACTATTTCATTTTATATTACAATGTAATTATAGAAAATAATGCGCTTCAATCATCCTAACACTGTAACAACCATGGTGCTGGGATGATTGAAGCGCCAACACCAGCCGTTTCCCCGATAAATTGCCCACAAAAATAAACGGATTTTCTGGCAGTGCCCCTCCCGAGACAAGACTCTGGATCCGCCCATGGGCCAGAGTCTACGCACTCCTTCACAACCTTTTCAACACTAATCTAAAGAGGGACCCTTTTGAGGCCCTTCTGTGGAAACCAATCACAGAACGCCAACTGGCGTCGCATATTTTTACTGCAACTAAATTGACAATAGCAAGGGCCTGGAAAACTCCGGCCCTCACTTTTGAAGCAGTTAAAAACCATGTCAATGACATCATGGTTAATGAGAAACTGACAGCCGTGTTAGCAGATACCCATGACAAATTCCTCCGGACATGGCATCCCTGGGTGGCTCATAACCACCCTTCACGATTTGACTCAGCGCTCCTTTCTCTCTAGTGTGCCTCTATTCCCCCCACCCTGTGGACTCCCCTCTTCTCCCTCACCCCCCCTCTTTTTCTTCCTTTTCCCTTTTCTTTGCCTTGTACACCTATCCTATTCTTTCTCCGGTCTTGCCCCTCTTCACTGCTCCTTCCTATCTTCTTTTTTATGTCTCTCTGGCCCACAGGCTTGGTCCTGCTGGGATTGGACACATGATGTGAAAATGTTTTTACTGAATAACGGTATATACCATCTTTCTTTATGTACTTTTTTTTCCCCTCTTCTTTTTACAATGTTATGTTTTACATCCTCCTCTTGACACAGGAGTTACATATGGTTCTGCTAGACCACTAGCATGCAAATCTAGTTTAACTTGATATCTCCGCATCAGGACTTACAAGTGGTTGACAGCCTCTTGCTGACCACACTTCATCTCCCTTGGATTTTTAAGAACTTGCGTAAATCTCTGTGTCTCGGACTAACCCTTTTTGATACTTGAAGTTTTCAAATATTCCTACATAATGTGTTCATCGCTGTTTTTGTAATAGCCTGTTGATCTGTTATTTCAATAAAACCCTTTGTACAAGAAGGTACAAAACCTTTAGTATGCAGCTCCATAGCTAGCGACTTGCTATGGGAGCAAGGGGGGGGGGGGGGAGCCCCCAGGAGCATCAGCGGGGGGGTGGGGAGGAAAAGTGGAGGAATGGGGCTGCTCTGTGCAAACCCATTACACAGAACAGGGAAGTATAACATGTTTGTTTTTTTATATATATATATAATCACTTGAATGTATTTTCCTTCATTTCAGACTTCTGAATTGGAGGAGGAGGAAGCGGAGATCACCATCACTGAAGAGCGAGATCAGCTCACCTGTGGGCAAAACAAGGTCAGCAGCAAGACAGCTGAAAAAGGGGCAAATGTAGCAATTGCTACATAACACCTCTTAATACTTTGGATGTCATTCTAGTAGTGTCAAACCACAAGATCAGATCCTGAACCAGCCTCAGCTATCAAAACAGCCAGGATTTGCTTGAAAATGCAGCCAGGGTGTTGGGAACACAAAGTATTTTGATGAAGTCTAAGGACTGGAGAAGACTTTAAAAACCCATTGTAAATAAAGATGGACAGGGAACAAGCTCCAGCCCTTTCCCCATCTCTAAAATCCCTGTAATTTATGAACTTCTGGAAACAGGTCATTGTGCCAAGTGGAAATATACTTACTGAGGTTACCCCTAACAATTTATTTTGCTGAATCGCATCCCTTTATCAGGAAAATGGTGGTCTGAGAAGATAGATCTGTTACCAATAGGTGTTTCTAGTACATACAATGGATGCCTATCATGAAATAAAACCTGAGTAACCTAAAGAAACTGTTAGGACAATCCACAAAGTCCCACCCAGCTAAATGTTGCAACTGGGCCGCAATAAAATATATCCAGGGACTGGGAACCACTAAAATTCCTGCACTTTTAGAATATTGTAATAGCTTTAATTTGACCCCAGTGGACTTTTCCCAAGTCAGATCCCTTAAAATGGCATTAATCTTTAATAAAAAAAATGTTGGCAGTATCCATATTGGGAGTTATGCAAGTTCACATGACCAATGACAGAGGTGCCGCTTGCACCACACTTCACATTGATTATGGAATCTCAGCAGTAAAAGGTGTATTATCTGAGCCAATCTTAGGGAATTAGTTATAAATACCCAAATATTTTAGGGCAGTGACAACCTTAAGATGCGCAAATGAGGGTAGAGGAGCAGGAAATGGATCTAAAACAGGGGTCAGCAACCTGTAGATCGTGGACAGGTGACTGGTAGATCTCAGTCCGGGCTTGCTGACCAGCCATTTCAGAGCATCAAACAGAGGTGTAATGCAAAAGGATTACTTGTAAAGTTGGAGCTGTAGTAGGGAGCAAGAACAAGAAACAGATGTCTTCTCTGTAGTGCTGGCTCCTGTCCTATGTGGAGTGATACCAACTGCGCTCCACCTCTTATCCTGGCTAGCGGTCTCCAGCAGGGGCAAGCTGGGCCTGGGGGCAGGGTGGCAATTTCCCCCAGGCCGTCCCAACTTTATATGCAAAACGGCTGGCAGCCACCCGCTGATGATTTTTTTTTTTTCTAAAGGATGTCGGGCCAGGGGCACAGCCGCAGCCCGACATCCTTCTGTGGCATTCTGGGAGTTGTAGTCCATGTGCGCAGTCAAGCTCCCGATGGGTGGAGAACTGAGAGCAGCGCAACGCAGCCAGGAAACTACAACTTCCAGATCTTGTAGGCAGGCAGAGGCAGTGGGGTGCGCCAGGGAGTAGGGACCCTCGTGACTGACTCAGGCTGCAAGTTTACTTGACCTCAGGACAGGAGCATCACACCCCCAGGACCGGAGGAGGCCATGCAAGGACCTGCTGAGCTGGCATGGGCACCTGTCATCACTGAGATGAGAGACCCTGACACCCGCAGCTGAACCCCACATCCCATCTACCCCCCTCCTATACAGCATACACCCTATTTACCCTGCCCCAGGTTAGTGGCCACCCAGTAACCTCAAAATAGCCCTCAACACTGTGGGTCCTGCTCTGAGCTGGCCATGACTTGTTGATCCTGCTGGGAGCTGGCCATGGCCAGCAGGACCTACAGGACAGCAGGACCCACAGGCCGGTGGGCAGCTCCCAGCAGGACCCACAGCACCCAGGAGCTGGCCGTGGACCTGTGGGGCCTGCTGGCTACTAGCCTAGGGTGACCAGATATCTCCCCAGACTGAGAACACTGTCCCTGGACCAAGTGTGTCCCCGGTTTTGTCCCCGCTTTGCAGGGCCGATCGGGAGTGGGACCACCTGGAACTGGGGATCTCCAGCTTACCTGGTGACAGCTGTCATACAAAGTCCCGCCTCCTGGACTGGCTCCTATGATATAAATAGCATGCAGATCCAGAGCAATTGCCCTTTGCAGGCAGGGACCATGGGCCCCTTTGGTAGTGTAGCAGAAAAAGAGGTCTTTAGTGCTTAGTTGTCCAATTCCTGTGGCTAATGATCACAGTACCACTTCTTCAGCACTGCCAGCCCAGCTGGCTGCAACTGCCCGTTTCACTAGCCCCCCTGGCTACTTCTCCACAGTCCTCCCAGACTGACTCTGCATCCATCCCAGACTGTTTGCACCCAGTCCCTGCATTCCTCTCAGTCCTCTGACTAAAGCTGGATACACTATACAATTTTCTGTAGATTTTTTCCATTTAGATTTACCAAGACCATATAATATAGAGGTCAAACCTTAACACTTTCAATTTGTAATCAGGCAGGCCCTTGCATTACATGGTTTTGGTAAATCTAAAACGGAATCAAACAACAAAACTTGTATAGTGTGTATCCAGCTTAACACTCACCAGCCCTGGCTGTCTTTCTCCCTGGAGATTTGCCCAGCAGTGTTCTCCTGCTATCCTCTCTTTGCTCCTGTGTCTCCTGATTCAGGATCCTGCTGTGTGTCATGAGAAGGGGTCCCCCTTCTGCACCCTCCCCCCCGACTAGGGAGCTACTCTCAAAGTCCTCCGACAGCTTAACACTGCATCTCCATCTTCCAATTCAACTCACACTGCCCCAGCTGGGCTGACTGAGTATTTGAGGGGGCCTGCCCCCTGCCAACCCATCTGTTTGGGATTGGTCAGAGCCCTCAGATTACTCTAGGCAGCTCCTCCTCCCCTCCACACCCATCCTTCTGGAATCTTCTGCTAGTTTCCAGAAGTAGGGGGAGGTATCAGAGATGATGCCTGTGAATCATACCAGCCTCCCTGAGTCACACCTGACCCAGAAAAACACAGGCTTGGCTGCTATCCAAGCCTGACAATTTACCTACACTTACTAAAAATCCTACTGCTAGGGGGTGCTACAGACATCTATGGCAAAGCCAGGAAAGTTGCAGATGCACTGCCCCTGCGGTGCAGATAAACCGCAGCTCTTCAGTGTGAAAGTAGCCTTATAGGCCCTTAACAGAAGGGTTCATTTACATTTGCAGGTGGGGGGAGTAAAACCCCACAGTTAAGACTTTCTTTTACCACCCTTGCCCCAACTGCATCCCCTTTAGCTGCAGTGCCCAGGGGTGTACATGTCACAGTGGCAGCCGGCGTTTTACACCCTGTCATGGTTGGTGGGTGTAGCACCTGCCAAGCATGACCCATTCAAGTGAACGAGGGCAGACTGAAGTGCCATACAACCTTGTACAGTACAGCAAACAAGAGGGTAAAGCAGGCAGTGTTGCTTTCTCACCACTAGCTTTAACCCCTTAGACCCTGCAGAAGCATTCATTTGAGGAATGCTTGCAGAGTGGCCCTAGTTACTTGAAACTTTACGTGTGCTGCTGCCAAATGCAACTAAGGGGTCAATCACAAGTGCAGCAGGCAAGTGATCTGAGTGTGTGTGAGAGGTGGAGGGGACGATATTATGTTGCTTCCGCACCACCTGATTTAAACCCATAATGCCATGCACACGATTGGAACATAGTACAGCAAATAGAGATTTAAATTGTGTGTGAGGAGGGGATACACTGAGCCTGATGATCTTTGACTTCTCTCTTGTTCAGGTATATCTCACCCTCTTTAAAGGTTGCCTACCCCGAATTGAAAGATGCAACTTACTGTAGATTTCTCCCACCATGTTTTCTAGACGGTAACGGTATTTCTATGAGCCTTTCAGGACGGCACCTTGGAGAGAGAGTAGCTCCACCCTTCACAGGAAACACTGCTGTGACAACGCCCTTTAAATGCAGCTGCTTCCACCATGCCATCAGTCATCCCCGAGAATTCCTCCGACATGCTGGAAGATATAAGCATAGAAAACACCAACGACCAGAGATACTATATCAATGCATATAATAAGCAAAGGAGGGAAGTAGCTGCTGTCCTGAAAGGCTCATAGAAATAATGTACCCGGTAAGTAACTAGGGTTTTCTCCCCTTGCCTTCAAGAACAGCACCTTGGAGATGATCAATTGAATAAACAAAACCCAAAAAACACAAGTGACAAGCTGCTCCCCTTAGTTTGAATGAGATAATCAAATAAAGAAATGGTATACAATAGGGGGCGCTAAAAACCTATATACATAAGTGTTAATAAACTGCTGCCAATAAAGACATAACAATCCACATCAAAAACAGTGAGCCATAATAAAGTAATTGTGCTAAAAAAATTGTTCAAAAAAACTTGTTGCGTGATATTCAAAATAAAAAAGTCCTTGTTTGTGGGTATATTTACTGCATTCGTGATAATTGATTGTCCCAATCCAATGAAGAGATTAGAGCAAAAAATATTGAAAAACAACACCAAGGAAAACACATAAATCTTCATAGATGCAACAAAATCTTAGCGATGATAAAAGGTTCCGTCACCAAAGAGGAAGAAATCACCTTGGAATAATAGATATCTGCTTACCAGATACCAATGACTCCTTTAACTAAAAAGAGAGTCATTAGCGCTTATACAGGATTGTGCCTGTTCACATGAAGGCTGGAAGGCTGGGTGGTACTTTAGGCATAGATCCCTCCCGTCCCATTCATTCAGGATAGGAAATATGAGAAACAAAAAGGAATCTCCATAGCGTAAAACCGTTTAATATATGTAAAAAAAGAGACAATAAAATAGCCAAATGGCCTCTTACATTGATCGGTGCCTACCCGGCACTGGGACTGCTTGCATGTCAGGGTGAATGGTGTCCAAGACCCTTCGCATCACATCACACATGCGGCGTGTGGCGTGCGTTCCACCCCGTGCGCCTAGTCAGCCAGATGATCCGGAAGTTGGTAGGACGAACTGGACACGTGACCACGTACCGCTCCGACGTACGTTTCGTTGTGAACGTCTTCAGGGAAGCGTACATTGGTCACTAGGATACCGGTTTATATGGGGAATATGGGCGGGTATATTAGCCTGGTACAAATACTCCGCCTCCTTACCAATTAAGTTTGCTGAACATTATGCACGGACTGACCAGGGGATAATGACTCCCTCTGGTGGCTACGTGTCTTAATGCTCCAGATACTTGAATTAGAGAGATCTTGATATTTCTCATAAGACCACGTCACTAGGTAGTGCTCCCCCTATCTGTCAATTGAAAAACTGGCAGAAGTGATTAAGAATGGTAGATTTGTGAATAAGTATAGTTGCATAGGAGACCTTAATGCAACTAGTGGTATTTGTCGTCATTAATGGGGAGGACTAAAATTAATATCCTGTCATTCTAAGCAGTCTCAGTCTCGGTTTAACAATGATTGATGAGTGATAAGCACATCTTATCACCCTCCACTGAAACCATAAAACATTTGAAACATTGGAAATCCTACCACAAAAAGTTAAAATTAAAAACAACATAAAAAACATATTGAATAGATTACATTGGAGTACCTCAAATATGAACCTTAATTGCAGTATAACCTAGTGGTATTAAAGTTCATAGGTGCATACTAATAAGATTGAGGCTAATCATTTGTTAAAAAACAATTAAGGTCTATGTCTATGTTCATCCCATACGGTTGCATACTCTGTAGCTTGTAGAGCCAATATGTTTCGTTTCTGGATACTGTCCTTTTCATGTGGGTACCCCTCCAATCCCTTACTACTTTGTCAATCCCATAAAACGTACATAATGATGGATCACTATTATGGTACATTTTAAAATGTCTAGAGACACTATGGTTGGGATAATCATTTTTTTATATTGGCAAGATGTTCACTGATTCTTACTTTAAGTTGACGTGTGGTTCTGCCCATGTACTGTAGGGAACATGGACATTCCAATACATACGTCACGTGGTCAGAGTCACACGTGATCAAGGGTTTGATATTAAATTGTTGCTGGGTTACCACAGAATTAAATTGGGATTTCTTTTTCTTAGAACCCGGTTTCCTTGTTATTTTGCACGCATTGCACCTAGTGCAGTAGTAAAATCCTGATCCATCCAAAAACGTAGATGGTTTCTTTGGTGGATCCGGTACGTTGGGGGCTAGTCGATTCCTGAGGGTAGGTGCCCTACGATATATAAATTTTGTTTTTTTTGGCAAAGAGGACTGTAAATCTTTATCTTTTAACAAAATTGGCCAGAATTTCTTAAAGATACCTTCCACTGTTCTTTATTGTCGATGAAAGCCCGATAAAAAACGCACATTCGTCTTTATATTCTTTTTTAGGTTTGGGAACCAACAAGGCTTGCCTGTCCATGTTTGACACCTGGACTACCAATTTTTCCAGAACATGGGCAGGGTAGTCTTTTTCCAAAAATCTGGTAGTAAGAGTTCCTGCTTGTGCAAAAAAATCTCTATCATTTTTACAGTTACGCCGTATGCGCATGTACTGCCCTTTGGGTACGGCCCCAATCCATTGAGGGTGGTGGCAACTGTGTGTAGGGACATAGGCGTTTCGGTCTGTTTCTTTAAAAAAAGTTTTTTACCACTAGGTTATACTGCAATTAAGGTTCATATTTGAGGTACTCCAATGTAATCTATTCAATATGTTTTTTATGTTGTTTTTAATTTTAACTTTTTGTGGCAGGATTTCCAATGTTTCAAATGTTTTATGGTTTCAGTGGAGGGTGATAAGATGTGCTTATCACTCATCAATCATTGTTAAACCGAGACTGAGACTGCTTAGAATGACAGGATATTAATTTTAGTCCTCCCCATTAATGACGACAAATACCACTAGTTGCATTAAGGTCTCCTATGCAACTATACTTATTCACAAATCTACCATTCTTAATCACTTCTGCCAGTTTTTCAATTGACAGATAGGGGGAGCACTACCTAGTGACATGGTCTTATGAGAAATATCAAGATCTCTCTAATTCAAGTATCTGGAGCATTAAGACACGTAGCCACGTAGGGAGTCATTATCCCCTGGTCAGTCCGTGCATAATGTTCAGCAAACTTTATTGGTAAGGAGGCGGAGTATTCGTACCAGGCTAATATACCCGCCCATATTCCCCATATAAACCGGTATCCTAGTGACCAATGTACGCTTCCCTGAAGACGTTCACAACGAAACGTACGTCGGAGCGGTACGTGGTCACGTGTCCAGTTCGTCCTACCAACTTCCGGATCATCTGGCTGACTAGGCGCACGGGTTGGAACGCACGCCGCACGTGTGATGTGATGCGAAGGGTCTTGGACACCATTCACCCTGACGTGCAAGCAGTCCCAGTGCCGGGTAGGCACCGATCAATGTAAGAGGCCATTTGGCTATTTTATTGTCTCTTTTTTTACATATATTAAACGGTTTTACGCTATGGAGATTCCTTTTTGTTTCTCATATTTCCTATCCTGAATGAATGGGACGGGAGGGATCTATGCCTAAAGTACCACCCAGCCTTCCAGCCTTCATGTGAACAGGCACAATCCTGTACAAGCGCTAATGACTCTCTTTTTAGTTAAAGGAGTCATTGGTATCTGGTAAGCAGATATCTATTATTCCAAGGTGATTTCTTCCTCTTTGGTGACGGAACCTTTTATCATCGCTAAGATTTTGTTGCATCTATGAAGATTCGTGTGTTTTCCTTGGTGTTGTTTTTCAATATTTTTTGCTCTAATCTCTTCATTGGCTTGGGACAATCAATTATCACGAATGCAGTAAATATACCCACAAACAAGGACTTTTTTATTTTGAATATCACGCAACAAGTTTTTTTGAACAATTTTTTTAGCACAATTACTTTATTATGGCTCACTGTTTTTGATGTGGATTGTCATGTCTTTATTGGCAGCAGTTTATTAACACTTATGTATATAGGTTTTTAGCGCCCCCTATTGTATACCATTTCTTTATTTGATTATCTCATTCAAACTAAGGGGAGCAGCTTGTCACTTGTGTTTTTTGGGTTTTGTTTATTCAATTGATCATCCACGGGTGACACATTTTTTGGGTCAGTATATTTACGGATCCTTTATATTAATATATTTTTTAATTTTTATTTCTTATTTTTATTAGTTTCACTTATACTGACACCACTGGCACGGAAGTATTGTTTATCTACCTTGGAGATAACCAAGTACTTACTTCAGGGTGGAGCCACAGCTTATAACACCTTCCTGCCAAAGGATTGATCCAAGGCAGACAGCAGATCTAACCTGTAGTGCCTTATAAATGCCCGGTAAGCTTCTTTGATAGCCCACTTTTAGCCCTCTTCCCAAAGTACTTCTGGAAGCTTTCTCCCCTTTGCATCCTCCTGTTGCCAAGATGAACAGGGCGGTAGACTTTGGAGGGGTTTCTTTACTTCAAGATATTTTAAAAGACCTCTTCTGATGTTTAGAATGTAAAAGGCCTCCTCTTCCGGGCCGGAGGGAGCTAGAGAATATGGGCAGTATAATTTTTTGCGTACGGTGGAACACTAGACATTTTTTGGAAGAAAACCCAGATCTGTCCCTAAGGTTATTCTGTCTGTCTAAACATCTCAGGAAAGGCTTAGCATTAGATAGGGCATGCATCTCGCTAATCCCACGGTCTGAAGTTACCGCTACCAGGAGTATTGTTTTCAACCTGCACAACTCTGTGGAGATATCTCGCAAAGGTTCAAAAAAAAAAAAAAAAAAAAAAAAAAAAAAAAAAAAAAAGGGGGGGGGGGGGGGGCTTTCGTGTGCCCTTGAAAAACTAAAGATAAATCCCACTTCGAGAATAATTTAACTGGCATAGGTCTAACCCAAGCCATGGCTCTTAAAAAAAAAAAAAAAAAAAAAAAACCACACGAATCAAATGGCTCTAGATAAGGTTTTCTCTAGAAACACCGACAGCGCTGCCATCCGTGGATTCCACTATGAACTTCGCTAGCATATGCGGGATCAGTTAGACGGGGGGGGGGGGGGGGGGAGCGTAGGACAGGGGGAAGTCCCATTTGTGAACCAAGGCATCTAATCCCATAGCCTCACCCACTCTGTAGAGCAAAAATAAGGCAGGTGTCTTCGCGTTTCTCTGGTCCGCAAATAAATCTAGGAACCACTTCTCGGAGATCATCCAAAAGACCTGATTCAATGACCAGACTCCTTTATCCTCTTCTTGCTTAGAAGGTCCACTAGGACATTTTGGGGTTGATTTACTAAAGGCAAAACCACTTTGAGCTAAAAGTGCACTTGAAAGTGCAGTCGCTGTAGATCTAAGGGGGAAGATCTGAAAAGATGGGGAGCATTGCTGATTTTATGATCCAATCATGTACAAGCAAAAATGTTGTTTTTATTTTCCTTGCATGTCCCCCATAGATCTACAGCAACTGCACTTCCAAGTGCACTTGTAGCGCAAAGAGAATTTGCCTTTCGTAAATAACCCCCTGTGTGTGCTCTTCAAGTGCACTGCTGACAGTGAAGCTAGATTTTGATTTTGCCCAGGATAGGATCTGATGTGCCAGCTCCATCAATCGCCTTGCCCTGTTTTGTCAGGTATAACACTGCTGACATGTCTGATAGAACCTGAACATGCTGATTTTCTTTTTGTTTATAAACTTTTTTATTAGGTATAAAAAGCAGTACAGTGCAAAATGTTGATTATCAAGAGAAATACATAGAAAAAGTCATCAGTACAAAAAGTTATGATTGTGTATACAGCGGTTGTACAATTTTTGGACAATTCAAGTTTTTCTTGAAGAGAAGTAGATGCAGACAATTATTCCGAGTTAATAAACTGATTTTCATGAATGAACCAAGGGTTCCATTTTTTATCAAATATATGTTTTGAATTATTTAGGGTGTGAAATATTTTTTCCATAAGAAGGATATTGTTGATTCTTGTTTTAAGTTGGGATAAGGGTAGTGTGGGAGATTTCCAGTGGTATGCAAGGAGCATATTGTATGGACCAGTCTCATATGAAAAGTATTTAGACCTATGATAGGTGTGAATAGAAGACAATTGGAAAGAGTGAGATTAACATTATTTTTGGAAATAATGGATGTGAAACCTTCAAGAAGTTTCCATATCTGAGAGACTTTATCACAGTACCAAAAAACATGGGAGAATGAACCTGTGGCAATACATCCTCTAAAGCATGTATGAGGTACAGATGGAAAAATGGCATGAAGTTTAGATGGAGTAGAATACCAACGTGTGAAGAGCTTAATTGCGGTCTCTCAAATTGTGATAGAAACATGCTGATTTTCTAAAGACCGCCAGAAGAACAAAAGACTTAGTTGAATCGCCCTTCATTCTCTACCATTGAAGGATTTTCCTTTTATAATTTAGGGATGTCACCGAGTCAGGAGTTACGCTTAACAACATAGAAAGAACATAACAGGTGCATTTGCCCACTTTTCCTATTTTTTTTTTCTTGCAGAAGGAAAAATCTGTGTCCAGTCCCTCTCATGACCCAGCAATCTTACTTGCTTTGCCATCTCAAATTGTTTAGGTGCCGAGCCATCTGCAGATTGTCTGCTAACTGAATTTTTGGACTCTGCAAATAATAGCAGATCGTCCAAATAGGGTACTATGGCGAACCCTCTCTTATGGGTTCTAAGTCTTCCGCCATTCTTTGGTAAAACTCTCGGTAAGGAGAAAAGACCAAGAGATAGAGACCCCCGTTCGGCCCTATTTTGTTTCCAAGATTGACTGCCAGCCACTGAAACTCTTGAAATGAGCTTGCAATTGGGATATGTAGATATGTGTCTGACAGGTCGATTGACGCCATGAAATAATTGGAATGAGCAGATTCCTTAGAGAAAAGATCTTGTCCACCCGAAACCTTTTGTACCTGATGGATCTGACCTGATGGAGGTTTTTTGGCTAGAAAGATATGGGAATAGAAGCCTTCCGCCTCCTGCTCCCATGGGACCCCTGTTGAATCGGTTCCCTTAAAAGGGACGTCATGGCCAGGGCTTTCTCTTGATCCTTGAGACTGATTGTATAAAACCTGTTTGTCCGGAAAAAATTCTGGATTGCCTCCTCCCACTGCAGTTGGAGCGCTGATTGCCTCCTCCCACTGCAAGGTGGCCATCATTGCTTTTTTGCTCTTTGTTTTGGAGGCCTGAAGAGCATGCCCCCTCTACCTCTTCTCTTCTGGGGGTACCCCGGTCTCTCCAGGCTTTGGTCTTTCTTTTGGAGACTAAAAAAAAAAAAAAAAAAAAAAAAGGACAGGAAAAAAAAAAAATAATAATTTTTTTGGTGGTACGCTCTTAGTCAGGAAGGCCTTCTTATCCGCTGTCCTGACTAGGACGGTTTTCAGGACTGGACCAAACAGTGAGTCTTCTGTAAAGGGAATTCCACACAATTTCACCTTTAGAATAGATTAAAAGCATATCAACGCATAGTGGTCATGCGGATACGAACTAGGTTACAGGTGCCACGTCTTATTTATATAAATTAGGAGAACAAGAGAATGTAAGTGGGCTCAAGACTTTATAGGCACAATAATGAAAATAATGTATAATTAAAATTCTATTTTATTTGGAAATTAATTTAAAAAAAAAAGGATAGAGGATAAAATCAGAAGACATACATAGTTTACAGATTATGCACTCCATACACAGCTGAATGGTTTAAGTAATATAGATAAGCACAGAATTACATGCTGTAATGAATAATACAATTGTGAAAAATGCAGCATAACATTGTGTTTACATAACGATTTGTATCTAAACAATGTAGTAGAATAGTGCAAAGAGGCTGTTCCTAAATTACCAGGGGGGTATCCGTCCTACAGTGATCAGGCGGAACGGAGGCAATGCGGGGACGGACGTAACATCATACAAATTAATCATAAGGAAAAGGGGTAGGGTGTAGAGTACATGGTAAGATATATAGTCAGGTATGGTTAGGGTAGGAGAAGGGGGCGAAGAGACGCAAGGGGGGGGGAGGAGGGGGGAGAGGGGAAAGAGGGAACGGGAAGGGAGGGGAAGGGGGGGGGGGTTTTGAAAGGATAGGAGGGAACGGGAAAGGGAAGGAAGGGGGGTAGGAAAGGGGAGGAAGAAGGGGGAAGGGGAAAAGAGAGGGGGGGGGGGGGGGAAGGGAAGAAAGGGAAAAGGGGGCGGGGAAAGGAAAAGACAAAAATAACTCCAAGTTATGAGTGGTTTGTATAGATGTCCATATTTTTTTTATAGAAAGATGTTTCAAGATAATTGAATAACCATCAAGATTAATAATGAAAAGAGACTCAGAGGGAATTATCCTATTGAATGGTGAAGTATATGACAGTCACATGTGGTCCCTGGTAATATATATTCTAGTATTAGTATTAAAGAATAAAGTATTAAAGGATAAATTAAATTGGATTACACTTACCCTGATAAATGTATAACTATACTTAGAAGGAAGGGGAGGAAGAAACGGAACCACAGCAATGTCGTTAATCAGTATTGGTAATTCACAGCACTATCAGCGGTTATAGTTTGATGGAAGGGGATCTGGTGTCAGAGGCAGATGTAAGTATTGCATAAAGATGCATATAGGATTATTTCATTGGAAAGTTATTCTTTCTGACCCCCAGTCCTGCTGAGTCTGTGATATCAATAAAATATATGAGGATAAGCCATGAGTAAGCTGTTATGAAGAGTAGTAGGAATACAAGCTTACCTGAGTATGTAGCATATGGTTGATAAACGGGGGAGTTGGTGGTGAAGAGCCGCACAGCCGTCTCGTATAGAGCGGCTTGTGTAGTGGATAGTACAAGGAGAGACGCCAAGCAGGCGTCTCTTGTACATCCGCCTTTAACGCGAGTCTCCTGATCAGGTCTTCAGCCATAAAGCCCTCCGGGCTGAGTTTTATAAGAGCTGACGATCTCGCTGACATCCTAGCAGCTTCTGCTGAGATGTTCGCCATGTATTTTGCTGCTTTTAACAGCATAGGAATAGACGCTGGTAGATCCTCTCTTTTTCTTCCTTTGATTCACTCTTACCTTTTTGAGGTGGGTGGCAGAGGGTTGAAGCGGAAGCTCGGTTGCCGATTTGACTCCTGACTTGAATTCCTCTTCAACCGAGAGCATACAGACCCCACAGTTTCTGCATGCTCCTCCTTACTGAGGAGAAGAGTTCTCTGCATTGCTGTGTGGATTCCCTCACTAGCCCTGCAATACCACAGAGTGGTTTAGGCCAGGAATCCCTCAGCTCATTCTTACAGGAGGGGCTTTTTTTCCCCCCCAGAAGGACCACTCTGATTTGGCAGTGGGTTCAACCTCACGGTTGAACCAGGTACAACAGAGCCTTTAATGAAGGCAAAGAGAGAGCGATGTACCTAGGAAACACCCTTTTTCCTGTAACACATAGCTACCCCATTCTGTTGTACTGCTAAAAGAACATTAAACCTCTAGCAGACAGCACAGGCTTCAGTAGAAGGACAACAAAGCAAACACCCAGTGAGTAAGATTAGGAGGCACCTGTGTACCTCTTACCTGGTGCACCAGGCACCTGTATCCACCCCAACCACTGTGGCAATGCCTCCAATGCAGGGTATGCAGTGGTTGCTGCCGCCATTCCGGCTCTTTAAAAAGTATCTTTTCAGAGTCTTCTCCTTCCTTACTGCTCAAGGGTCGGAAGGACACATCATCCGATGACCTGCCTCTTCCTCCTGCGTTCCAACGGCCAGAACCACTTCCCAAGTGCCCACCTTGGAAGTCCCTCCTACTGGAATGACATCACCCACCCTCCGGGACTCGGATCCGACATGCCGAGAGCTCTGGGCTCTCTTAGCATGCACATCTGCAGCCTCCGAGCACACAGGCGGGTTCCCCCTGGGTGGCCATCACTCCCATGAGCCGAAGAAGGCACCGGAACACCCCTTTCCCATGCACGGGAGTGCTGGGCTGGTCACAGATGATTCCTGGGAGGTACTGCTAACCCCTCTCCCTAAGAAAATTTACTGGAGAGAGCACAGCCCCCATCAGTTCTTCTACCATTGCGGAGGAAATGCTAACGCCGTGTACACGTTGGAAAAAGCTATGATGGTTTTTCCCGACGGAATTACGCTCAAGCTTGTCTTGCATACACACGGTCACACCAAAGTCAGACTGTCCAGAAAGCGGTGACGTACAACACGTACGACAGGACTAGAAAAGGGAAGTTCAATAGCCAGCGCGCCACCCTTTGGGCTCCTTCTGCTAATCTTGTGTTTATCTCGTGTTAGTAGACGTTTGGTGAGAGACGATTCACGCTTTTCAGACTCCTGCTTTTTCAGATCGTTTTACTGCTGTTCAGTTTGTGCTTGTGGAATTGCATCTGGTTTTCAGTGCTTGAAGTCAGTTCGTATCTGTTTTTCAGTGCGTTCTTGATTTTCAGCTCGCTCTTCACAGGCCTTGCCGTTTGTTCTTCAGTACATTCTGTTTAGTTCGTTCTGACCAGCGGACCGTTTTGAAGCCATGTTGCGGGTACGTGCTTGTCAGAGTTCCTGCTGTGCGGGGGCTTGGCGTAATAATCCTAATTATGTTGCCTCAGTTGGACCTGAGGCCGGATTTTCAGATACTCCAATGACGGTCCTGGAAGCTGTCGGTCCTGGCTTGCCCCCCCAAAGCGCCCGTGAAGTGTGAGAAAAATATGTAGAATATTTTATGGGTAGGGGGGCATTGCTATGCCAGCACATTTTGAATATATTCTCTTTTATCAGATCAAATCTTGATTTTCATTTACTGCTTTGGTTTCTTTTAGCTGTCTCCTAGTGCCCTTGTAGTGCCAAGTGATTTTTCCATTATTAAATAACACCCATTGTCACTGTAAACACCAACTTAACACAAAAAAAAAAAAAAAAAGGCACTATCAGACATTTTATAGTGTGATAAAGGTCTTGATATTGCCTTCATCAGATGGGGTGAAGTCACCCCTGTAAAAGCCCAATTTAGAAGATGCACACAAATTGTGAGTCAAAATGGGGATTTCCTTTCTGATCCCATACCTAATGTCAACATGTGCTATCTCCCATCATGGGGGATCAATGGACGTGTTTTGGGGGTGCAACTACTTCCTCTCACCTACTAGAGTTGGGAGGGAGGGGTTGCACCCACAAAACACGTACATTGAAATCCCCTGATGGCAGATAGCACATGTTGACACTGTCTGCATCTTCCAAATTTGGCTTTTAAACTATTAAAACTTTAGGAAACATTTTTGTAAAAAAAAAAAAAATTCTAGGAATCTTTAAGGATTTAAATTCTCCCTAGTACATCAATCATGTTCTTCAGTCTTTGTTCAATCTCCTTGGTTTTTTTTCTTTGATAATGTCCAAATCCTGACTACAAAACATGATTTCCTGGATCATCCGTTGGGCACTGTTACTGGTGAAATGACTGGATTTTGGTACCACAACCTGAACATCACCTAAAATAAAAATACACACCATGTATTATAAATATGCAGGCATAAATTACCTGAATCTGTGGTGACCGACACGGACCTGTTGTGGTGACAGTCTCCAAAACCTCTTCAAAAGTGAACAGCAGAATATTTCCACACAATTCTGCACATATAAAGTGAAATTATTTTCTTTAGATTGCAAAAAAAAAAAAAAAAAACCCACACACACAATCTCTCTCTCTATAAAAAAAAAACTATCCAGTGAGTGAAATGAGACAAATGACAAAAAGTGCTGCAACCTTTAAAAAAAAAAAAACAGAACTTTCAGTTTTAGCAATATGGTAACTATATTCAGGTGCGCTACTAATGTCACAAACAGACTGAGGGAGCTCCCTCAGCCTGGATGTGTGAGAGAGAATTATACCTTTGAGCAATAATAGTAAATAACAAAAAAATGTAACAAATGTTGGATATTGCACCATCCAGTAACGTAATATGTGAATGGTTACAATATAGCAAAAAAGTCCACTGAAGGAATAGACAGTTGAAAGAAGGCAAATTAAGAAAGTCCTGCAACATAAATATATGCTTCCTGGGTAAATTAATCCTCTCTCTGTGAACCAGACTCTTGTGATAGAATGAGAAAAGGTGGCCGCTTACCAGATCCGTGGGACCCCTATCACAGGGGTCTTATGGGCTCATAAAGTATCCAGGAACTGCTGATAAGATCCTCTTATTCAGTCATCTATCCGGGATCCTCCACTGGCATCAAGGTAGCGGTGTAAGCCGGTGATCCCCACGGCAGACATCCCCTATTTGAAGGCTCTAATTGGTGGCATGAGCACTTATAATAGGGAGCTCAAGAAGGGCCAAGATTCCCTGAGATCAGAAGCTGCATCAGATGACATTTATGTCCCCAGGCTGTGGTACTATGACAGACTGCATTTTCTGGCAGGCTAGCACTCTCCAATCTTCCTTGCCCCCCAGCTGAGGCTTGTGATGTCCAACCTGGGCCTTCCAGGCAGCAACATGTGGAGGAGCCCAGCTTGAGCCAGGTATAGCATTCTTCAAAATATTTCTGGTTGTCAAAATTAATGATGTTAAATATATGCCAATTTTGATCACTAATTTCTGATTTCACAAGGTGGTTTACATATCAGACAGTGGCCACAAATGATTGGGACAAGAATGAAAAATGCTGGGGTCAGAATGATAGTCTTTTACAAGCCTTAAATAAGGGGTTGAGGGGCCAACTCAAAGCTGCATTTGTGAGTTGAACCATGGTCCTCCTCTACCAACACCACAGCCACAGCCTGGAAGGAAGCGTCTAAGGAAGACCAGAGAGTGATGGCCTAGGTTCAGTCTGGTCTGGCAAAAGATGCAGGCTGTGGTATGACCACAGGCTGGGGACAGATATGTCATCTGCTGCTGTTCCTGATCCCTTGTAGTCCTAGACCAGATTGTGCTCACTATAAGGACTCCTCAGGCCACCAATTTTGGCTGTAAAATTGATGTCTGCCCTGGGGTACAAAGGCTTTGCAATTTTCACCAGTGTTGCCTTCCTCTTTATTTTGACCCAGAACATATTTTTTTTTTTTTTTTTTTTAAATACTTGCCTGCATTTTACTTCAAAAAGGGCAGTTTTTTTGGAGTAGGAAGGTACATTTAAAAAATACAATGTCAAACTAACAAGGGACACTAACCAACCTCATTGAGATTTACAAAGACAAGCTAATAATTGTGTTGTGGAAAAAAAAATTCTTGGATTCAT
The DNA here is from genome assembly GCF_042186555.1 of Aquarana catesbeiana. NCBI lineage: Eukaryota > Metazoa > Chordata > Amphibia > Anura > Ranidae > Aquarana > Aquarana catesbeiana. Next base: position 271,341,438 of record NC_133324.1, read on the forward strand.
AAAAATGAATTAAACATTAGGGAGATCTGGCTTTAAAACAAAAAGATTATGCAGGAGATCATGAGAAATAAGAATATGTTTGAGAAGTCTGAATATGAGCAGCAAAACAGCTTCATTCTAGCATTATAAAGAGAATGCGCTGCATTGAGAGATTTAAAAATTTGCAGTGTGACATACACACACTTTTTAGCAGAGAATCTAAAGAATAAAATGGCGATTGTTGCAATATTTTATGTCACACGGTATTTATGCAGCAGTGTTTTAAACGCAAATTTTGGGGAAAAGGGACACTTTCATGAATTAAAAAAACCAAACAGTAAAGTTACCCCAGTTTTTTTCTATAGTGTGAAAGATGTTACGCCGAGTAAATAGATACCCAACATTTCACGCTTTATAATTGCACGCACTTGTGGAATGACAACAAACTACGGTACCTAAGAATTTCCATAGGCGACGCTTTAAATTTTTTTTACGGTTACCAGGTTAGAGGTACAGAGGGGGTCTAGTGCTAGAATTATTGCTCTCGCTCTGACGATCATGGTGATACCTCACATGTGTGATTTGAACACCGTTTACATATGCGGGCACAACTTCTGTATGCATTTTCTTTGCTGCGTGGGGATGCTTTAAAAAATCTATTTTATTAAATTTTTATATTTATAAATTGTGAAAAAAAAGTTTGATGACTTATATTGCTGTCACAAGGAATGTAAACATCCCTTGTGACAGTAATAGGTGGTGACAGGTACTCTTTATGGAGGGATCGGGGGTCTAAAAGATCCCTCCTTTGCACGTCATAGTATTCAGATCGCCGAAAACGGCAATTCTGAATACTGTGTATCTTTTTAAAATCAGCACCATTGGCAGCTGAGTAAATGGGAAGTGACATCATGACGTCGCTTCCGTGTTTACATATAGAAGGCTGGAACAAAGCTGCCCACAGCTTCGTTCCAGCCTGCCCCCAGCCGCCGGAGACAGCCGATTGGCCACCAGGCCTCCCGATCGAACGGGAGGCGCGGGGAAAACGACATCCCCTCCCGCTGCTCCAGTATAACAACCAAGCAGCATCGGTTGTTATACCCGGAAAGCCGATTGCCTGCTGTAAAAAACAGTACCGGGATGATGCCTGCAGCTGCAGGCATCATCCCGGTATAACCCCTGAAAGCTGAGTACGCACATCTGCGTACGCTCGGCGGGAAGGGGTTAAAATTCTCAGAGATGGTGAGCTTAAGCTAACGAGCCAGTGCCACAGAAGCATACATTGCTTTCAATTAAGATCAGCCTTTAAGTGTCAGTATGGTTGTCAATTCATCCAAAACATGCTGGTTACTAAAAGTAGCTATAAAAAAGGCATCTGTATGATGAATTCTTGAACAAAGCTAGTTTTGAACTGCATTTATTTAAAATTTGCCATGTACAAATCTCACCAAGCACAGAATACAAGATCAATACACAAGTATACATGAGACAAGTACAAAATTCCTGAAGTGTACAGAAAACATTTAGTCTAGTGCAGCTTTACCATGTGTTAGGAATTGTGTTCCCTATAATTAGCAGTAACCAGACATGCTTTATTGCAGTTATACATAGTGCCAGCTAAAGCAAAACAAAAAAAAAAAAAAAAAAAAAGTTTAAACCATCACCATATATGTCAAGACAGTATCTTGCATCAAGTATCTTGTTTGGAGGCAGTTGTATTGATCCTGAACTCCTGACTTTGCATAAATTGTCAGCATCATCCAGTTTAGTAGCTGAGCTTTGGAACAGGCATATGCCCAGCATCACCGAGCATTGTTAGAGTTACACGACCATTGGGGTGAATCACAAGTTCAGTAATGCTGCCATGATTTAGATCCATGCGTAGCCAAGCTTCAGGAGGCAGCTGAAGAGCCCTAGGGAGGGAGGAAGACACCAGTTTAGATTTTTTTTTTTTAGAAAACACCCCAAATTGGAATCTCAACACATCTTTTATTTGTTCAAATGAAAGGGCTGCTGTGCCCAAGCAAGTGTGGCCTACGCACATATAGGTGTGAAGAGAGTTTAGAGTGTAGGTACAGTGGCATACCCTGCCCTGGAACCAGCACCTCCAGTGTGAGAAACAAAGGCAAACTTCAGCTGCACAGAAGTTAACTGCCAGTATTGTTACCCAAATTATTACACAATGCTGTCCCCCAGCAATTAGTGGCTTACAGGCTGTATAAGTAATAGCTTAGTCTCACCACAGAAAAAAGGTTACAATCTTATTGCACAATCCCCTTTAAATCTAGGTAGTGCAAGGGCATTGACTGCATACAAACTGAATGCATATCTTTAGGATATTCTATTACAACCTTAGATTTACCAAAATGATGTATAGCCAGCTTTAGACTGGTGTGAACAGAACCAGACTGCCGTTCTAATCACTCCAAGTTTACCATTTTACAATCTTGCATAAACTCAGATATTCTTACCTGCATACAATATAGCGGATAACATTGTCATGGCAAACTATAATCTCATAGCTTTCATCTTTCTGTTCATAGTCAGCACGGTGAATGAAGCATCTAAAAGCAGATTCTATGCGTGGTCCAGCAGCAAAATACTAGAGACGAGAGATTTCCAGAACAGAAAGCATTTAACAAAATTAGGAAACAAGTCAAAACATAGCACAAGATTAGTCAAAACAGTATCACTTCTCTAGCTTGAAACCAGATTTCAGTTAGGTCACAAATTACAAGGTCATCTTCAGGTCCCAGGGTCCACCATAGACCTTTTCCACAATGGGCCATGTTGTACAGTAAAATCTTAACTATATATGAAAAAAAAAAAAAAAAAAAAAAAAAAAAAAAAAAACCCTTTCCACCAAGTTATCTTTTATGTTTGACAAACCTTGGACACAGCAAGTATTCAAGGACTTTGACCATTGCTACTGTATAAATTATGACAAATTTACCCTTGTGTACACAGCTGGCTATTGTTCCTAAAGCTGAGATTTGTGAGAACTTCAGTCAGTATGAAAGAGGGGACCCTCTATATTACAATGTTATGAAAGAGTCAAGTTAAAAAACTTGAACACATTGAGGAAGTTAGTTAACAGTTGATATATAAATTTGTCTACATAGTACAATATTCTGTTTAAACACAATTGCAACCTTTATAGTAAACTGCATTTCATCATTTGACAAGTTGAAAATATATGACAGAGGAAAAAAAAAAAAAAAAAAAAAAAGGTTTCCATATGTACAATAAAATATGAAAAGACAGGATTAGGACAAAATATACCGTATTTATCACGCACTTTTTTACCCTTAAAATCAGGGGAAAATTGTGGGTGCATGTTATATGCCGATCTCCGCTGATTGAGAGAAGAGAGCGCTGCCATACACAAAGCTCAGTGTACTTTGGCTGGACTCAGCTCCTCTCGCAGTCCCACCCCTGACTGAGCAGAGTCTAGCCGAAGTACACTCAGCTTTGTGCATCTCGATCTGCACCAATTTTAAAAGACACAAGGCTGCAATGACACAGGGAAGGCTGCATTGATATGCAAGTTTTTTCCCTTAAACTTCCCTCCTAAAAGTTTTTCCTTAAAATTGCCTCCTAAACTTGGGGTGCGTGTTATACGCTGATAAATACGGTATTCTCTAAATTGGGTTTGGTCATAATGTGTTATAATGCAACCATAGTCAAATCTGCTACTCCCAAGCCCTCAATGACATTTTAGGTAGAATCAGTTAAATCTTATTGTAAAAGATTCATCCTATAACAGATTAGGATCTAGAAAATTCCCCCTGATAAACTGAGACATTTTTTGGTCCCAGAGCGCCAAGGGAGCCAATTCTTGAACACAATTGCCCAATCTTACATATTTGACGCTTATTCTTTCTGCAAGGGGAAAGAGTCCACAAAACAGATTGTCTGCTAGCCAGTCATCAAGGGTTAGGTCATCTATGAGGGGAAACGATTGAAATTGAGCCAATATATTACACTCTGCTGTCTTATATTTGCAATGAAGCTGTCAAATTATCTGTATGCATATCCCAACCTGACCATTTAGAGTATTTGTAAAGTGACTTGTGTCAATTTTTTTGATAGTCTATACCTGATCTTATTCAAAATTCTTGCATGGCAATACAACTTGGGAATTAAGTCAGTTTTTTTTTTAACACTTTGTATAAAGCCACTGTGGTTAATCAAATGATCAATATAGCTGAAAAAAGTACTGCAAATGACACAAGTAGTCTTTTTCCCTATGATGCCTAGCTGGTTGTAGTGCTTTCATGCATTGCACTTACCTAGGAGTGGGAAGTCTCACATGTGAGTAATAGAGGATAACTGCAGGTCAAGTCAGACACACTGCATGAGATCAGTGAAAAAGTTTACTGCTCTGCTCCTGGGCAAGGTAGGATGTGTGCTGTAACAAGTTTGCCTTCTAGATCTGCATTGAACCATTAGCCTCTAGGTTTTCTTACATGCTGAAACTACATACAGTTAATCTTTAGAGCTGTTAGCTTTTTTTTCTTCCATGTGTTTCCTTAAACAGAATGTTGATTCATCCACTCAATGAGAAAATATTCCTACAAGTCTGACTAGTTACTGAACTTCAGTGCAGAGGCTTTGTAAAGCTCACCTCAACATCTTTCTTCCATTTACGGCTTGGTGGATCTGGTCTAATGGGGTGCCCTTCTATTAGCAAGTCAGAACCAGCACATTTCATACCTGTGATAAAAAAATAATTTCAGTGTCCATCTTAGTTAGCAAGTTCACATCCATATTTCTGTACAGACAGCCTACCAGCATATCCCAAATCTGGTGTATGCTCATAATCACTTGAAATATGTAGGTCAGCTGTACCATATGTTACCTTTTGCCTTGTAGTGTTCAGCTGTTTACATGCTACAGTTTAACATTAATTAGAACAGCAACACAGCCACTAACCCTGGCATAGGCTTGGTGGTTCAAACTGATTGCACAAGGCAAGCAAAACATGGCAGCCATCTTGACGCTACTGATAAGCCACTTGTACCCAAAGTTGATTTAGTCTTTGCTACACCTTCATGCATCAGTTCTCCAGGCCCAACTTTTCCTGAGCACCTTCAATATATTTAAGCCAACCTCAATAGAGCCCCTGGATTGATTGTGGGGGGGGGGGGGCTTTGTCTTACTGACAATTTCACCTGCCATTTGTTCTGAAGGCGAGTGATGCCTTGTGCACCATATTTATATTACACCACTGCCATTCTGTTCAATGATGGTCTTTGGTGTGAACAGGCATCCACAATACATGGACAAAATATGACAGTTCCCCACCAAAAAGAGTCTGGAGTTAGATCTCCATATTAAAAAACAGCATGAAGAGATCCTTCCGACCAGGACAGGAAACATTGTAAAGCCATGAAGGGGGTCCTTCTGATGTCCTCGGTAACTCCCAAAACCTGAGGTCCAATGGCCAATACAGGACACAAGTGAAACAGCTTTACCACAGAGCCTTGAACATGTGCTCTGGAATGGCAAACAGCCTTTTCTATCCACAAGGAAGCCAAAGCTTTCCAATGTAAACCCCCCCCCCCCCCCAAAACCAGGCTCACCCCTATAGCAAACTTGATCCAGCGAGTGCTATAGATGTTTAGAAGCTTTTACCAGCAGAGAATTTTTTTCCTAAAGAAACTGCTTGCTTCAGTGTAGCAATCAAAGTCTGATATCTTACAAGTTTAAGTACTTATTAGGGAGGATTAACACAAATGTAGACAAAGTACAGCGCAACTCGTGGAAGCTTGGCATCGCTGGACAAAGCCAGCTGACTGACAAATGGGAATCTGGTGCTCCCCTGCCTGTTGCATTGTCTGACGAGACTAGATGACTTGCTCAAAAGACCTGTGCTTCTGGATCCAGTGCCCTCATGCTGTTAAATGGAAAGCCTGGCCCCCCCCCCCCCCCCCAGTATATGTGAATAGATTCTCCAAGTGCTACATTTCAGTTGGTGACCACTGGACTCAAGTCCCCGATCAGAAAAAAAAAAAATAAACCCCACCTACATAAAGCATCAAGACAAGACATTAAAACCTTCAGTGTAGAGCTGGTGGTGCCTCAGATAGTTTGCTGGACAGGAAGCATCTTAGGGTACAGCACTGTTACCAGCAAAATTACTTTCAGTGGGAGGAGCCTCTGTCTTATGCAGTCTTGAAGACAGCTTGGAAAACCCCATGGTGTGATTTTCCTGAACATTGATGCAAAAACCTACAATACTGATTTTTTTAACCAACCCAGTAATTCATTTCATACTTACCCTGCAGATGCTGTCCAATTATTTCTGATGTCTCTTTGGCCCTTTGCAGTGTAGAGTAAGTCATCACATTGTAGGTGTGACCGAAACTAGCCAGGCGCTGACCAGTTAAGTTAGCCTGCTCCCGACCTACAGCATAACAAAATGTTAAGTAGGGGGGGACAAAAAACAAACACACAACCAACTTGATCAAGTTGCACATGTCAGGCAAGTACACTGCAAGTTAATGTAATAGTGTAGATACAGAGTCAAACTACCAAATCTTGGACATTTCTGATAAACTGGTTGTAAAGGCAGAAAAGGCAGAAGCATCTTAATGCATTAAAACACCTTGTGCACAGAAAAAAGAAAAAAAAAAAAAAATTACCTGAGCCCCATGTCAATCCAGCAATGTTGCACGAGAGACTTGTTTGTCCAGGACTCTCATCCTCAGTGGCTGACACAGCCAAGTGCCATTGGCTTCTGCTTCTGGCAAAGTCAGTGAGGAGAGTGGGTGGGGCCACAGCAATAGATCAACTGCAACCATCTAGAAAAGACCATGTAATTAGGGTTGCCACCTGTACAGGAATGACCTGGACAGTCTGGGTTTTGACACTTGTGCCCAGGTTTTTGTCCTCCCGATACCTGGACAGTTAGTCCCAATCCATCAGGCAGAGCTGGTGCAAGGGGACATGCCAAAGGGTCACCTGCCCACCCCAGGCGCAGTGTTAAGGGGGGGGTTGAAACGCAGTGTCCGCTTCAGTGTCCTGCATCTTAATGACATGATCAAAACTGTCAGCCGCTGTCCCCACCCACAATGCTTTAGAATGCTTAGATTGAGTCCTGCATCTTCTGTCTGCTTTCGTCCCTGCCCGTAAGCTCGCCCACCATTTGAATTGCTTTGGAATTCTTAGCTCTGTCTAGTTTTAAACCTGGCATTTTTGGCATCTTCTGTCCCCGTCCACCTCCTATCAGACCTGTAGAACATAGTCTAGTCTATGGAAGTGCTACAGGTGGTGGGCGGGCCAGCGGGTGGGGATAGAAGCAGAAAATGTTGGGACTGCATCTGACAGAGCTAAAAATTCTAAAGCAATGTATGTGGTGGGCAGGCTGACAGACTGGGACAGAAGCAGACAGAAAATGCAGAGACTAAACCCAAGAACACAGAAGAATTACAGGTACAATGTTCTGCTATTCAGCTGAGGACTGTGAATAGGTTTGCCAGTTAGGAGAGTACTTAGTGGAAATTGTTTAAAGTGACTGTGCCATTAGGTGAATGATGTTTGGAGGCACTGTGCTGTATGCATTTCCTTTAAGCTGATTATGTCAGGGTCCCACCACTGCGCTTGCTGTGACTTGCTTTTGTGTGGATACAGTAAACAGGTCCCTGCACCTTCATGAAAACATTTGTGGGGAAATTGCATGGTGCTGCATCTTCAGATGCATGGGGGTGCCAATAATGGCAGCCTTGCACATGTAAAAAACACCTGGGAACTTTGCCTACAGGTGGTTGTGGGAATAGGTGCCATTTACATGCCGTCCCACACATGCAGGCAGCCATGCAACAGAGTGAACCTAGCCTTGGGTCATTTACACTTGCAGGAAATAACACATGTTGCAGAGCCTCATTTTTCTGCTCCACATCACTCACCCCATTCAAGCTGAAGAGGCAGCAACTGGGAGTTGTACAGATGGCACTGCTGCAATATTTGGATTTGCAGTTGTGGCAGGAATTGTACCCCCACCACTTTGTGAACGGGGCCACACTGCAACTGCATGCAATGCACAGTAGTGCAGCTTGGGGGGGGGGGGTTTAAAACAGGCAACATACCTACTGTGGGCAGAAGAGGATGCCTCCTGAAAACACCTCAGTCTCAGTGCAGTGCCACTGGGGAGTGAGGGAAGACTGCCTTCTTGTCATGTGACATGACTGGAGGGGGAAGACAGAAGCTGCCTTCATTCCTGGTTTGTCAGCCTTGCCCAGGGAGCTGGATGACCTTGTCCCAGCACTGCCATCAGGTATCTGTCTTGGGGATGGAGCCAGTGCAGGAACACTGTGGGGAGTATCCTTGAAGCAAGTAATTATTCCTGCCAGCTGTGGCTTCCTCTGCTGTGCACTCTCCCCCTCTGCCTTCTCCCATGCAGGGTGTCTAACGCCCCCCCACCCCACCAGCCTGTGAATGCTTTGCAGCCATTGTGCAACTGTCCGCTTGTCACTTTAAATCTTTGTTCAGCACTGAATGACAGGTTTATTGCCTTACTCTTGTTTCTCTGGGGAATGTTTTAATCACCAGACACTTCCTGCTTCCTCTAGTTTTGCAAGGGGATTTCATTTAATTCAGCATCCAGGCAAGCCAGCAGTACCTTGTGGGAAGGATACAGTTTATGGAAGTTTTCTAAAGTTTAAAGTTTGCACCCCTTGCCAAGCAGAGCAAGGTATGCAGTAAGGTGCGTTATCAGTATGTTTTTAGGCACAAATTAAGTCCATGCTGTTAGTTAAAAGATATGCTGTAGACAATCCACATGTTTGAACATAGTCATGCTTCCTTAGATGTTTAATATTAATTTATGTGTATAGATAATGGACCACCACATTTGTAGTTCTGTTGTAACCTTTTTTTGGTGATCTCTGTAAAGTAATGTATTGTAGGTCATTTTACAGTGCAAATGGTGCTTAGTGTTTGAGTCAAAAGATTAACCTCTGGTGTTTAACCTTAATGCACACCATTGAGGCAAAAGACTAAAAGTACTACACCCATCAGAAGCTCTCCTCTTGTTATTTACTCAAAGCCAATGGGGCCGCTACACATTGGTTGCTAGGACTGCCAGTGTCCTAGCAACCAATGACACTTGCCGCTGTGCACACAGGATTTTTAGAGCCGTTCCACCTCCACCCCCTAACTCCAGCCAGTTCAGACACTTAGCCGGTTCCCTCCCTAACTCTGGCCAGTTACCACTCACAGCAGCTCCAGTGACTGACCCTCCTGCCGGTAAGGCATAGATAATACAACAGAATGGGACACTCTGGGGCACCGACTGCTGGTCAAATAGAAAAAAAAATAAATGCTGTGTGCCGCTAAATTGTTCAGGTTTGGCTTGAAGGAAAAAAGTGGCAACCCTACATGTTATCTTAACTGTTCACAAAATGGCTCCTGCCAAACTATATAACACAGACAGGGGTAGCCAGGAGCTGGATACTTACACTTCCTGCAAGCAGAAGACGCTGTTACTAAGGAGCCATTTTCCCCTAGTGTTCCAGCTTAGCTGTTCTGTGACTGATTAGAGGAAGCAAGGCATCTTGGGACATGTAGTTTATCTGGAAGGGATTTGCCCTCTGGCTGCATGATGTGAAACTACAACTACCAACAGGCTGATTGAGAAGCGCAGATCGCTGGGAGGGATTATAAGCAGCAAGGCTGGGGTCTGGCATGCTCTCAGGATCGGCATGGATCTGTGTAGCAGGGAGTCTGCTACCGTGAGGAACTGCAGCCTACTTTAACAAACTTACCCAGCACATATCTTGAAGGACATCTGTTGACAGTCTGTTCAGCGGCCTGGAGATCATTCCTGTCCAATCCACCCTGCAGAGTAATCAGATCAGTGTGAGCCGTGGAGCGGCATGGAGGCCGCCCCTTGAGCCATACAGTTAAGGGGGGGGGGGGGGGGGGGTCATCATCCTTGTCTTCTGTTCCAGTGTGGCAAGTGGATGATTGCCCAGTTTAGGACACTGTCTAGACATCTTTATTTCCTACTCATCTTTGATGCCAAGATTTGCTCCAGTACATCATGGACACTAGAGACATCAATGCCATTCATTAAGGTTTGTGGAACTACAAGCAACAGCAGATCAATCTCGAAGTCAGCGATCATTGAATTTACATTACAATTCTGGTTGCACAGGAAGTTTACTTGCGACACAATCTATTGTAACAGTTACTCTACCTTAGCAGGAACTATTCTGTGTGCAAATAAGTACTCAAGCTAGCTGAACATTAACTGGATTTTCACACAACACTGGACTACCATTGCTTTCCTCCCCACTTAGACCCCTTTAACACCAAAGCACTTTACAGGTGCCATTTTAGGGCAAAAAAAAAAAAAAAAAAAAAAAAGTCCTGCAAGCAGCATCTTTGCAGTGGTGTGGGAGCAGTGTACACAGCTCTCCTCCTTCACCGCCCCTGCCCATTGGAATGAGTGGGCAGCACTGCTGAAGTGCCTGCAAAGCACTTTGGCAGCACCACAACAAGGGTGCTTTTAACCCCTACTAACAGCGGTAAAGCGCCACTAAAACTAGCAGCACTTTACCGCTTAGTGTGAAAGGGCTCTTAGGGAATAGTTTCTAAAATCTAAGCTTTTTACCACCAACTTTACAGAGCAGGTTGAATTGTGCTATAGTTAGTGCCTTGCAAAAGTATTCATCCCCTTGGCTTTTTTACCCATTTGTTACATTACAGCCCCTTTCGTAAAAGGTTTTTAATCTGAATTATATGTGATGGATCAGAACACAATAGTCTAAGTTGGTGAAGTAAAATACACATACAAATTTTTCAGAAAAACAAACAAAAACTGATAATTGGCATGTGCCTATGTATTCACCCTTTGTTATGAAGCCCATAAAAAGATGATGCAACCAATTACCTTCAGAAGTCCCATAATTAGTGAAATGTCCACAAACTAAGTGTCACATGATCTGTGATTACATACACACCTTTTTGAAAGGCCCCAGAGGCTGCAACACCTAAGAGGCACCACTAACCAAGCACTGCCATGAAGACCAAGAAACTCTCCAAACAAGGTGAAAGGATGGATTACTGTACAGCAGACCACCCTTTGTTCCTTGGTAGCCCACCAAGACCCTTCAGAACTCTGGAGGGCCAATCACACACGAGGCAGCTTTCATGTGCAAAGCGAGTCTGAAATTCTTTAAGATTTATATGTGAGTTACAACACAAGAGGGGAGGGGTAAGCTTGCTCCTAAGTTTCTAAGGGTTAACCAGGCTTCTACAGAGATTTTCTTCATGAGTTTACAAAGATAACCTATCTACAAGGACATAGGATGCCTTTCCTAGGATCCAGCTACAATGACTCACAAAAGGGGTTTTAATGAAACCTTAGCTCAAGCAAAAAGTTTAATAAGTTTTAAGACAGTAAGATAAGGCATGTACATTCCTTAAAAAAGCAACTATAAAATTGAGGGGAAATTACAAAATGGAGATGCAGTTGATCATATGCTCTATAACATAAGGGACAATGTTGACACACACACACACACACACACGATGATCCCTAGGAGCACTATCAAATCTATCAAAAACCAAATGGAAAGAACATGGCACAACAAAACTCATGGACCAGGCAAGGAGGGCATTAGAGGCAGCACAGAGACCCAAGATAACCTTGCTGCAGAGTTCTATAGCAGAGACTGGAGTATCTGTACATAGGACGACAATAAGCAGCCATAGAGTTGGGCTTTATGGCAGAGTGGCCAGAAGAAAGCCACTTTCAGCAAAAAACAAAATGGCATATTTTGAGTTTGCGTAAAGGCACGTGGGAGATTCCCAAAATGTATGGAGGAAAGTGCTCTGGTCTAAGGAGACTAAAATTGAACTTTTTGGCCAAAGAAAAAACACTGTCTGGCGCAATCCCAACAACCCAAAGAATACCATCCCCACAGTGAAACATGGTGGTGGCAGTATCATGCTTTGGGGATGTTTTTCCAGCAGTTGGGACTGGGAAACTGGTCAGAATTTAGGGAAAGATGGATGGTTCTAAATACAGGGATATACTTGAGCAAAACCTGTACCACTGTGCGATTTGAGGCAGGACAATGACCCCCAAACACACTGCTAAAAGCAACACTTGAGTGGTTTAAGGGGAAACCTGTTGGAATGGCCTAGTCAAAGCCCAGACCTCAATACAATAGAAAATCTGTGGTCAGACTTAAAGATTGCTGTTCATAAGCACAAACCATCCAACTTGGAGCTGGAGAAGTTTTGCAAGGAGGAATGGGCAAAAATCTTAGTGGTAAGATGTGGAAAGCTCAGAGATTTATCCAAAAGCAACCTGGAGCTGTGCTACCAAGCATTGACTTTAGGGGTGTGAATAGTTATGCACATTGACTTCTCTCATTTTGTCTTTTTTTGTGAAGCAAACAAAAGTTTAAAGCCAATGTGTCAGGACTCTCAGGGTCGCCAGAGGGGTATTGAGCCATCTTGCGACCCTCAAGAGGGCAGCACTACACAGGTCTAGGGTATGGTCTGCCCACTCAGTACCCCCCATATACAGGGTCTGCTACATACTCTAGATCAGCGTTTCTCAACTCCAATCCTCAAGGGGGCCTAACGAGTCATGTTTTCTGGATTTTGCTCAGATGAAACAGCTGTAGTAATTACTAAGGCAGTGAAACTGATCAAATCACCAGTGCAAAAAACCCCACAAAAATTATCCAAAGAGCCCATTGGCTTAGATTGATCCCAATACTGAGTCTAGACCAATTAGCAGAACCAAAGCTGGGAAAGCACAAAGACGAGACCCAATTTATATTCCAAAGTAATTCAATACCTCAGCATTAGTGTCCCTCTGTCCAAGCTGAAAGTCTGACTGGTCCCTTGCATTCTCAAAGCTGTGATCCCACAGAGCCGATTCCTCACTTCTGCCGATTATGAAACCATAGTTGCCAACTGTCCTGAATTTCCCTGGACATTCAGACCTTTGTCCCACTTTCAGCATTTCCTGGGAAATCTGAGTTCCCATTTTTTTGCCGCCAGAGGTCTGGAGCTGGCAGTGAAATGTCTCCGCCGGTCACCATTTTACAGAAGATCAGCTCTCATAGCCTGGTCACTCACCGATGGGAACAGGCAAGAGGTGGAGCTGCCATTACAGTAGACCAGCTATCATGTCACTTGCTAAGGTCACTTGCTAAGGGGAACAAGCAAAAGGCAGAGCTGGCCAGGTGGCTGCCAATAGAAATTGAGCTGCCAACACCCCACCCTTTCCCACCTGTTATGTGAAAGGCTGTGGGGCTGGTGGCAACTCAGTTTATTGGCAGCCACCTGGCCAGCTCTGCCTTTTGCTTGTTCCCCTCAGAAAGTGACCTGTGTTACATGATAGCTGGTCTACTGTAATGGCAGCAGAGACTCCACTGGTGGACACCTGATGTAAGGAGGAGGCAACGGTGGTAAGCGACTCAGGGCTCCCACCAAGTCTGCATTATGGTGAGTTGAACCATTTTATATCACAATGTAATAAAAAAAAATAAGCTCTTCAATCATTCTGACGCCACAATGGTGCCAAGGTGATTGAAGCGCCCACACCAGGTGTTTGGAGTATCTTTATCTGCCGATTGTTAAACATTATGGAATACACATTTGTTGTGTAGGATTGGGCCTGCTGTCCCTCCCTCATCTCAGACTAACCACACATCATATTTAGTTTAAACCACACCCATTTTTGCCTACAGACAAAGGAAAAAAAAAGTTAATATATACACAATAAAGTGTCCCTATAAATTTTTTGACAACTATGTGAAATAGCAAAGGAGTACTAAAACTGCCCAAAGACACTCATCTGTCTTTACACATGCACTGAAGCAAAAACCCTCCTCCTTCAGGCCCAGGCAGAAGTGTGAAAGTGGTTTAAAAGCAGACTGGTTGTAAACCAAAATTAGAAATATGTCAAGGAATAAAGACCATAGGCATATTAGCTAGGCCTCTAAATGTAGATTTAAACAAACCTACCAAGCAGGGTTAGAACTTTTTCAGAGTCGGTTTCACCTTTCACGTACTGTCCATGGCGAACAAGATAGATATGACGTCTGGCCTTTGCTTCATATTTTTTTAGCTGGCTTTTCAGGTCATCCTCTCTATTGCCCTTTAGGTCATTCAGATTGATAAGAGACATTGATTCACGTCTAAAAAAAAAAAAAAAAAAGTTAGGAAGGCAGTTTTTCCAAATATTTCAGCTGTAGACTGATGCTGTAATGCCCAATTTCAAGTCCTAGGACACAGGTGAAACCTTTGCCTACATCTCACAAGTTTTAAGCACCTGCCATGCCATTTTTTAGGGGTCTACTTCTAGATGTAGTCACCCAAGATACACATTCCCTCCCTCCCATTGGGAAAGGTGAATCTTGGGTGAAAGGAGCATTGTGATGCATGTTACTTGGAAAAATGCATGACACTGCAAAGTGAGCAAGCCCTAAGGGTTAGTTTTTCTTCAAGAGACCCTATGCAGGCACTTGACAGAATAGCATTACCTCAAGTTAATGTATAACTAGAGAGGCCCATAGTACAATCCCAAAGCCATAACAGAGGGCTGGCATGACAGGGGGAAGTGGCATAGGAGGAGGAAAGGGGGCAGCATCAGTCTGCAGGGAAAAAGTGGAATAGCCTGTTCCTGTCCATCCGATTTGCTTCTCATTCTTTTGCATCGAGGGCCATGACGGAGGGTAAGTGTGGGGGTTTTTGTGGCGCATTGGCAGGTGGAGAATCTCAGCGATACCACCTGCACGTGCCTCCTCGCTATGAGTTAGGGTGTTTGGGCCTGAATGTTATCCTGTTTGTCTCCTCTGCTGGTAGAGGGGGGGTGGGGAATGGATGGTTTTGCATGTGTTTTAAGGAACATCAAATTTGACATTCTTCAGGTTGATCAGAATATGCAGACTTAAGAGTATGGTCTGATATGGTGGCCTGTACAAAATGAAGGTGGGCTAGGTCAGTGGAGGGCATCATCAAGGCCAGAGTAAAGGTGAATCGGGAGGTGGTGCTCTTTCTGATACGCAATGGGGGCTTGGAAGTACGCCATCATGGTTGGAAGTTAAACCATGGACATATTTACGAGGGGGCGGCATTCATTTGTATGCCGACGGTATCAATTTGTGGTATCTGGGGTTGGAGGACAGCATCCAGAGGGCCCTGGAGGTTCTCTCAAACCTAAGGTGTCAGGCCTGGTGGTGGTGGCAGGGTGCAAGGTCCTTTTAGGTCATATGGGCACAAAAGGTATGGTGTAGGGACCAGTCTGAGGTACGGCTCCTAGTTGGTACAGGTACCTGCTAGTTGTCTGAGTGGCGAGTTCAGGACTGGAGGCCTTACAAGTGACTAGCAGGTACAGTTCTGGTTTATGCCTATTGGGACCTTGGGCTCCATTATAGTTAAAAAACTATGTTGTGTTTAAAAGGATATTGATATGGTAATTACTGGTTAATAAAACGGCTGCTACAGCCAATTTACCCCAGTTATGTGTGGTCTTTAGAGAAAAGGGGGTGGTTTTATTGGCATAGCAGGTAACAAGCCATGATTTTAGTTACGAGGTGAATAGGGATTACAACCTGTCAGTTTTTATTGCTGTCTGTGCCCCAGTTAGGGAGATTCACTCTCCATTTGTCCTGTTTACCATTATCATTGAAAGAGAAGGAAAGTCCCAAGGGGTTATAATCCTCCCTTGCTCCATCCAAAATGGAAGCTTTTTACCTATAGTTGTACATGAAATCAGTTAAAGTGTTTGTTACCCCAACACTTCATATTCTGATATGTGCCTGCTGTATGAAAAAATACCAGTTACTTACCAGTAACTGCCTTTCTAGGAAATCTTCCAGGACAGCACACCTGAGAGATGAGAGGCTCCTCCCCACAGGAAACACAATCAAACAGCTGTTTCAAGTCCCCACCCTTCCCCTTGATCCTCAGTTTGTAGAGAAGTAACTCCTGAACCCAGTTCACAAGGAAATCATTCCTCATAGGCACTCACCTTCTAGTGTTCTAAAATTTTCCCTCCTCCAATGGGTGGAAAGTAGGCCTGCCA
The DNA here is from genome assembly GCF_042186555.1 of Aquarana catesbeiana. Classification (NCBI taxonomy): domain Eukaryota; kingdom Metazoa; phylum Chordata; class Amphibia; order Anura; family Ranidae; genus Aquarana; species Aquarana catesbeiana. The sequence continues at coordinate 271,357,474 of NC_133324.1, forward strand.
ACTTGAAAGATTTCCTAGAAAGACAGTTACAAGTAAATGGTACTTTTCTCAAGTCATCTTCCAGGACGGCACACCTGAGAGGATAAGTACCTCAGGCCTACCTTAGGGTGGGACCACTGCAAGACCCTCTTGGCAAACCTCGGTTCTGCAGTGAGCTTTACCTTCACTCCATATGCTTGATGAAGGTATCTTAGCTGGATCATGTGACTGATCTGCTGGTCTACTCCACTGATGTCCCTGCCTTCTCTGCTTCAGATGCAGGATCTAGGTGGAGTGGGCTCTTAAAGATGGAATCAGAAAACATGTTAAACTTGTAGGTTATCAATGTTGCCTGTGACACATCTAACAACCATGGCCTATAGGTGCTGCTTAGAACCACTAAAAAGATCAGAGACCTGTGTTGTAAGACAAGGACACTACATTGATCAATAAGGGGGCCTGTCTTAACACAACCCTGTGCAGGGAAATAAAAAAACTGCCAAAGGGGCCCCTCTGACAGAACTTTGTTCATTTTTATCTTTACGTCAGCTAAGACTGAAGGGAAACCTACTTAAGGGAAATAGATTAACAGAAGCTTAATCCCTGGGTTTAAGGCATGCCCAATCTATAGTTTTACGCCCGAGAGCCTACTCAGGAGATTAACATCCATAGCAGGAGTAAAACACCGATATTGCTACATCTAGGTTTTGCTAGAAGGGCAAAATGAAGGCCATGCACCTAGCTGTAACCCATTTCGTCAGGTATACATCTTTATACCTAATCTTCAGGTCATAATACTCCTCTGAACAGAACTTCCTAAGTTCTTATTAAACAGTGACCCATAACCCTACTGGGCTTCAACCCTAGGAAATGGTTCTGGCATCCCTGAATGTAAGGGGGGGTCAAGGCTTTCTGACATGTGACATCTGCAGCCAGAACTCCTGGCCCTTCCACAGAAGAGAAGGCTGAAATACAAAAAGGTGATACATGTATTAATATCACAAATGAAAAGACCATAGATTGTGGACATAGCACAATAGATTTAGACAGAAAGGACACAAGCATAGACAATGTTGTGTATCTGAGTGTGACTAGCTAAACCGACATATCAAATATGGTAAGAGACCCAAATCTGAACCTCAATGTAGACAAACAGTCCTCACAGTCTGGTTTTCTGATGTGCGGCCAAGATGTAAGCATTAAGACAAACAACCCTAAATGCTGCGCATTTCTGAAGTGCAGCTAGCTAGGTCATAACTGATACAGAAAGGACGGGAAGCCCCTTTACAGTGGTGTTTTACTGATGTACAGCAAAACAAGGCCATAAAAGATAAGACAGAAAGACCCAACTTCTATGTTGCGTATTTATGACGAACCACCAAGTACAGTTGTAAGACAATCTTTTCTGTTATGCAGTTCTGTAGTGTCAGATAAAACCAACCCTGAGAAATGACACAAGCAACCTACAGCATTGTGTTTTTCTGATGTGCCATAAGGTAAGGCAATATGAAACCGAAAGCACCAGCAAGCTTCAATGTTGAGTATTTCTGCTGTGCAGCAACATAAACAGAAACAGACAGTCTTTACAGCTGCAATCTTCCTGGTCTACTGCAAAATAAGGCAATAACTCCACAATGAGTATTCCTGCTGCGTAGCAAAACCTCAACCAGAAGGGACAGATAAGCTTAGGGCTCCCACACCCTTGCAACCCAACCTGCGACTTGGGACGGCAAAACACATGAGAAGTCATATACTATGGCTTCCAATGGGTACCATTGATGACTGTGCAACTCCAGGTCGCAGCGTCTCCAGCAGTCCCTGCTTACTGGATCCACAGACCTCAAGATTACAAATCTCAACATGTCAAATCACATGCCTAAAATTGTCAGCCATTGCCGTTAATAGCACTGTCTGAATCGGCATGATGCCACTTTGTGCTGCTGCACCGATTACCAAAGGCAGTATATGTACTACCCCTGACACAGGTTCAATTTGTACTTCTGTTATGGAGCCCAACAAATCAGGACCATCAATCTTCACTGCTGCCTTTCTGATAAGCAGCCAATAAGGCAATACAGGACACAAAACCCCACAGACAGACCCCAATCTTGTTTATGTCTGATGGGCAGCAAAATCACAATTATGAGCAGAGATGTCACCAGACTCAATGATGTGCATTTCTGCTGTGCAGCACAAAACCAGAAAGTACAGACCACCTTCACTGTTGTATTTTTCTGATCTGTAGCCAAACAAAGTAGTACCTTTAGGATATAAAGGACACCAAACGAGCTTCAGTGCAGTGCATTTCTGATGTACAGCAATAAACCCCTAAGAGCAGAGATGTCTCCCTGGAGGAGTGCCACAAATCTCAATGTGTATTTTTGCTGTGCTACCAAACACCCCAGCAAGGACAAACCTTCATTACTGAGGTCTACTGGTGAGCAGCCAAGAATGAGTCATGGTGTATCCCTTTATGAAATAACCAAACAGGGGCAATTTCATAGGCATAGCCTAGGCTGTAGATACTAACCCTTCACCACCAGTGAAGGAACAAATCCTAAACTGGTTGACACCTTAATATAGTAGCTGTTGTCCTACCTTACCTCCGTACACTGAGCAAATGCTAGCCAGCTCATACACGGGTGGGGCTGATCAGCAACTAAAGTCTCAATGAGCTCAGCCCTAGAGACCAATTTAAGACCTCTAGAAAGGGTGGTTACCAATTTAGCCTGGAGCTAAATAGCTACCTACAGGCCTTAGACAAGCATTCATGTAGTTCTTGCATATGTTTGCACTGAAAAACCTCAAAGGATATAGGAAGCGATTTATGGTAAATCGCCTTTAGATCTGCCACTGAGTGGACTGTAGCCCAAACCAACAAAGGTTTTTCTTTCCCCCTGCACTATAATATAACCAGTGTAAAGGTGGAGTGGGAGCTTATGAAAAGCTACCCATAGCAAGCAACCCCCAAAAGGAGGATCTGTCACAAGGGAACCCCTACTGTGCTACACAGAAATTTGGTCCCTGCCAATCGTTGAAAGTTAGGACAGCCTTTAAGCATCCTGGAGCAACTCCAGATTCCTAGCAGCTGGGCTAATAGGGCCGGATAACCTAGTGCACCTGCTGACCAGGGGAGCTTACTCCTGCATCCTTCAACCATTGCACAATTAATAACTTGTTCAGTGGTATACATGCTCTTTGTATCTACCAAGTCCCCCCTTCACTATAGTCACCCTCAGGGCCGATCCCAGGGTCACCGGCGCCTGGGTGCAGAAATATTTCTGGCACCCCCACATGGGCGTGGTCATCTTACCAACTCCTCCCCTTTACAAATGTTTCTATGGCAATGACTCAAAACACCAAGATGTACCCCTAAGAAGTCTGTTACCCTGGGATCCTCCCATGATCTTTTAACAATAAAAAAAAAAAAAAACACAGGAAGGAGTGTACACTGAGACCTGGAGGGGAGTCTGATGCACACAGAGATGGCTTCTGTTAGAAAGAGCCCCCAGACATATTACAGGAGATGGTCACAGACTGCAATCATGGTACAGGAGATGGTCAGAGACTGCAGACATAGTACAGGAGATGGTCAGAGACTGCAGACATAGTACAGGAGATGGTCAGAGACTGCAGACATAGTACAGGAGATGGTCAGAGACTGCAGACAGTACAGGAGATGGTCAGAGACTGCAGACATAGTACAGGAGATGGTCAGAGACTGCAGACATAGTACAGGAGATGGTCAGAGACTGCAGTTCCTATGGACGTTAGTAGATAATGGCCGATCGGCCCTCTCACCTGACCCAGCCATACAGCAACAGTTCCTCTGATCTGGAGTCAGCTCACTCTAAATTGCCCATGGCGACTGCTGGGTAGCACCCAGATCTGTATTCCTGCAATGACTCCATTCCTTTCATCTCCAGGGATGGCGCTAGGCTGTGTGGCTTTCCCTCTGGTGGTGCAGGGCAGCAGGGTTCTCTGATGGTGTTCCCTCAGCACTGTCCTCTACCTCTGGAGTACTGGGCGTACTTCTCTGAAAGCTTTCCCAGGCTCCTGGCTCTCTCTCTCCCATTCAGCTGAGCATGCTGTGTGGGCTGCAGTTTGTGTTACAGTGGGGCTGCCAGTCCTTGGGACTATATGTCCCACAAGCCTCTTTCTATTCTGTTTCTTCCCTGGGCATATGAAGGCGGGGGAAGATACATAGTGGGCGGCTGTGCTGGCAAGCACCGCTCACTAGTACAGCAGCACTAGAGGGAGGGGGGAAAGAAGAGCCCGCAGCTGCATTGGCATCACTAGGGTTGGGGGGGGTCACCCCCCCTTCCACAAACTATAGTCGCCCCTCAGTACAGACCCCCCCCCTCCACTAGGTATAGACCCCCCTCCATCAGTGCAGAACCTGCAGGAAGTATAAACCCCTACCTCAGTACAGACCTTACTCAGTACAGACCCCCTCCAGGAAAAACCCCCCTCCATTAGTACAGACCCCACAGGACAAACCACCCCTTCATTAGTACAGACCCCCCCCCCCCCCCCATTAGGACAGAACCTCCTCCATTAGTACAGACCCCCCTCCCCCGCCATTAGTACAGACTGCCCCAGGACAGACCCCCCCTCCATTAGTACAGACTGCCCCAGGACAGACCCCCCCTCCATTAGTACAGACCCCCCCTCCATTAGTACAGACCCTTGAGGAAAGACCCCCCTCCATTAGTACAGACCCCCCAGGACAGACCCCCCCCCCCCCCCAGTACAGACCCCCTCCCTCCATTAGTGTACGGTAAAAACACCTGGGCGGCATGGCTGAAAACTGTCCTCTCCAGCTGCCGCCCGGGTGTTTTTACTGTACCCTAATGGAGGGGGGGTCTATACTAATGGAGGTGGAGAACAGAGCAGTAAACAGCAGGCAGGAGTGAGAGAGAGGAGAACGTGTCAGGCACGGGCCGCCCCGCCCGCGCGACATCACTGCACAGCTGGTCTCTCTCCACACAGAGACCAGCCGCTCTGCCTCCATTCTCTGACAGGAGGAGGGAGGGGCTTGAGCAGTTAACACAGCGGCCCTGGACACAAACAAGAGGATGAGGAGGAAGAGGGAACGATGCACTCTGGCGCTTCAGCGCCCCCGCCTCTTGGGTGCACTGCACCCCGTCTGGGATTGGCCCTGGTCACCCTTACTAATGTACCACAACCAGGCATGTAGGGAGAGGCTGGCAACTTACTGTTGTGATAACCAGTGTCTCTGCTGTAAGAGGGAGCTGTGGCTGGTGGTTTTAGCAGTAACTTCTGGGTCATTTGTAGCCAGACCCCAGGCCTTGCACCAGTCAGTATATACATGGGGAAGGGGGAGAAATGCCTTACCTACCTCTTCCCATCTGAGGTGGTTTAGGTACACTTGTTCCTCTGCCCACCATACAGCGTCTGATGTAAGAGGGAGCTGCACTGGTGTTTTTAGCAGAAGCTTCAGTGCTATTTGAATCCAGACCCCAGGGGAGATTCTCTGAAATGCCCAGAAACCATTTGGCTGGAATTGGGGATTTTGCAGCTAAGTTACCAAGGCAAAGGAACGTACTCACCGTTGTTTTGCTCTTTTGCCACAGCCCCCGGTCTTGCTTTTCCATCCTTATGGTCCACATGCAAGGAGGGTAGCTGCCAAAGTAAACCCCCCCCCCTGCTGTCCCCATAGGGAATTGCAAGGTTAGGCTGTGTCCTGCAGTGTACCAGTCAGTATATGCACATGGGGGCAATGCCTTACGTTCCTCATTCCCATCTGAGGTGGTTTAGGCAGACATCCACCGTAGCGAACTGGTGCCTCCTCGCCTAGCGAAAGGAGGATGTGGGCGCCTGCTCCTGCTGACTCTCAGCCTTCCCTCCTGGGTAAGAACGCCGCCATTTTCCAAAAGTCTGAAAATGACGCAGGTGCTTGTCCGCCCTCCCCAGCAGCCCACGCGAGCTACCAGGGGCCCAGGAGTCAGGGGATACAATCCCCTGGAAAGAAACGACGGCCAGCACCCCCATCTGAACAGACACCCGGACAGGTAAAGGGGGGAGACAGGATAAAGGCCCCTGAAGTTCTGGGTACACCACTGTACCCAGGGGCTTTCAGCTCTCAGGGGGGCTCTTCCAGTCCCCCCCCTCAGGAAGGATAAATATAGATCCTGCCAGACCCAGAGGCTTCCCAGGAATTTGGTCCAGCTCCCAGGGGGAGACTGCCAGCCCCAGGCTTCGGGTAATTTGGGGAAAAAAAAACCCCACAACAAACAGTTTCACTGTGTAGGGAGAAACACTCAAAGATTGATCAAGGGGGAAGGGTGGGGACTTAAAACAGCTGTTGATTGTGTTTCCTGTGGGGGGGGGGAGCCTCATCTCTGGTGTGCCATCCTGGAAGAGGACTTGAGAAAAGTATCCCGATTTGTATTCTTTCCTTTGTGTGAAATGCCTGGTGTTCCTGTCTTTCCCTCTGCCTTCCCCATTCATAAAACTGTAGCAGAATCTAACCTCTTCCAGTCTAATGAGAACCTTTAAGGCCACAGACCACTGAAATCCTTCAATATGTAGCAGGAGAGGCATGTGGGTACAAAGATAGTGAAAGTCATTGGGCTCCAGACACTTCTTGGATGCAAAAGTTTGTCGTTTAGCAGTCTTTTACATTTTGCAAGGGAAAGAGGGTTAAGGCCAGGACACCTTTAAGTGGTTGCAATTTCAATAGGCAGACTCCAAGACTTCAATAGGAAGACAGCTGTACAGGGAAAGGCCCCAGCAAGGTGTCACTTCTGCGGATGCAGGTTTGCTGTCTCCTATGGAAACAGTATTTAACAGTTCCTAACGCAAAGTTCAACAATTCTCTCAGCTTCCCTACAATGTTCACTTGTAGCTCTTCAGCCCCTTGAGCTCCTAGTCTCACCGAATCACCAACTGAATCCTGTGAGCTCCTCAAGGCTTTTGTGGTGGCATCTCCCTCAAGTGTCACCCACGCTTCCCCGCTGGGTCCCTAGCCTGGCACTCCAGATACCTTTCTGGCTTCACCCCTGCTGACCAGCTCGGTCCCTGGCTTGACACACAAGGCTGCTCTGCAAGTGTCACTTCCGATGGTTGGGTCCCTGACTCGATCACCTGAAGTTTCCCTGATTCTCCATCATGCCCGTTTGGTGAGAATGTTGCTCCTGTACCTGTGGTCCCTGGTGAAGGTGATTTGTCCCTTAGTGGCGACTGCTTCCCTCCTACCACTGACAGTTTCTCTGGCCAGCAGAACCAATCACTTTTGGTTGGACTGCAAGCCACAGTCCCAACCCTGTGCTTGCCTTTTACTTCTGGATAGGCCTTCACACAGCCTTGCAGCCAGATGAAGTCCTTCCAACAGTGAAGCAGTTAAAAGAAAGCTTCTCTAGAGCAATAAGAGCCGAGCCCCTTTACATAGTCATCTAATTCTCTGATCTTCTGGACACCAGCCAATGTCCCCTTTGTCAAACTCAGCTGGCTCAAGCAGCCCAAAAGAGCCAAGATGCCACAGTCTACACACAAGTTGAGGGAAAGTTGTTTGCCTACTTCCAAGATCCATGTGACAGTTTTCTCCTGTGATACCAGACTAGGTGACAGCCACTCAGTCAGCTCTCTGTAGCTTCAGCATCCGGGCCCTCACGAACAGCAAGCACATGGCAGTGCTGTCCAGGAGGGCAGAAAGGCCTCCAGGCTGGACTTCCCCTCTGTAGGCAAAGACCCAGCAGCTCTGTCGAGAGCAAGGTTTTGCAGCCCTAAAACAAGGCCACACCACCTGTTTGGATCTATGTAAAGCTGCCCATAGACTTGTAGCACCCTGGCGTTTGGCAGGGTTGCTCCTTACAAATTTATTTGCCAGGAGTAGTTGTCCTGGTTGGTTAGAGATCCATTGATTTCTCCCCAAGTTAGGCCTTGGGACACACACACACACACACACACACGTCGTGGATGGAGCCCATCCCAGGCACATCTGGCTGCAAGGCTGTCTGAGAGCCTATCCAGAAGCAAGAGAGCAGCACAGGGTTGGGACTGGCTTGCAGTCCAACCAAAAGTACAGTTCTGTTGGCCAGAGAACCTGCCATGGTCACAGGTAGAGGGGAAGCTGTCGCCAGTAAGAGACTATCCACCTTATTACCAGGGACCACAGTGAGTAACTGAAGCACCAGAGCAGTATTCTCACCAACTTGGGATAGTGAAGAATCCGGAAACTTCAGTGGCAATCAAGCCACGGACCCAGTGAGGTGATGTTTGTAGAGCAACCTTGTGTGTCAAGTCAGGGACCATGGGTGAAGCTTGAGAGGCATCTAGAGAGTGTCAAGCTAGGGACCCAGCAGAGAAGCAGGGGGTGACACTTGAGGAAGATACCTCTGAAGATTGAAGGACCTCAAGGGATTCAGTGGCAGTGAATCAGTGGGCTAAAGAACTACAAGGAGAGCTAGTGAAAGAACTGTTGAGCTTTGTGTTCGGAACGGTTAAAGACTGTTGCCATAGGACAGCATTCCTACAGATGCAGAGTCTTGCTGGATGCCCTTCCCTGCATGTTTCCTATTGAAGTTTGAGTCTATCAATTAAGCTTGCAACTACCCAAGGGTGTCCTGGCCCTAACCCTCCCTCCAAAAGGTTTAAGAAATACTCTTTTGCATCCAAGAAGTGTCTGGCACCCAATGACTAACTATACACCCACCATGCCTCACAAGACACAGAAGCATGTCAGCTATCCCTGGCAGTTCTCAGATCAAAGGAGGCCTGGGACCTAGCTACAGACTATAATCTCAAATGTTAACAAAAGCTATGCAAATAATACATACGTTTCTAGAAACAGATTCAAAGAATCAGACCAGGCAGGCACTAGTTATTGACAATGCTAGAAGAAGATTGTATAGAGTAAATTCACCCTAAAACCCAAAGACAAAAAGGAGGAAAAAAAAAAAAAAAAAAAAAAAAAAAAAGGGCTTCAGTCTACTTTGCTCACTATAGGAAGGTTTCACAATAAGTAACCTGTAAATGGGTCACACATCCCCTCTGTATATGAGCAGTAGTAACTGGTACACTACAATAGGCCAGGCTGGTGATGGAGTTGCTCATCCCACATGAGAATATTCAAACATTTCTAGCATTAAGGCCCCTTTCACACTGAGGCGGTTTGCAGGCAGTATTGCGCTAAAAATACCGCCTGCAAACCGCCCCTAAACAGCCTCCGCTGTTTGTTCAGTGTGAAAGCCCGAGGGCTTTCACACTGAAGCGGTGCACTGGCAGGACGGTGAAAAAAGTCCTACAAACCGCTTCTTTGGAGCGGTGAACTCACCGCTCCTAAACCACTCCTGCCTATTGAAATCATTGGGACAGCACGGCTATACTGCAGCAATACCGCGGCTATAGCCACGCTGTACGAGGGATTTTAACCCTTTTTCGGCCACCAGCGGGGGTTAAAACCGCACCGCTAGCGGCCAAATACAGCTACAAGAACGATGGTACAGCAGCGCTAAAAATAGCGCTGTTGTACTGCCGACGCCCCCACCGCCCCAGTGTGAAAGGGGCCTAAGATAAGTCACATCTACTATGCAAAGAACTCACCGGTCCCAGTTGGGGTCCCAGCACCTGGTGAAGGGTGGTGGCCATGACACAGCAGGTTCACTTGAGTCTTCCCCATTGTGCTTCAAAACCGCTGCAGCAAAGAGTGCTGCTCCACCAGCCAGGACAGCTCTGCGCAAGAACATGATAACTGCTCAACAAACCCACCAACACTGAGAGATGTCTGTCTGCAGGCCTTATATTGTAAGGTACTGCAGGAGGAGTCTGCATGCAGGTGTTAGACGGTGAGGGGATGAGGCTTTGGGGAGGGGCAATTATACCTAAAACTGCCTTAAAGGGCACAGTTGTGGTAAGATTTGAAGAGACAATTAATGGCCTTCTGCTGGAGAAGCTAGTTCTGCTATCTCTGACTTTCAAGGCAATTTCCACTTTTTGCAAAAATGTCATAAAAGCACCCACATTAATAAAAAATGTAATGTGCATATCCCCTTAAGGCCCCTTTCACACTGGGGCGGTGGGGGCGTCGGCGGTACAACAGCGCTATTTTTAGCGCTGCTGTACCGTCGTTCTTGCAGCGGTATTCGGCCGCTAGCGGTTCGGTTTTAACCCCTGCTGGCGGCCGAAAAAGGGTTAAATCCGCTCGTACAGCGCGGCTATAGCCGCGGTATTACCGCGGTATAGCCGCGCTGTCCCATTGATTTCAATGGGCAGGAGCGGTTTAGGAGCGGTGAATACACCGCTCCTTCCCCTCTCCAAAGAAGCTTCTCGCAGGACTTTTTTTACCGTCCTGCGAGCGCACTGCTTCAGTGTGAAAGCCCTCGGGCTTTTACACTGAACAAACAGCGGAGGCTGTTTAGGGGCGGTTTTCAGGCGGTATTTTTAGCGCAATACCACCTGAAAACCGCTCCAGTGTGAAAGGGGCCTTAGGGTTAATAAGCGTGTCCTGCTGAAACATATAGGTCAAAAAGAGAAGGTGAGAGCCCACTTGGTGTTTGAGCACAAGTGGTGGTGGAGATTGAATAAGGCTCGATTCACTCGTATGCATGTTGCTTTTGAGCGTTTTTGGAGTTTTTTTTTCATGCTTGCCACGTTTTTGAGCAGCGTTTTTGTAGCGTTTTTACAGCGTTTTTGCGGCGTTTTTGCCGCGTTTTGCGTTTTTTTTTGTTTTTTACATTTAAAAAAAAAAAAACGGCAAAAACGCATCAAAAACGCATCAAAAACGGTGCACTTGCGTTTTTGATGCTTGTCCATTGAATTCCATTACATGCAAAACACTGCATTTTGCATGAAAAAAAGTCCCTGACCCTTTCCAAAAATGCAGAGATACAAAAAGGCATTGATGTGGACATGTTCTATAGGAACCCATGTTAAAAAATTCCCATGCATTTCTGCAAAATGCAAAATGCATCAAAAAACGCGCTAGTGTGAATGGAGCCTAAAGGAACACTCAGGCTCCATTCACACTAGCGCGTTTTTTGATGCATTTTGCATTTTGCAGAAATGCATGGGAAATTTTTAACATGGGTTCCTATGAAACATGTTCACATCAATGCCTTTTTGTACCTCTGCGTTTTTGGAAAGGGTCAGGGACTTTTTTTCATGCAAAATGCAGCGTTTTGCATGTAATAGAAATCAATGGACAAGCATCAAAAACGCAAGTGCAGCGTTTTTGCAGCGTTTTTGATGCGTTTTTGATGCGTTTTTGATGCGTTTTTTTTTTTTTTTCATTTTTTTTTAAGACTGTAAAAAAAAACTGTAAAAAAAAAAAAAAAAAGGCAAAGGCAAAATGCATCAAAAAACGCGCTAGTGTGAATGGAGCCTCCATTCACACTAGCGCGTTTTTTGATGCATTTTGCATTTTGCAGAAATGCACGGGAATTTTTTAACATGGGTTCCTATGGAACATGTTCACATCAATGCCTTTTTGTTTCTCCGCATTTTTGGAAAGGGTCAGGGACTTTTTTTCATGCAAAATGCAGCGTTTTGCATGTAATAGAATTCAATAGACAAGCATCAAAAACGCAAGTGCACCGTTTTTGCAGCGTTTTTGCAGCGTTTTTGCCGTTTTTTTTTTTTATTTTTAAAAAAATTTTTTTTTAGACTGTAAAAAAAAACTGTAAACAAAAAAACGCAAAACGCAAATCGCGGCAAAAACGCCGCAAAAACGCTGCTCAAAAACGTGGCAAGCATGAAAAAAAACCTCCAAAAACGCTCAAAAGCAACATGCATAGGTGTGAATCGAGCCTAATTCCACATGGGGCGATTTGGGACAGATGCAAGAGGACCCAGGTGGTACGAATGTGCATGTTAATGCAACCAGTGATAAAATATTTTTTTTGCAGTATTGGGGCTCATTCAGATGCAAGGCTACAGACATCTGTCTGTGTCCAGGGCCAGTTAGAGGCCCTAATTGCATATAGCCACTTGGATGAGCCGTTACATATGAATAGCAGTGCTGGAGATTGATTTACGCAAGTAAGGCCCCTTTCACACGATCGGACCGTTCAGGTCCGCCTGTCAGTTTTGACGGCGGACCTGAACGGGCGCTCCATGTTAGCCTATGGAGCGTCGGATGTCAGCGGAGACATGTCCGCTGACATCCGACCCCGTCCGATCCGCTAAAAGCAGATGTATGGCTCTACGTCCAGATCCGTCGCTGGCGGATCGGATCGGGTGAGATCTGACGAAAACGGACACGCTGTCCGTTTTCGTCCGATCCCTCCATAGGCGGCAGCGGCGCCTGACAAGCCCCTCCCCGCTCAGTGAGCAGAGAGGGACCTGTCATCCGCCGGCTCAGCGGAGATCAACGGACAGATCTCCCGCTGAGCCGGCGGACCGAGGCGGGCTCCGTAGAAACGGAGCCCGCCTCGTGTGAAAGGGGCCTTACAAATCAGGCCATACTGCTGGTGATTGCAGCTGTTTGGGTACAGATTGTGCATAGGTGATTATGTCCAGCCAGCAGATTCCTGTAGTTGCAATCACCTGTTTAAAAGTGAACAAGATATATGATCACCCCTGCTGCTAAAAACTCCATGTGAGATTACATTAGAACAGCTGCGGCAGCTGTCAGCCTGTCATTGCTTTGTAAAAGCTGAACAGCCACAACTGTTTACATAAACAGGAGATTGCAACTGCAGGAATCCGTTGGCTGGATGTAATCACCTGTGTGACGGAGGCCTAATTGTAGGGTGGAAAGATAGTAAGGACCCATTCACAGGGGTGGCCACTGGTGAGAATCTGCTTTTCCTGCGGGCAGAGAAACCTCTATGCATAATCTGTACCCAAACAGCTGCAACCTCCAGCAGTATGACCAGATTTGTAACTTGCATAAATAAATGGCCAGTGCCGCTATTCATATGTAATGGCTCATCCAAGTGGTTATATGCAATGCATAATCTGTACCCAAACAGCTGCAACCTCCAGTAGTATGGCCAGATTTGTAACTTGCATAAATAAATGGCCAGTGCCGCTATTCATATGTAATGGCTCATCCAAGTGGTTATATGCAATTAGGGCCTCTGACTGGCCCTGGACACAGACAGATGTCTGTAGCCTTCCGTTTTCATGAGCCCCAATACTGCAACAAAATGATTTTGTTTTACCACCACTGGCTGCATTAATATGCACATTGGTACTGAAGTGGCAACGAGGGTCAGTTTATATGGCCATAGTTATGTGTGTAGTAAGACTGATTTAGAATTTCAGCTAAGAATCATATTTCTTGTATTTCATCCTGAAACTATTTATGACAGGTTGTGGTTAAAGACACTGGACTTACTCACTCCCCCTCCCATACAGAAACCTGCTGAGTTCCTCTTTGTGCAAGAGCATACTGCAGAGAAACAAAAGTTTTGTATAAAGTTAAAAATATATATGGTTTGCAGAACTTGTCTGGGTTAGGATGCATAGGTTGATTTTTAAAAGGTTAGAATGTTTTATATAACGGAAGTGTACCGCCTGTTCGCTTGTGACGCAATATGCTGAAAATTATATGTACACTGTATTAGCTGTATTAGACACTCTTGACATGTAGACACTAGTCGGGTCAGGAGTGTCCATTCTTTTTGGCCAGAAAGATGGAATAAATCTCCCATACCAGAGTTCTTTGTCCAACGTCATTTACCGATATTCTGCTACTTTATTTGGTGCATTTGGCCGTGAGGGGGGAATATCGGTGTGACCTGTTGAGGCAGGTGGCACTGTTTTCCACCAGACCTACAAGGAGAGGCCAGCCCTGTGGGTTATATCGTAGTCTCAAAAGGCGCCTTCTAGAACTGTTATCTAGGAGACTGCGCTGTGTCCCATTTGGTGGCCTGCTGTGGACGACCTTGGTAGCGTCAAAAGGACCTGGGAATCTGAGAAATAGATAGCTGGAGCTCCAACGGGAACAGGTGAGAGTCTTTTTACTTTTGTTTTTGGATAACAGTCAGACAGCCAGCTAGCCTCTCGACGGATCGAGAGAAGGGAAGCCTGATCACCTTCCGAGAGAGACGTCCGTTCAGATGATTGTGCATCTTTCGGACGAATCCTCAGTCAGTCAGTAATTTTTGGGTGGGAGTGTCTGGTATGATTGATGTGTGTATGAGACATCACTTTGTGGTGAGGTGACAGTTGTCCTCTTCTAAGTGCGTTTTCTGGCCGGGAAACCGCGCCCAGGCCACTGACCGAGGGAAGCGTTGTCTATTGTTCCTACTTGTGTCGAGGATTCAGACCCCTTACTGAATTCTCATCATTTACCCTACCCTCTTTGTCTGTCTTGGTGTCTTTTAGGTTACAAGAATGGGAGGGAAACTGTTGAATCTCCCCTACAATCCATGATCTGCAACTTTAGGAAGGGATTTTCTAAGAACTGCAATTTAAAACTTAACCCTGAGAAATTGATAACATTGTGTGAGAAAGATTGGCCCTGCTATGGAGCGCGGTGGCTCCCACAGGGAACCTTTGACTTAGAGACCATTGACTGATTATTTGAGAATATTATGTCAGACTCACAGAAACATGACCAAGACGCACCTTCCAGGAGGACTGTTCGTTCGGATGATTGTGCATCCCTCAAATAAATCCTCAGCCAGTCAGTTAGGAGGAATATCCGTCTGGATGATTAAGCATCTCTCGGATAAATCCTCAGCTAATCAGTTAGGAGGAATATCCGTCCGGATGATTGTGCATCCCTCGGATAAATCCTCAGCTAGTCAGTTAGGAGGAATATCCGTCCGGATAATTGTGCATCCCTCGGATAAATCCTCAGCTAGTCAGTTAGCAGGAATATCCGTCCGGATGATTGTGCATCTCTCGGATAAATCCTCAGCTAGTCAGTTAGGAGGAATATCCGTCCGGATGATTGTGCATCTCTCGGATAAATCCTCAGCTAGTCAGTCAGGAGGAATGTTCGTCCAGATGATTGTGCATCTTTCGGACAAATCCTCAGTCAGTCAGTCAGTCAGCTAGGAGAAAATGTCCGTCTGGATGATTGTGCATCCTTTGGACAAATGGGAGATAAAGACCTGCAGTGGATAGAAGCCACAAAGAGAGGAACAGTGCAGAATTATGGTTATGACTAGAGTAGTGCCACTAACAAAACAAACAAAACACATATATTCTCAACCCGAAGAGACAGATCAGCCTCCCCCGTATGTAGATGAACGGACCTCAGATAGAGACAGGTCAGAGCCATGTCCAAATGCCCCGTCCAGTTTACAAGGGGACTCAAGTTGTTGTCCACCTACATCAGATTCAGCAAGTTTGTCAATGCCAAATCTCAGTAAATATACTCCGAACCGTAACACTCTGGGTATAGGCAGGACAGAAATAGGGAACTCAGTAGTAGTCAATGGGCTCCCCAATCAAGTGTCCAATTCCACCCCAAGAAATCCTGATGCAAATAGCCAGACCCTTGTCCCGTCTTTCAACATACCTCTGCAAATGCCCCTAAGAGAACAGGCGGTGGGGGAACATTGGACTCTAGTTTACACCCCTTTTTACCACAACATATTTACTGAACTGGAAGATTCATAACCCTGCCTACTCTGAGAAGCCCCAAGCCATGACAGACTTGCTCCGGTCAATAACTCAGACCCATAACCCCACTTGGTCGGACTGCCAGCAACTTTTATTGACCCTTTTTAATACTGAGGAGAGACACAGAATTAACCAAGCAGTACAGAAGTATAAAGTCAAAAGACCCTTCCTATTAGAAAGACTTTGTAGTTTTGGGGGGGCATCAAGGCCAACATCAGTTCCTGTACATGCCGGATTGCCCTATTCCCTTGCTGGGCAGAGACTTACTTGCTAAACTCAGAGCACACATATACTTTTAATCTGATGGACAAGCTATCCTAAAATTGCCCCATCCCTTTGAAGCCCGCATACTGCAAGACATCCCGGGACTATGGGCAGAAGATAACCCATCAGGATTAGCCAGACACATTTCCCCAATCCTTATTGCATTAAAATCAGGAGCCACTCCAGTCAGCCTGAAACAGTACCCAGTCCCTCGAAAAGCCCTAATAGGAATACAAAAGTACAAATTCAAGTACAAAGAACAAATTCCTACACTATGGGATTCTAAAACCCTGTCAGTCTCCCTGGAATACACATCTACTCCCAGTACAGAAACCCGGAACAGCTCACTGTCTTCCTGTTCAAGACCTTAGAGCGGTCAATCAGGCTGTAATGACCATTCACCCAGCGGTCCTGAACCCATACAACCTATTGGGATTAATACCAGGGGAGGCCACCTATTTCACAGTTCTGGATTTGAAAGATGCCTTCTTCTGTCTCAGAGTGGCAGAACAATCCCAGCGCATTTTTGCTTTCCAATGGGAGGACCCAGAGACTGGGGGTAAGGGACAACTGACATGGACACGTTTACCCCAGGGATTCAAAAACTCCCCTACACTATTTGGAACAGCCCTGACCCAAGACCTGAAATCCTTCAAGTCTGATCCTGAGAATAGAGTCCTCCTTCAGTATGTGGATGACCTATTGATTGCCGCCAAAAATAGAGAAGAGTGCCTTCAAGCTACTAATGAACTGTTACAATTACTGTGGGAGGCAGGTTATAAGGTGTCCCGGAGAAAGGCGCAATTGTGCCAAGAGACTGTAAAGTACCTGGGATCCAGAGTATCACAAGGACAGAGACAATTGGGAGAAGGCAGGAAAGAAGCTGTTTGTCAGATTCCCACCCCGACTACCAGACGGCAAGTACGTGAATTCCTGGGGGCGGCAGGATTCTGCCGAATCTGGATACCGGACTTTGCCACAAAAGCCAGACCCCTCTATGAATCCACAAAGGGGGGAGAAAAGGAACCCTTTCAATGGGGAGAACAACAAAACAGAGCATTCCAAGACATTAAGGTCTCCCTAATGCAAGCTCCTGCGCTAGGCCTGCCGGATAGCCAAAAAGTCTTCTATTTGTATGTCAGTGAAAAACAAGGAATAGTAGTAGGAGTCCTGACACAATACTTGGGGTCTTGGCAGCGCCCGGTAGCATACCTTTCAAAACAATTGGATACTGTAGCTCAGGGATGGCCATCCTGCCTGCGGGCCATCGCAGCAACAGCCCTCCTTGTAGCCGAAGCTGACAAGTTGTCATTAGGTCAGGAGACTTATGTCCGAGTCCCACACCAAGTACAGGCATTAATGGATTATAAGGGGAATCACTGGTTTACTAACAGTCAAATTGTTGAATATCAAGCTATGCTGTGTGAAAATCCTCGTATCCACTTAGAGACTGTAAACACTTTAAACCCAGCCACTCTGCTCCCCACCTCACAGGAACCCCTAACTCATGACAGTCTCCAGGTAATGGATATGCAAGCCGACCAGACTTGAAAGACAGCCCCTTGGAAAATCCAAACGTTGAGTACTTTACTGACGGAAGCAGTTTTGTAAAAGATGTTTATCCCCAGATATAGGTTCAGACAATGGCCCTGCCTTTGTCCACAAGTGCATCCAGGAATTAGCAACAGCACTTAAGATTACTTGGAAACTACACATTGCATATAGGCCCCAAAGCTCTGGAAAAGTTGAACGAATGAACCGCACGCTCAAGTCACAACTGGCCAAGCTCTGTCAGGAAACCCAAATTAAATGGACCTTGATGTTGCCCATTGCTTTACTGAGAATTTGGAGTACCCCAACAAAGAGGACAAATCTGTCCCCTTTAAGGTTCTGTATGGTAGGCCCCCACCCATCATTAGAGGGATAAGAAGAGACTTGCATCAGATAGGAGGGGTAGTTAACCGTGAACTGATACAGAGACTTGGGGAGAGTAAGCAAGACATAGGGAAATGGGTTCAAGAGAAACTTCCCATAAGCTTGTCAAACCCAGTACACCCCTTCAAACCAGGAGACACAGTGTGGGTAAAGGGGTGGAACTTAACCCCACTAGGGCCAAAATGGAGAGGTCCTTACACTGTTCTGCTATCTACCCCAACAGCCATTAAGGTAGCTGAGGTGACACCCTGGATACACCACTCCAGGGTAAAAGGAGCTGCTGACCTCACAGACTCCTGGCACAGTACAGTAGATCCCCAAGATCCTTTGAGACTGAGATTGACCAGAGAAATCAGAAGGAAGAACTCCAGCCCTGCAGCCAGCACACCCCTGTAAGCTGCTGGCTCAACGCACGGTGGAAGATAAAGGATATCTACTAAGCTCTGCTCCAACCACAGCCCGGACGCTGGTTGGTCTACGCATAAGCTGAAGCTTGAGGATATTCATCGATGTAATGTTTACTAAAATCTTTATAACGAGACTGTTGAAAGCCATAGCAGTGATACTGGCCGAGCTAAAAAGGGGGGAGGGGAATTCATGTGACCCTTGTATAAAGACCACCAGAGTAGGATCCATAGCTACCAAGATGTTACTGTGACACTCTCATTATCAATGCAAGGGCACGGTAGCTGGTACCTGCATACATAATGGGACTACCTATTCAATGTGCTCCGTTGAAAATCAGATAACCTGTTATAACCCTACTTATGCACTCTTTAAAACTTGGCTAACTGCTCAGAGCTTTAGCTCCACCGGTAAGCTGGTAAACCATACCCTGATCACCAACTCAAGTATTGCAGAGACAAGTTTTAATTATTTTCTGATTCTCCCTATAGTGTATGGAGTGCTAATATTTTTACTCTTTTTGCATTCTTATTGTTACCATGGGCCAAGGGTCACTATCCCAGTGTTTTATAAGTTAATGAGAGACCCGACTGGAGCTGACAATGGGGAATAGTCTCGGTAGAAGAATGTTTTGTGCCTGCTAGTGAGGCCACCATAAAGAAGAAAGAAAAACAAAACTGTATGTTATCTAGTGATGCTTAATCTCGCTCATATTAATCGCTACGATTATCAAAGGGCGGAATGAAGTGGCAACGAGGGTCAGTTTATATGGCCATAGTTATGTGTGTAGTAAGACTGATTTAGAATTTCAGCTAAGAATCATATTTCTTGTATTTCATCCTGAAACTATTTATGACAAGTTGTGGTTAAAGACACTGGACTTACTCACTCCCCCTCCCATACAGAAACCTGCTGAGTTCCTCTCTGTGCAAGAGCATACTGCAGAGAAACGAAAGTTTTGTATAAAGTAAAAATACATATGGTTTGCAGAACTTGTCTGGGTTAGGATGCATAGGTTGATTTTTAAAAGGTTAGAATGTTTTGTATAATGGAAGTGTACCGCCTGTTCGCTTGTGACGCAATATGCTGAAAATTATATGTACACTGTATTAGCTGTATTAGACACTCTTGACATGTAGACACTAGTCGGGTCAGGAGTGCCCATTCTTTTTGGCCAGAAAGATGGAATAAATCTCCCATACCAGAGTTCTTTGTCCAACGTCATTTACCGATATTCTGCTACTTTAGTACCACCTGGGTCCTCTTGCAGCATCTGTAGGTTTTTCTGGGTTCTTAGCAATGGAGAGCGTTGTTCATTAGTCACACACTAAACCCTTCAGCTGTGATTCTTTAAGCACTATTCACACTTGTGAATGGGGCCCGTTAGCGATTAAATGCAGGAGACCCAGCAATAAAATGTATATGTGTAGCACCCTTTAGTGCTCAGTTTGGAGTAGTTATGACTCATGGTAGTTGTGTTAGTCTAGTAATTGGTTGGAGGTTACTGTAGGTCAGGCTGGAGCACTCTACCGGTCAGGCCTCTGGTACCTCCCCCTGGTACTAGAAGCTTGGAGAAGTTTCTAGAAGCTAGTGCGTGGAGGCCAGGAAGACCTGATCTGCATATTTATGTGAATCTGACCAATCCCCAGGCAGGAAACTTGGCAGGGTGGCTGAATCAGCTCATAAATATTGTGGACCCTGGCCAGCAGGGTTGTTGTTGGAGTTAGGTGGAAGATGGAGTGAGAAAACTGTGATGTGTAGCCTGGGAGAGGACGCTAGGGCTGAGGGGGCTCTGCCTCCAGGCTGGGAGCTGAGGAAGAAGGACAGAGTGATCTCCACTACCCTACAGTCTCTTCTAGATGACATCCTGGCTTTCAAGGAAGGACCTGGACAGCAGGAGGCCTGAACTGTAGTCTTTCCTGAAGCAGCAAGATTCTGAGGACAGTGTGAGTACCTCTACACCCCCAGGGCCTAGAAGGGGGTGAGCTGCCCAACGCAATATCTAGCAAGCTTTCTGGGACAGTGTCTACAAGCTAAATCTAATTCCTTGTCCTGGGACATTTCACCAAGCAGCCAGGTGGGCTGGTATTTTCAAAAGAGGGGACACAGAGCTCCTGCAAGTTTAGACATTGCTAAAATTCCATACAGGGGGACACAGAGCTCATAGAAGGAGGATTTCCTTTGCTAAACCTGGAAAGACTGTTGCTGTTCTGAGAATGCAGTCAAGGATTTGTTCACTTTTTTTGTGGTGTGCATAAAGAAGGAAGTTGTTTTCATCATTGTTATTCAGGCCAACTTGGGTATCCCATAATCCCTAAGCTATATCTAAGATGTTTTCCCAGATAAAAGAACAACAACAAGGCCATGGACTGATTCCTTGTCTCTGAATGAGAGTTGAAAGTGCGTGTTGCCTGGCTGTGCAGGAATAGGGGGACCCAAAATCCAGCGGCCCTCTAGGGGGTAGCGCTACATATGTAATAGGTAAATCCTATGTTCAGCCATAGTTGATTTATGAAAATGCAATAGATGTGCAGTTGTTGCAGTTCTTCACTGTTTGTTATAAAGTGTTATAATCCTTATAAAAACTGAAATACCAATTAGCAGGGAGTATCATTTTTAACCCCTTCCCACCCGCACTATAGCCGAATGACGGCTACAGTGAGGACCCACATTGCCGGGAGTTTGTTAATAGACGCCCCCCCCTTTGCACGCTCCCCGTGCGCACCCCACAGGGCGCGCGGCACGCTCTGTGATCACCAAGTCAATGATCCCGGCCCCTTACCAAGTGATCGGCTGTCAGCCAATGTAACAAAAGATCGGTAATCATTTTTTTTTCTTCTCACACTGACAGCATGAGGAGAAAAAAAAGCCGATCACCGGCTTCTGTGTAAGGGACATTGGTCCTGAAGAGGAAGAGGCACAGCCACTTCATCTGTGCCCACCAGTGCTGCCTGCCAGTGCCACCTGCCAGTGCTCAGTGTATATCAGTTCCACCAATTAGTGCCCACCAGTGCATATCAGTGCCACCTATTAATGCCCACGAGTGTCACCTATCAATGCCCACCAGTGGTGCCAATCAGTGCCTCATCAGTGCCACCTAGCAGTACTGACTATCAGTGTCACCTACCAGTGCCCATCACTGCCACCTATCAGTGCCACCTATTAGTACCCTTCAGTGCCACTTATCAATGCCCTTCAGCGACACCCATCAGTGCCACCTCATCAGTGCCCACCAGTGCTGCCTTATCAGTGCCCATCATTGCAGCCTCATCGGTGTACATCAATGAAGGAGAAAAATTACCTGTTTGCAAAATTTTATAACAAAATATAAAAATGTTTTTTGTATTTTTTTCCAAAATTTTCGGTCTTTTTAAATTTTTTTTAACAAAAAATTAAAAAAACACAGGTGATCAAATGCCACCAAAAGAAAGCTCTATTTGTGGGAAAAAATGATAAAAATTTCACTTTGGGTACAGTGTTGTATGACCGCGCACTTGTCTTTCAAAGAGTAATAGCGCTGAAAGCTGAAAATCGGTCTGGGCAGGAGGGGGGTTTAGGTGCCCAGTAAGCAAGTGGTTAATAATGCTAAAAAGAAGAACATTAAAACATTAAAAATCCTTTAAATATCATGCCTGAGGGGTGCACTAAACCTGCCTGCACAGGGGTGCATCTGTATGATGTGTAGGAGGTAGTGCAGCAAAAGTGACATTCAGAATGAAAAAAGTCTCTCAAATCGCAGTAACTGAAATTTCTATGCTGATTTCTTTTTTCTTTTCTTTTTTTAAATGACATTAGGGTCTTTGGAGGGGTCCCATGCCAAATAGAGAAAAGTCAGCAGGGAAATGTCATATACTGCAATTTAAATTACTTTTTTTTTCCCTGAATGTTACTTTTGCTGCAATACATCCTAAAGCAAAACTGAAAAAAAAGCAAAGAAAAAACACCATCCCCCCTCCCAAATCCATAACCAGAGAAGTATGGTGAAAGCTTTTTTGGTCATACTTCTTCTTTGGGTCACAGGAGTGCATTTACTTTTGCACTCCTGTGACTAGGGATGAGCCGAACACCCCCCGGTTCGGTTCGCACCAGAACCCGCGAACGGACCGAAAGTTCGCACGAACGTTAGAACCCCATTGACGTCTATGGGACTCGAACGTTCGAAATCAAAAGTGCTAATTTTAAAGGCTAATTTGCATGGTATTGTCCTAAAAAGGGTTTGGGGACCCGGGTCCTACCCCAGGGGACATGTATCAATGCAAAAAAAACTTTTAAAAACGGCCGTTTTTTCGGGAGCAGTGATTTTAATGATGCTTAAAGTAAAAAAAAAAAAGTGAAATATTCCTTTAAATATCGTACCTGGGGGGTGTCTATAGTATGCCTGTAAAGTGACGCGTGTTTCCCATGTTTAGAACAGTCCCTGCACCAAATGTCATTTTTAAAGGAAAAAATCTCATTTAAAACTGCTTGCGGGTTTAATGTCATGTCGGGTCATGGCAATATGGATGAAAATCAGTGAGACAAACGGCATGGGTACCCCCCAGTCCATTACCAGGCCCTTTGGGTCTTGTATGGATATTAAGGGGAACCCCGCACCCAAATTAAAATAAGGAAAGGTGTGGGGCCACCAGGCCCTATATACTCTGAACAGCAGTATACAGGCGGTGCAAACAAGACAGGGACTGTAGGTTTGTTGTTAAGTAGAATCTGTTTGTAATTTTGAACATTTTTAACGTGTTTAGCTCCAGCCAAAAAATCTTTTCTAAGCTTTTTGGAAAACATAGGGAAGGGTTATCACCCCTGTGACATTTGTTTTGCTGTCTTTCCTCCTCTTCAGAAGATTTCACCTCACTTTTTTGTCCCAATGAAAAATGTTTTTTGAAAATTTGGGTTTTTTTGTGGAACAAGGATTGGAAAGCATCAGTGGAAAGGAGAAATTGTTTTCCCATATTAACTCTTACAGGAGAGAATTTCCCTTCCTAGGGGTAGATTTCATCTCACTTCCTGTTGTCTCCTTCCGTTTGCAAGTAGGAGTCGTTTGTAAGTTAGATGTTTGAAAGTAGGGTCCTGCCCTATATACTCAGCAGAAATTTGGGCCTTAGGTGTTGCTGTGGCCACAACACTGTAAGCCCTCACAGGGCCCTGCTGTGAAATATTAGATCAAGAATTGTAATTACATGCCCCTGTTGAACAGGAGCTGAAAAATTAGGCCTTAGGCACTGGTGCTGGTGCCACAACACTGCAACCCCTCACAGACACTCTAGTTGGAACGCAGGAACGAGCCCTGCTGCAAAGTATTGCTTCAAAAATTGTAATTACACGCCCCTGTTAGACAGGGGCAGAAAAATTGGGCCTTAGGCACTGGTGCTGGTGCCACAACACTGCAACCCCTCACAGACACTCTAGTTGGAACGCAGGAACGAGCCCTGCTGCAAAGTATTGCATCAAAAATTGTAATTACACGCCCCTGTTAGACAGGGGCAGAAAAATTGGGCCTTAGGCACTGGTGCTGGTGCCACAACACTGCAACCCCTCACAGACACTCTAGTTGGAACGCAGGAACGAGCCCTGCTGCAAAGTATTGCATCAAAAATTGTAATTACACGCCCCTGTTAGACAGGGGCAGAAAAATTGGGCCTTAGGCACTGGTGCTGGTGCCACAACACTGCAACCCCTCACAGACACTCTAGTTGGAATGCAGGAACGAGCCCTGCTGCAAAGTATTACATCAAAAATTGTAATTACACGCCCCTGTTAAACAGGGGCTGAAAAATTGTGCCTTAGGCACTGGTGGTGGCGCCCAGAACCAAAAATGTTCTTACAAGCTATCAGCGTGATGATTGAGGAGGAAGAGGATAATTACTCAGGGATAGTCACTCAGCATCAGCATAGGCAGTCTTTGAAGGGATCTGAGATTTCAAAAAAAATTATTCGGTTACATCAGCATCAGGTGCTTGGTAGCTGGTGGTGATCCAAGACTCATTCATTTTTATGAAGGTCAGCCGATCGACCGAGTCGGTGGACAGACGCACCCTGTGATCGGTTACCACGCCTCCAGCAGCACTGAATGTGCGTTCCGAAAGAACGCTGGATGCAGGACAGGCCAGTAGCTCAATTGCATACTGTGCAAGCTCTGGCCAGTGATCCATCCTCAAGACCCAGTAACCCAGAGGATTTTCGGTGGGAAAGGTGTCCAAGTCTGATCTTGCCCCTAGGTATTCCTGCACCATGTAAAACAGACGCTGGCGATGGTTGCTGGAACCGATCATACCTTGGGGCTGCGGACCAAAAAATTGTCTGAACGCATCGGTCAGACGGCCACCTTCTCCACCGCTCCTTCTTTGACTGACCGAAGCCTCAGCAACACGTTGTCCAGAAACAGGAGTTTGTAACCTCCCAGTCTCTGGGAACGCGTTGCACAGACCTTTCTGCAAGGCCTCCCGAAGATGTTTCATCCTCTGCTCCCTCTGCGATGGCAAGATAAGGTCCGCAACCTTACCCTTGTAACGTGGATCAAGGAGGGTTGCCAGCCAGTATTTGTCCTTCTCCTTGATACCACGAATACGAGGATCCTTACGCAGGCTTTGCAGGATCAGGGAGGCCATGCAGCGTAGGTTTGCTGAGGCATTCGGTCCGGAGTCCTCTGGGTCACTAAGAACGACATGGTCCGCAGCCACCTCCTCCCAGCCACGTACAAGTCCATGTGTTTCTTGGGACTGATCCCTTAAAGACTGCTGCTGATGCTGAGTGCCAGGCTCCACCTCCATACTGACACAATCTTCCTCCTCCTCCTCCTCCTCCTCCTCGTCCTCTTCCTGTGTGATCGGCGGGCACGCAGGAACACTGTCTGGATAAAGGGGGCCTTGAGAGCTAAGGAAGTCCTCCTCTTCCTGCCTCTGTTCTGCCTCAAGTGCCCTGTCCATTATTCCACGCAGCGTGTGCTCCAACAGGTGGACAAGGGGGACAGTGTCACTGATGCATGCACTGTCACTGCTCACCATCCTCGTGGCCTCCTCGAATGGTGACAGGACAGTGCATGCATCCCTGATCATGGCCCACTGGCGTGGGGAAAAAAAACCAAGCTCCCCTGACCCTGTCCTGGTGCCATAGTCGCACAGGTACTCATTGATGGCCCTCTGCTGCGTGTGCAGCCGCTGCAGCATGGCCAACGTTGAGTTCCACCTGGTGGGCATGTCACAGATTAGGCGGTTCTTGGGCAGGTTAAACTCCTTTTGGAGGTCCGTCAGCCGAGCACTGGCATTATATGACCGGCGGAAATGCACACAGACTTTCCTGGCCTGCCTCAGGACATCCTGTAAGCCCGGGTACCTGCCCAAGAACCGCTGCACCACCAAGTTAAGGACGTGAGCCAAACAGGGCACATGGGTCATTTGTCCCTGTCGGAGGGCAGAGAGGAGGTTGGTGCCATTGTCGCAAACCACCATTCCTGCCTTAAGTTGGCGTGGCGTCAACCACCTCTGAACCTGCCCCTGCAGAGCTGACAGAACCTCTGCCCCAGTGTGGCTCCCGTCCCCCAAGCACACCAACTCAAGCACCGCATGGCATCTTTTGGCCTGCGTACTTGCGTAGCCCCTTGAACGCCTACGGAGCACCGCTGGTTCCGAGGAAGAGGCCATGGAGGAAGAAGAAGAGGAGGGGGTGGAGGAGAGAGGTGTGTCACAATCAGCATTTTGGAGGCGTGGTGGCGGAACAACTTCCAACACTACTGCACCTTGTCCTGCATCCTTCCCAGCTGCCAGCAGAGTCACCCAATGCGCCGTGAAACTTAGGTAACGTCCCTGTCCATGCCTGCTGGACCATGAGTCAGCGGTAATATGCACCTTACCGCTGACCGCCCTGTCCAGCGAGGCATGGACATTGCCTTCCACATGCCGGTAGAGAGCCGGAATCGCCTTCCGTGAGAAAAAGTGGCGTTTGGGTACCTGCCACTGAGGAACCGCACATTCCAACATTCCACAAACTCACGGAAGGGGGCAGAGTCTACCAACTGAAAAGGCAGCAGTTGAAGTGCTAGCAATTTTGCCAAGCTAGCATTCAACCGCTGGGCATGTGGATGGCTGGGAGCAAACTTCTTTCGGCGGTGCAGCAGCTGGGGCAGGGAAATTTGCCTGGTACAATCTGACGTCGGTGTACCAAAAGCAGATTGCCCACAAGTACTTGGCTGTGACACACCTAATTCTACACCTTCATTCCTCTCACTGCAGGTCTCAGAGAGGACTGAAGGTCTAGTGGGGTTGGAAATCTCAGCTGATGAGGAGCAAGGAGAGATCCTCTTTGTTCTTTGGTGTGGGTCTTTTAGATACGCTTGCCAACGAACTGCATGGCAGGTCAACATATGTCTGGTCAAGCATATGGTACCCAAGCGGGAGATGTTTTGGCCACACGAGATACGCTTGAGACATATGTTGCAAATAGCAGCGGTGCGATCTGATGCACTCGTCTCAAAAAAGGCCCACACCAAAGAACTTTTTGAATAACGCGCAGAGACTGCAGCGCCCTGCACATGTGGAGCTTTGGGGTGTGATGCAGTCAATGTGCTGCCCTTAGGCTGGCCCCTGGAGGGCATCCTGCCTCGTTGGTGATGTGCCGCCGCCTCCTCCTCCTCCTCCTCCTCCTCCTCCTCTCTCCTATCAGGCACCCACGTTGAGTCAGTGACCTCATCATCCCCTCCCTCCTCATCACTGGAGCAAACCTGGCAGTATGCTGCAGCAGGGGGAGCATGACTGCCAGATTGCTGTCCTTCTTGGGCACCCCCTCTGTCCGTGCTCATGTTACTGCCTTCATCGAGCTCAGTATCGTCATCAGAGCCTTCCAAACGCTGGGCATCCTCCTGGAGCATGTACCCAACACTGTGGTCAAACAGTTCGAGGGAATCCTCATGAGGACATGGTGGAGCTAGGGAAGGAGTCACTGATGACATTGAGCTGAGGGAAGAGGCCGCTGCTTTGCCAGACAAAGCACCCTGGGCATGGGTGAGAGAGGATGAGGAGGATGAGGACGGCTTGGTCATCCACTCGACCAAGTCTTCCGCATGTTGCGGCTCAACACGGCCAGCTGCCGAAAAAAAGGCCAAGCGTGTCCCATGGCCACGTGCTGATGAGGATGCACCGTCTCCACGACCAGCACTAGACACAGAGCCTGCTTGCCCTCTCTTATTGGCTTGTGACTGTCTGCCTCTCCTTCTTGGCCTTCCAGACATACTAATGGCCTGTAGCTGCACTAAGCTGGGATAGAACACCTGTAATTTTCTTCAAGTAGCTTTATATACTGTAACCAGACAAGCCTGCCTGTCAGTAGGAAGATAACAGGAACGGATCTAGCTGAACACTGTGAGCAGGACGCACTGTACTAAATGTAAATAGTCTAGCTGCCTGACCGTGGTACTAATAGGATCAAATAGAACACCTGTAATTTTCTTCAGGTAGCTTTATATACTGTAACCAGACAAGCCTGCCTGTCAGTAGGAAGATAACAGGAACGGATCTAGCTGAACACTGTGAGCAGGACGCACTGCACTAAATGTAAATAGTCTAGCTGCCTGACCATGGTACTAATAGGATCAAATAGAACACCTGTAATTTTCTTCAGGTAGCTTTATATACTGTAACCAGACAAGCCTGCCTGTCAGTAGGAATTTAACAGGAACGGATCTAGCTGAACACTGTGAGCAGGACGCACTGCACTAAATGTAAATAGTCTAGAAGATAACAGGAACGGATCTAGCTGAACACTGTGAGCAGGACGCACTGCACTAAATGTAAATAGTCTAGAAGATAACAGGAACGGATCTAGCTGAACACTGTGAGCAGGACGCACTGCACTAAATGTAAATAGTCTAGAAGATAACAGGAACGGATCTAGCTGAACACTGTGAGCAGGACGCACTGCACTAAATGTAAATAGTCTAGAAGATAACAGGAACGGATCTAGCTGAACACTGTGAGCAGGACGCACTGCACTAAATGTAAATAGCAGGAACGGATCTAGCTGAACACTGTGAGCAGGACGCACTGCACTAAATGTAAATAGTCTAGAAGATAACAGGAACGGATCTAGCTGAACACTGTGAGCAGGACGCACTGCACTAAATGTAAATAGCAGGAACGGCTCTAGCTGAACACTGTGAGCAGGACGCACTGCACTAAATGTAAATAGCAGGAACGGATCTAGCTGAACACTGTGAGCAGGACGCACTGCACTAAATGTAAATAGTCTAGAAGATAACAGGAACGGATCTAGCTGAACACTGTGAGCAGGACGCACTGCACTAAATGTAAATAGCAGGAACGGATCTAGCTGAACACTGTGAGCAGGACGCACTGCACTAAATGTAAATAGCAGGAACGGATCTAGCTGAACACTTTGAGCAGGACGCACTGCACTAAATGTAAATAGCAGGAACGGATCTAGCTGAACACTGTGAGCAGGACGCACTGCACTAAATGTAAATAACAGGAACGGATCTAGCTGAACACTGTGAGCAGGACGCACTGCACTAAATGTAAATAGCAGGAACGGATCTAGCTGAACACTGTGAGCAGGACGCACTGCACTAAATGTAAATAGCAGGAACGGATCTAGCTGAACACTGTGAGCAGGACGCACTGCACTAAATGTAAATTGCAGGAACGGATCTAGCTGAACACTGTGAGCAGGACGCACTGCACTAAATGTAAATAGTCTAGAAGATAACAGGAACGGATCTAGCTGAACACTGTGAGCAGGACGCACTGCACTAAATGTAAATAGCAGGAACGGATCTAGCTGAAGACTGTGAGCAGGACGCACTGCACTAAATGTAAATAGCAGGAACGGATCTAGCTGAACACTTTGAGCAGGACGCACTGCACTAAATGTAAATAGCAGGAACGGATCTAGCTGAACACTGTGAGCAGGACGCACTGCACTAAATGTAAATAACAGGAACGGATCTAGCTGAACACTGTGAGCAGGACGCACTGCACTAAATGTAAATAGCAGGAACGGATCTAGCTGAACACTGTGAGCAGGACGCACTGCACTAAATGTAAATAGCAGGAACGGATCTAGCTGAACACTGTGAGCAGGACGCACTGCACTAAATGTAAATTGCAGGAACGGATCTAGCTGAACACTGTGAGCAGGACGCACTGCACTAAATGTAAATAGTCTAGAAGATAACAGGAACGGATCTAGCTGAACACTGTGAGCAGGACGCACTGCACTAAATGTAAATAGCAGGAACGGATCTAGCTGAACACTGTGAGCAGGACGCACTGCATTAAATGTAAATAGTCTAGATAGAAGATAACAGGAACGGATCTAGCTAAACTGAATACAGTGTATATATATATATGCAACACCTGGGATGCATATATATACACAATACACTGTAAGTGCAGCTAACTGACTGACTGTTCTGCCTAATCTATCTAACTCAAATCAAATGACACTGTCTCTCTCTCTATCTCTCAGCACACCGGAACACACACTACACAGGGCCGCCGTGCAGGCGGCCTTATATAGTGTGGGGTGTGTACTAAATCCCCTGAGCCATAATTGGCCAAAGCCACCCTGGCTTTGGCCAATTACAGCTCTCTCTACTGACGGCGCTGTGATTGGCCAAGCATGCGGGTCATAGTGCATGCTTGGCCAATCATCAGCCAGCAATGCACTGCGATGCCGCAGTGAATTATGGGCCGTGACGCGCCACACGAATTTAGCGCGAACGGCCCATAACGTTCGCAATTCGGCGAACGATCGAACAGCCGATGTTCGAGTCGAACATGGGTTCGACTCGAACACGAAGCTCATCCCTACCTGTGACCCAGAGTTGTCTGACAGCAGGCTATTGCCTTATATCAGCAGACATTGCTGAGCCACTTCAAGCTCTGGAAGAATCCTAAAATATTGATGAGATTCAATCACCTGCCTGATTGACAGCTGGCTCTGCCTCTCAGCACAAGGCTGAGAACTAAAGCCAGCTGTGCCAACCCCTTTCCCAGATTGGCACTCCAGTCACTGCTCTTCCCTCTGGGCAGATGAAGAACCAAGTGATCACTCAGTTCTCAAGCTTAGAGCTGACGTGGGAAAGCTGCAGCATCACACCAATGCTGCAGCATACAGATGAGTATGTGTCCTGCTGTAAAATAACTGTTAACAGGCAGGCTTTCAGTGGCGGCCCGTCCATAGGGGGCGCCCCCCCCCCCAAAGCTAGTGACAAAAAAAAAAAAAAGTGCCCTTCAAAAAAAAAAAAAAAAAAAAAAATTTTTTCTTTAAATTCACTGTGCTCGGGCACCGGCCACATTGCACTATGGAAGCGTCATGCCAATGCAATCCCATGATTGCAGGCGAGACGCTACATTTGCGGGATTTTGTGTTGCTTTGTGGCGCAAAGCTAAGCGCCTCTACACTCTCATTGGGTCAGTCTTCTGTCTGTCTGCCTATCTGACCATTAGCACCACTGTAGGAATTGAGCTGTGCTTTAACCCGGACAGCTGTGTCACTCTTATGCCGCGTACACACGATCGGACTTTCTGGCATACTTGGTCCGGCACACTTTCTGACGGACTTTGTCCGCCAGGTGCGCCGGACTTTAAAACGGATGGACTTGCCCACACACGACCGGACTTTCCGGCGGGCTAAGTCCGCCCGTCTTTCCGACGGACTTTCGCCGGAGTTATGGCGGACTTTCAGAATGAACGGACTTGCCCACACATGGACAAGTCCGTTCATTTTGAACGTGACTCAGGTGCGACGGGACTAGAAAAGGAAGTCAATCTTGCCGCTTTTATCGGCGAGATTGACACCTTGCGAGCCCCATCGCGGGTCATACCAGGCCCTTAGGTCTAGTATGGATTTTAAAGGGAAGCCCCCCACGCCGAAAAAATGGCGTGGGGTCCCCCCTAAAATTCATACCAGACCCCGATCCGAGCACGCAGCCCGGCCGGTCAGGAAAGGGGGTGGGGACGAGCGAGCGCCCCCCCTCCTGAACATACCAGGCAGCATGCCCTCAACATGAGGGGTGGGTGCTTTGGGGGAGGGGGCACCCTGCGGGGCCCCCCTCCCCCAAAGCACCTTGTCCCCATGTTGATGAGGACAAGTGCCTCTTCCCAACAACCCTGGCCGTTGGTTGGGGTCTGCGGGCGGGGGGCTTATCGGAATGCGGGAGCCCCCTATAATAAGAGGGCCCCCAGATCCCGGCCCCCCACCCTATTTGAATGAGTATTGGGTGTCAATAATAAAACACACTACACAGGTTTTTAAAATAATTTATTAAACAGCTCGGGGGGGGTCTTCCTCCGGCTTCAGGGGTCTTCTTCCGGCTTCGGGGGTCCCTCCGGTTCCTCTTCTCCCGGTGTTCCAGTTCTTCGGCCGGCTCCTCCGCTGTCTTCAGGCCGCTCTCTTGCCAGCGGAGGTCCGGGCTTCTGGGCTTCTTGTCTTCTTCCCTCTTCTCTTCTCCAGATGTTGACACGACGCTCTGTCCGGC
The DNA here is from genome assembly GCF_042186555.1 of Aquarana catesbeiana. Classification (NCBI taxonomy): domain Eukaryota; kingdom Metazoa; phylum Chordata; class Amphibia; order Anura; family Ranidae; genus Aquarana; species Aquarana catesbeiana. The sequence continues at coordinate 271,389,086 of NC_133324.1, forward strand.
TGGACTGCTCTCTGAGGGCTCCGTTGTGACTTATATAGGCGGAGACCCCGCCCCCTTATGATGTCACAGTCCCTGGGCATGCTGGGACTGTGACGTTTTAGGGGGCGTGGTCAACATCACCCGGTGACCACGCCCCCTAAAACGTCACAGTCCCAGCAGTTGGATCGGGGTCTGGTATGGATTTTAGGGGGGACCCCACGCCGTTTTTTCGGCGTAGGGGGGCTTCCCTTTAAAATCCATACTAGACCTAAGGGCCTGGTATGCCCTGCGCTCGCCGCAATAGGAAAATGTGTTTTTCCTATTGCAGCGAGCGCGAAATGCAATACCCTGCCCTCGCGTCGTATCTGGTCTGTTGGACCAGCATACACACGAGCGGGCTTTCCGTCGGACCAGCACACAGACGAGCGGACTTTCCGCCAGAAACTGAGTCAGACGGAAAGATTTAAAACTTCTTTCAAATCTAGGTCCGGCGGGCTTTTGGGAAAAAGTCTGCCGGAAAAGTCCGCCGGAGCCTACACATGGTCGGATTGTTCGGCGGACTCTGGTCCGCCGGACCAAGTATGCCGGAAAGTCCGACCGTGTGTACGCAGCATTACTTTTGGTTTCTATGCCAGTGGGAAGGCGGCTCCATGAAGCAAGAATCAAGGTAATGTGATCTGACACTGTCAGTGTCTGTCCCTCCACATACCTTGCAATATTCCTTGTAATACCTTGTGTAATGTTCTCATCCTGTGATGATGATCTGTGATCGGACGGTGGAGGGAGGGGGGAGGGGGTGCCCTGCTTCTTCTGTGCCCGGAGTTAACCTCCATTCACCCAGCAATCTGCAGGAGCATTTATATGTGTACCATGAGGGGTTCCAGCACTGTGTCCTGCTACAGCCATCGTATACAGCATATCCTCACCTTCACCAGGTCTCTATCTCTCTCCCTCTCTCCTTTCTATCTATTCTATCTATCTATTCTATCTATTCTATCGATCTATCGATCTGTCTGTCCGTCTGTCTGCCTATCGATCTGTCTGTCTGTCTACCTATCTGCCTGCCTATCAATCTGTCTGTCTGTGTACCTATCTGCCTGCCTATCAATCTGTCTGTCTGTGTACCTATCTGCCTGCCTATCAATCTGTCTGTCTGTGTACCTATCTGCCTGCCTATCAATCTGTCTGTCTGTGTACCTATCTGCCTGCCTATCGATCTGTCTGTCTGTCTGTCTGTCTGCCTATCGATCTGTCTGTCTGTGTACCTATCTGCCTGCCTATCAATCTGTCTGTCTGTGTACCTATCTGCCTGCCTATCGATCTGTCTGCCTGTCTGTCTGTCTGCCTATCGATCTGTCTGTCTGTGTACCTATCTGCCTGCCTATCGATCTGTCTGTCTGTGTACCTATCTGCCTGCCTATCGATCTGTCTGTCTGTGTATCTATCTGCCTGCCTATCAGTCTGTCTGTCTGTCTACCTATCTATCTGTCTGTCTGTGTACCTATCTGCCTGCCTATTGATCTGTCTGTCTGCGTACCTATCGATCTGTCTGCTTATCGATCTGTCTGTCTGTGTACCTATCTGCCTGCCTATCGATCTGTCTGTCTGTGTACCTATCTGCCTGCCTATCGATCTGCCTGCCTATCGATCTGTCTGTCCGTCTGTCTGCCTATCGATCTGTCTGTCTGTGTACCTATCGATCTGTCTGCCTATCGATCTGTCTATCTGTGTACCTATCTGCCTGCCTATCGATCTGTCTGCTTATCGATCTGTCTGTGTACCTATCTGCCTGTCTATCGATCTGTCTGTCTGTGTACCTATCTGCCTGTCTATCGATCTGTCTGTCTGTCTATGTACCTATCTGCCTGCCTATCGATCTGCCTGCCTATTGATCTGTCTGCTTATCGATCTGTCCGTGTACCTATCTGCCTGCCTATCGATCTGTCTGCTTATCGATTTGTCTGTGTACCTACCTGCCTGTCTATCGATCTGTCTGTCTGTGTACCTATCGATCTGCCTGCCTATTGATCCGTCTGTCTGTGTACCCATCTGCCTGTCTATTGGTCTGTCTGTCTGTGTACCTATCTGCCTATCAATCTGTCTGTCTGTAGGCCCTATCAAGGGCGAGTGGCGGCGAGGGGGTGTTGTTGGTTGGGGCTATGTTTCCCCCCCCCCCAAAAAAAAATTGAGCACCAGCCTCCACTGCAGGCTTTGACATGCTCTATCCCCTCGGTAATAAAATGCCCCTATAGGCCTACTCTCTGTCTCCTCCTACAACTCTGCTCACAGTGCCAGGCCGGTCTTCGAGTCATCCCCCACTGGCCAATGAAGAGGTCCGAAGACCGTCATTCAGAAGAAGACACCGGGTCCAATGTAGGACCATTGGACAGGTAAGTATGAAGACTTTAATTCAGAGCACACAGCCTGGCAGACCAAGAAAGGTGGAACAGCCACACACCCTCTCTCCTGAAACATACAGGTCACATGCCCTCAGAATTCAAAGGGTGTCGTGGCAGAGCATCTTGTCCCCAATCCTGTATTGTAATAATAATAATATTGATAAGGGAACGTGCCCTGGCCCGGTGGTTGTGGGGGGTGACATCATTTCTGAAGGCCAGCTTAAAATACCTATAGTCATTCACCCACAAAAAATTTAAAAGTGAACACACACCTTAGAAAAAGTCCTTATTGAAAAAAGCACACACTCTGGGGGGACATTTGTCAATCCTGTGGCAAGTCAAAGGAATATTAAACATGAGCAGTGAGGAGACGCATTGTGGGACAGATTTATTACAAGGTTACAGCCTGAGCCATAGATTGCTCATTTGGCTGCTCTAAAGTTCGCACTTGCGCCTGCATTAAACCTGACCTTGACTACTTAATTCTGTATCTGCTTAGAGTGAAAATCTGTCTTAAAGTGGTTCTAAAGGCATTTATCTTAATACAATTTTTTTTTACCTTCTGTGTGCAGCTGCCCCCCTAATACTTACCTGAGCCCCATATCAATCCAGCGATGTTGCACGAAAGCCTCGGCCATCCGGGACTCTCCCGCTGAGACACAGCAGCAGATGCCATTGGCTCCCGCTGCTGTTAATCAAAGTCAGGAAGCCAATGAGGAGAGAGAGGGGCGGGGCCAACCAGCAGCTCATTGTCTGAATGGACACACAGAGCAGTGGCTCGGCTCGGGTGGCCCCATAGCAAGCTGCTTGCTGTGGGGGCATTTGGCAGGAGGGAGGGGCAAGGAGCACCGACAAAGGACCCAAGAAGTTGAGGGTCGAGTCTACTCTGCGCAAAAACACTGCACAGAGCAGGAAAGGAATAACATGTTTGTTATTTAAAAAAAAAAAAAAAAATGATTTTAATATCACTTTAACTAAACCCACTGACATGCTGAAAGAAAAAAAACCTTCTGTCACGCACTAATGACCAGGGCTGGTGCAAGGATTTTTTATACCCTAGGCGAAACCTCATTTTGCCGCTCCCCCAGCTCCACCCTGATTCCACCCCCTTGGCCCTGCCCATGTATACCCCACCTTTTTAATGAAGTGCCCATCAAATGCAACCTGACCAGCGCCCACCAATGCAGCCTACCAGCGCCCACCAATGCAGCCTCACCAGCGCCCATCAAATGCAGCCTCACCAGCGCCCATCAAATGCAGCCTCACCAGCGCACATCAATGCAGCCTACCAGTGCCTAACAATGCAGCCTACCAGCGCACATCAATGAATGTTTGCTTGCTTCCATTCATTCGGGGTCGGGACACAGACACAGTCCTCCGCCGCTGTGCCTCTGACACTATGTGCGAACGGAGCGGCGGCTGCTTGCTGATGCCGAGACTTAGTTGCTTGCTGCAGAGAGAAGAGAGTAGGAACACCAGTAGCTGGGCGCCCTAGGCGGCTGCCTAGTTTGCCTAGTGGTAGCACCGGCCCTGCTAATGACAGCACCCCAAGCTAGAGTTGCCACCTGATCCCTTTAAAACCGAACACATATTAATTACACAGGTTCTGAGGCTAATTTAATGCAGATAAGGCACTGAGTTTAGTAACCATCCTAATCAGCCACAGAACCTGTGTAATTAAAATGTGTTTGATTTTAAAGGAATGAGGCGACAACCCTACCCCAAGCTGTTTTCTGAAATGTAAACAAAGGAAAGGCTGAGCCACTCTCCCTGCCCCTTTGTTTACCGTACCAAGGATTCCAGACCAGCAAATGAATGGGGCTGGGTGATGTCACTGGTTGCCAAGGACACAGCACTTGCCAGCACCCACTGCATCCTTAAGAACCATTGACTGAGGAAGAAGGAAGCTGTCATATATAAAGTAGCAGTACAAAACCCACCACTACATATGACGTTCAGCTCCCGATGAATGGGCTCCAACCCAAATAAGCAAATGCAAACCAGGAGCTCATCCCTAGTTGTGACTGAGAGACAGAGGTGTGGACAGAGAGGCTTCAGTAAATGATGCAGCTGAAAATAATTTTTAATTAACCACTTGCCTACCGGGCACTTACACCCCCTTACTGTCCAAGCCATTTTTCAGCTTTCAGCGCTGTCACACTATGAATGACAACTGCGCAGTTGTGCTACACTGTACCCAAACAAATTTTTTTATCACTTTCTTCACACAAATAGAGCTTTCTTTTGGTGGTATTTAATCACTGCTTGGTTTTTTTATTTTTTACAAAAAAATGACCATATATCTTTTTTAAAAAAAAGGTTTTTTACTTTTTTTCTGTCAGTAAATTTTGTAACTAAGTAATTTTTCACCTTCACTGATGTGCACTGATGAGGCGGCACTGATGGGCACTGATAGGCTGAGCTGGTGGGCATTGATGAGGTGGCACTTATGGGCACTGATGAGGCGGCACTTATGGGCACTGATTAGGTGGCACTGATGAGGAGGCACTAATATGCTGCACTTATGGGCACTGACAGGTGGCACTGATATGTGGCACTGATAGGCAGCACTTTTGGGCACTGATAAGCGGCACGGATATGGCGGTACTGATGGGCATTGATGGGTGCCACTGATGGGCGGCACTGATGAGCATTACTGATGGGTATTAACAGCAGTGATGGGCAGCACTGATTGCCAGCACTGACTGGCATCGCTAATGGGCACTGATTGATGGCACTTGTGGGCAGTGATTTGTGACACGATTTTGCAATATTGTAAACGGGGCACTGATGATCAGTGCCCTGATTACATTCCTAGATGTCCCCCTGTGTGGAGATGCTGCTGATTGGCTCACATTGACAGAGTGTATGGCGAGGAGCGCCGATTACCGGCACTTCCTTGTTTACATGTGACCGGCTGTGATTGGACACAGCCGATCACATGGTTAAAGAGCCACGGATACGGCTTATTCCAGAGATTGGGGTCACGCTGTGTCCTAGCAACACGACGCAGCCGTGATCGCTGCGCGCCCCCACGGGCGCGCGAGAGCAGCCATTCTGGGAAGCCGTCACATGACGTCGTCCCAGAACGAGAGCTGCACCACCCCGTCGTCATTTGACTGTGGGCGGGTGGCAAGCAGTTAAATAGGCATGCTTGGAGCTTAAAAGGAGTAGCACTCAGCTCATGTAAAGAAAAGTATTTCTTCTATGCATTTGGCATTCTTCTGCCAGCCGAGTCTGCAGTAAAATCACAGTTTAAAAGAGTAATGCCACAGTTGCTGCTACTGTCTAGCCTGCTTTCTTAGGACATGTCAACAGACTCTGGCAGCAATATTTAAAGAGAAGCTTCCTTCTTATAAAAATTACAACAAAGGCACCTTTAAAAATGTTTAGTAATGGCAATCTACAAACAGATACATATAAATAATTGCAAAACCTTTTTTTCCCATACCCATTATTCTTATGTTGACCATTTTTACTAAGGGCAGATGAATTAATTTTTTACTTCCTGAATCTCTGCCTAGAATCGACCCATTTCTGTGAGTGGAGTAACATAAATGAGTGTTAAATGATGGGGAATAGAGTTTGGACAAAAAGGTATCATTGTCAGTAAAAGTAATTGATAGTGTAAAGATGCGCTGATTCTATGTAAAGGGTGGAAAAACCCACAATGATATAAAATATCAATAATGTTGCCCAATGTGAACACAATGGGTAAATTGGAAACAAGTGTGTGGTCTGGATTGACCTGTAACGCATGTGGATAAGCAAAATTTCTTAAAACTGTATGTGCATAGTCAAAAAATATAAACAATGCAATTCATATACAACGTGTATATAACCTAAAAAGGTAAAAAAAAAAAACAATTTATTTTAAAAGGTACTTATAAAATCAGAGGAAGACTAATAGTGGATTACCTTTTGATAAAAAAAAATCTATTTATTTTAATAGGCACTTAAAAATGTTACACCAAAAAATTGTGGCACGTATTGTGGCAGTGCAGACTGTGCTCTCCGATGTTATATCTGGCTCCTTCCAGCGCGTTTCCCCTAAGGTGGCGTCAACTGGGATTGGAGAGGCCTTCTCTGGGGAAATGCATTGGAAGGAGCCAGTTGTAATGTCAGAGAGCATGCCACAATTTGTTGCTGTAACATTTTTAAGTGCCTTTTAAAATAATTAGATTCTTTTTATTAACAGGTAATGCACTATTAGTCTTCCTCCAATTTTTTATCATTCATCATAAGCTGTGGATCCACTTGAACCCTTCGAGGAAGGTATAGAGGAATCCATTTGTAGCACTTACCCCTGAAGGAGCTGCTGGTTTTAAATTGGGCTTACCGTTACCTCACCGTTACACCGTATCCGTCACAGGGGTCCCATTAGAAGAATGTTCAATGTTGTCTACACCAAACACTCAGTTCCTTTTTCTCCAATTCTTTTATTTAACAAAGACAGATAGAGGGATGGAGGGTTAAGGGGGATTCAGGTACCTGGTATTGCGGATCAGGGTATTTCTTTAATCCAGAGGACAAACGGTTTCCTTCAGCTGGATATAGCAATCACCGGATAGGCCTCTCTCACTGACCTAGCAGCCGGTGCAATGCTCGGACATAGTCTCTGCCGCAGACTTGAGAAAATCACGTTACAGTCGTTACACAATCCTCTGCCACAGGATGTTGCAATCAAACTTTTGCAAGATTAAAGCATAACTGCACAGTACCAGTTTCTTTCAGCCGATCCGGCGATACTGTGAGGTGGGTGACCCAGGTTGCATCCTTCAATTGAGTTTCCAGGCTTCTCCTGAGATACCAGCATACTTTGCTCGGTCACCTCCAGGAAAGTCCTCTCCTGGTTTCCTTCAATTGATCGGCTTCTCCCCGCAGGCAAGACAGCACAGGACCACCCTCTGGATCAGCAGGCCCCAGAACTCCTGGGCCTACTTTTGTAGTAACAAAGCCTCGGGCCAGCCGGCCCCGAGACAGCAGAGCTGCCACGGCACACCCTGGGCCAGGAGGGAACATTGAACCCCGACCAATTGGCACCTGTACGTTAAGTACCCTTACCCAGAATGCACGGCGAGTGAACCACTCCCAACGGGCTGTTTCTGAGTAAAAGGGGTGCCCAATGCATCCAGCCTGTTGCATTTCCAACACTTACCCATGGTTACAGCGACACCCACGGCCAAGTGGAAATTGACACAACCCAGCTGAACTGGTACAGAAACCAGCAAATTTACTATAATCAGTCTGAGCTAAACTAGAGCTTCAGACAACTTAAATTTACATAGATAGCACCTGCCCATCAGGAGCAGGGTGCTACACATTTTATCAGCCGCAGATGAGCGTCTATGCTTACTCATCCATTTGGGTCTGTTGGGAGCTGTTGTCCATCATGAATCTCTGAGATTGGTAGAAAGAGGAATGCATCCCTAAGCTGTGGATCAGCACACATGCTTGTGACCTATGTGGGCCTGGTAAGCAGACAATTTTATTACTTTTGAATAGGGATGAGCTTCGTGTTCGAGTCGAACCCATGTTCGACTCGAACATTGGCTGTTCGGTCGTTCGCCGAATTCCGAACGTTATGGGCCGTTCGCGCCAAATTCGTGTGGCGCGTCATGGCCCATAATTCACTGCGGCATCGCAGTGCATTGCTGGCTGATGATTGGCCAAGCATGCACTATGACCCGCATGCTTGGCCAATCACAGCGCTGTCAGTAGAGAGAGCTGTAATTGGCCAAAGCCAGGGTGGCTTTGGCCAATTATGGCTCAGGGGGTTTAGAACACGCCACACACTATATAAGGCCGCCTGCACGGCGGCCCTGTGTAGTGTGTGTTCCTGCGTTGAGATACACAGATAGACAGAGAGACAGTGTCATTTCATTTGAGTTAGCTAGATTAGGCAGGACAATCAGTGAGTTAGCTGCACTTACAGTGTATTGTGTATATATATGCATCCCAGGTGTTGCATATATATATATATATATATATATATATATATATATATACACTGTATTCACTGTATTCAGTTTAGCTAGATCCGTTCCTGTTATCGTCTTACTGACAGGCAGGCTTGTCTTGTTACAGTATTTACAGCTACCTGAAGAAAATTGCTGGTGTTCGTTTGATCCTATTAGTACCACAGTCAGGCAGCTAGACTATTTACAGTTAGTGTAGTGCGTCCTGCTCACAGTGTTCAGCTAAAACTACAAGTTAGTGTAGTGAGACCTCTGCACAGTGTTCATCTAAAGCTACAAGTTAGTGTAGTGCGTCCTGCTCACAGTGTTTAGCTAAAACTACACGTTAGTGTGGTGCGTCCTCCTCAGTGTTCAGCTAAACCTACAATTTTTTTTTTTGCGAGCTCTGCACAGTGTTCATCTAAAGCTACAAGTTAGTGTAGTGCGTCCTGCTCACAGTGTTCAGCTAAAACTACAAGTTAGTGTAGTGAGACCTCTGCACAGTGTTCATCTAAAACTACAAGTTAGTGTAGTGCGTCCTGCTCACAGTGTTCAGCTAAAACTACAAGTTAGTGTAGTGAGACCTCTGCACAGTGTTCATCTAAAGCTACAAGTTAGTGCAGTGCGTCCTGCTAACAGTGTTCAGCTGAAACTACAAGTTAGTGTGGTGCGTCCTCCTCACAGTGTTCAGCTAAACCTACAAGTTATTTTTTTGCGAGCTCTGCACAGTGTTCATCTAAAGCTAAAAGTTAGTGTAGTGCGTCCTGCTCACAGTGTTCAGCTAAAACTACAAGTTAGTGTAGTGAGACCTCTGCACAGTGTTCATCTAAAGCTACAAGTTAGTGTAGTGCGTCCTGCTCACAGTGTTCAGCTAAAACTACAAGTTAGTGTGGTGAGACCTCTGCACAGTGTTCATCTAAAGCTACAAGTTAGTGCAATGCGTCCTGCTCACAGTGTTCAGCTAAAACTACAAGTTATTTTTTTGCGAGCTCTGCACAGTGTTCATCTATTATTATTATTATTATTATACAGTTTTTTTATATAGCACCAACAGTTTACGTAGCGCTTTACAACTTGAGGGTAGACAGTACAAATACAATACAATTTGATACAGTAGGAATCAGAGGGCCCTGCTCCTTAGAGCTTACAATCTAAGAGGGAAGGTCAAGAGATACAAGAGGTAATAACTATGGGTGATGTGCTGATTGAGAAGATAAATGTACAGTTGTTAGGTGGGGGCCAGATAGGCTTCTCAGAAGAGATGAGTTTTCAGGGATCGTCTGAAAGTGGATAAAGTAGGAGAAAATCGGACGGATTGGGGTAGAGCATTCCAGAGGATGGGGGAGGCTCTGGAGAAGTCCTGAAGGCGAGCATGGGATGAGGTGACAAGGGAGTTTGAGAGCAGGAGGTCTTGGGAGGAGCGAAGAGAACGATTAGGTTGGTATTTTGTGACTAGGTTAGAGATGCAGCTGGGGGCCAGGTTGTGGATGGCTTTGTAAGTTATAGTTAGTATCTTGAATTTAATTCGGTGACTGAGTGGCAGCCAATGGAGGGATTGGCAGACGCTGAGCGGTTTGTGTGGTGGATGAGCCTGGCAGCAGCGTTCATGACGGACTGAAGTGGGGATAGCCTATTTAGAGGTAAACCAATGAGGAGGGAGTTGCAGTAGTCGAGGCGGGAGATGACCAGGGAGTGGATTAGAAGCTTTGTGATGTCATTGGTTAGGAAGGGTTGTATCTTGGAGATGTTGCGAAGATTGAGGCGGCAAGCTTTGGATAGTGATAGAATGTGGGGTCGAAAGGTTAGTTCAGAGTCCAGGATTACACCTAGGACCTTGGCGTGGGGAGATGGGTTGATAGTTGAGCCGTTGATCTTGACAGGGAAATCAGGGGAAGTGGCACCTGAGGGAGGAAATATCATGAGCTCGGTTTTAGATAGGTTGAGTTTGAGAAAGTGATGTGACATCCAGGCTGATATGTCTGCTAGTAAGTTGGTAATGCGTGAGGAGACAGATGGAGAGAGCTGGGGGGTGGAGAGATAGATTTGGGTGTCATCAGCGTAGAGATATTTAAAGCCGTGGGAGGCAATCAACTAAATCTAAAATTTAGGCAATCTAAAGCTACAAGTTAGTGTAGTGCGTCCTGCTCACAGTGTTCAGCTAAAACTACAAGTTAGTGTAGTGAGACCTCTGCACAGTGTTCATCTAAAACTACAAGTTAGTGTAGTGCGTCCTGCTCACAGTGTTCAGCTAAAACTACAAGTTAGTGTAGTGAGACCTCTGCACAGTGTTCATCTAAAGCTACAAGTTAGTGCAGTGCGTCCTGCTCACAGTGTTCAGCTAAAACTACAAGTTAGTGTGGTGCGTCCTCCTCACAGTGTTCAGATAAACCTACAAGTTATTTTTTTGCGAGCTCTGCACAGTGTTCAGCTAAAACTACAAGTTAGTGTGGTGCGTCCTCCTCACAGTGTTCAGCTAAACCTACAAGTTATTTTTTTGCAAGCTCTGCACAGTGTTCAGCTAAAGCTACCTGTAGAAGGTTGGTGGTGTTTTTCTGATCCTATCACTACCGCAGGCAGCTAAATAAGCGGCAAGTTATTTTTTGGCGAGCTCTGCACAGTGTTCACCTAAAGCTACCTGTAGAAGGTTGGTGGTGTTTTCCTGATCCTATCACTACCGCAGGCAGCTAAAAAAGCTACAAGTTAGTTTTTTGCGAGCTCTGCAGTGTTCACCTAAAGCTACCTGTAGAAGGTTGGTGGTGTTTTCCTGATCCTATCACTACCGCAGGCAGCTAAATAAGCTACAAGTTAGTTTTTTGCGAGCTCTGCACAGTGTTCAGCTAAAGCTACCTGTAGAAGGTTGGTGGTGTTCTCATACTACAGGCAAGCAGTTGATTTTGCTAGCTGCAGTATCAGTATATATATATATATCCCAGCTTAGTGCAGCTACAGGCCATTAGAATGTCTGGAAGGCCAAGAAGGAGAGGCAAACAGTCACAAGCCAATAAAAGAGGGCAAGCAGGCTCTGTGTCTAGTGCTGGTCGTGGAGACGGTGCATCCTCATCAGCACGTGGCAGTGGGACACGCTTGGCCTTTTTTTCGGCAGCTGGCTGTGTTGAGCCGCAACATGCGGAAGACTTGGTCGAGTGGATGACCAAGCCATCCTCATCCTCCTCATCCTCTCCCACCCATGCTCAGGGTACTTTGTCTGGGAAAGCAGCGGCCTCTTCCCTCGGCTCAATGTCATCAATGACTCCTTCCCTAGCCCCACCATGTCCTCCTGAGGAGTCCCTCGAACTGTTTGACCACAGTGTTGGGTACATGCTCCAGGAGGATGCCCAGCGTTTGGAAGGCTCTGATGATGATACTGAGCTCGATGAAGGCAGTAACATGAGCACGGACAGAGGGGGTGCCCAAGAAGGACAGCAATCTGGCAGTCATGCTCCCCCTGCTGCAGCATACTGCCAGGTTTGCTCCAGTGATGAGGAGGGATGGGATGATGAGGTCACTGACTCAACGTGGGTGCCTGGTAGGAGAGAGGAGGAGGAGGAGGAGGAGGCGGCACATCACATCACCAACGAGGCACGATGCCCTCCAGGGGCCAGCCTAAGGGCAGCACACTGACTGCATCACACCCCAAAGCTCCACATGTGCAGGGCGCTGCAGTCTCTGCGCGTTATTCAAAAAGTTCTTTGGTGTGGGCCTTTTTTGAGACGAGTGCATCAGATCGCACCGCTGCTATTTGCAACATATGTCTCAAGCGTATCTCGCGTGGCCAAAACATCTCCCGCTTGGGTACCACATGCTTGACCAGACATATGTTGACCTGCCATGCAGTTCGTTGGCAAGTGTATCTAAAAGACCCACACCAAAGAACAAAGAGGACCTCTCCTTGCTCCTCATCAGCTGAGATCTCCAACCACACTATACCTTCAGTCCTCTCTGAGACCTGCACTGAGAGGAATGAAGGTGTAGAATTAGGTGTGTCACAGCCAAGTACTTGTGGGCAATCTGCTTTCTGTACACCGACATCAGATTGTACCAGACAAATTTCCCTGCCCCAGCTGCTGCACCGCCGAAAGAAGTTTGCTCCCAGCCATCCACATGCCCAGCGGTTGAATGCTAGCTTGGCAAAATTGCTAGCACTTCAACTGCTGCCTTTTCAGTTGGTAGACTCTGCCCCGGCTCTCTACCGGCATGTGGAAGGCAATGTCCATGCCTCGCTGGACAGGGCGGTCAGCGGTAAGGTGCATATTACCACTGACTCATGGTCCAGCAGGCATGGACAAGGACGTTACCTAAATTTCACGGCGCATTGGGTGACTCTGCTGGCAGCTGGGAAGGATGCAGGACAAGGTGCAGTAGTGTTGGAGGTTGTTCCGCCACCACGCCTCCAAAATGCCACTACTAATGATTGTGACACACCTCTCTCCTCCACCCCCTCCTCTTCTTCTTCCTCCATGGCCTCTTCCTGTGCTTTGTCCTCGGAACCAGCGGTGCTCCGTAGCCGTTCAAGGGGCTACGCAAGTACGCAGGCCAAAAGATGGCATGCGGTGCTTGAGCTGGTGTGCTTGGGGGACAGGAGCCACACTGGGGCAGAGGTTCTGTCAGCTCTGCAGGGGCAGGTTCAGAGGTGGTTGACGCCACGCCAACTTAAGGCAGGAATGGTGGTTTGCGACAATGGCACCAGCCTCCTCTCTGCCCTCCGACAGGGACAAATGACCCATGTGCCCTGTTTGGCTCACGTCCTTAACTTGGTGGTGCAGTGGTTCTTGGGCAGGTACCCGGGCTTACAGGATGTCCTGAGGCAGGCCAGGAAAGTCTGTGTGCATTTCCGCCGGTCATATAATGCCAGTGCTCGGCTGGCGGACCTCCAAAAGGAGTTTAACCTGCCCAAGAACCGCCTAATCTGTGACATGCCCACCAGGTGGAACTCAACGTTGGCCATGCTGCAGTGGCTGCACACGCAGCAGAGGGCCATCAATGAGTACCTGTGCGACTATGGCACCAGGACAGGGTCAGGGGAGCTTGTTTTTTTTTCCCCACGCCTGAGGGGCATGATCAGGGATGCATGCACTGTCCTGTCACCATTTGAGGAGGCCACGAGGATGGTGAGCAGTGACAGTGCATGCATCAGTGACGCTGTCCCCCTTGTCCACCTGTTGGAGCACATGCTGCGTGGAATAATGGACAGGGCACTTGAGGCAGAACATAGGCAGGAAGAGGAGGACTTCCTTAGCTCTCAAGGCCCCCTTTATCCAGACAGTGTTCCTGCGTGCCCGCCGATCACACAGGAAGAGGACGAGGAGGAGGAAGATTGTGTCAGTATGGAGGTGGAGCCTGGCACTCAGCATCAGCAGCAGTCTTTAAGGGATCAGTCCCAAGAAACACATGGACTTGTACGTGGCTGGGAGGAGGTGGCTGCGGACCATGTCGTCCTTAGTGACCCAGAGGATTCCGGACCGAATGCCTCAGCAAACCTACGCTGCATGGCCTCCCTGATCCTGCAAAGCCTGCGTAAGGATCCTCGTATTCGTGGTATCAAGGAGAAGGACCAATACTGTCTGGCAACCCTCCTTGATCCATGTTACAAGGGTAAGGTTGCGGACCTTATCTTGCCATCGCAGAGGGAGCAGAGGATGAAACATCTTCGGGAGGCTTTGCAGAAAGGTCTGTGCAACGTGTTCCCAGAGACTGGGAGGTTACAAACTCCTGTTTCTGGACAACGTGTTGCTGAGGCTTCGGTCAGTCAAAGAAGGAGCGGTGGAGAAGGTGACTGTCTGACCGATGCGTTCAGACAAGTTTTTGGTCCGCAGTCCCAAGGTATGATTGGTTCCAGCAACCATCGCCAGTGTCTGTTTTACATGGTGCAGGAATACCTAGGGGCAAGATCTGACTTGGACACCTTTCCCACCGAAAATCCTCTGGGTTACTGGGTCTTGAGGATGGATCACTGGCTAGAACTTGCACAGTATGCAATTGAGCTACTGGCCTGTCCTGCATCCAGCGTTCTTTCGGAACGCACATTCAGTGCTGCTGGAGGCTTTGTAACCGATCACAGGGTGCGTCTGTCCACCGACTCGGTCGATTGATTGACCTTCATAAAAATGAATCAGTCTTGGATCACCACCAGCTACCAAGCACCTGATGCTGATGTAACCGAATATTTTTTTTTGAAATCTCAGATCCTTTCAAAGACTGCCTATGCTGATGCTGAGTGACTATCCCTGAGTAATTATCCTCTTCCTCCTCAATGATCACGCTGATAGCTTGTAAGAATATTTTTGGTTCTGGGCGCCACCACCAGTGCCTAAGGCCCAATTTTTCAGCCCCTGTTTAACAGGAGCGTGTAATTACAATTTTTGATGCAATACTTTGCAGCAGGGCTCGTTTCTGCGTTCCAACTAGAGTATCTGTGAGGGGTTGCAGTGTTGTGGCTCCAGCACCAGTGCCTAAGGCCCAATTTTTCAGCCCCTGTTTAACCACTTCAGCCCCGGAAGGATTTACCCCCTTCCTGACCAGAGCACTTTTTACAATTTGGCACTGCGTCGCTTTAACTGCTAATTGCGCGGTCATGCAATGCTCTACCCAAACGAAATTTGCGTCCTTTTCTTCCCACAAATAGAGCTTTCTTTTGATGGTATTTGATCACCTCTGCCGTTTTTATTTTTTGCGCTATAAACGGAAAAAGACTGAAAATTTTGAAAAAAAATGATATTTTCTACTTTTTGTTATAAAAAAAATCGAATAAACTAAATTTTAGTCATACATTTAGGCCAAAATGTATTCGGCCACATGTCTTTGGTAAAAAAAATGTCAATAAACGTATATTTATTGGTTTGCGCAAAAGTTATAGCGTCTACAAACTAGGGTACATTTTCTGGAATTTACACAGCTTTTAGTTTATGACTGCCTATGTCATTTCTTGAGGTGCTAAAATGGCAGGGCAGTACAAACCCCCCCCAAATGACCCCATTTTGGAAAGTAGACACCCCAAGGAAATTGCTGAGAGGCATGTTGAGCCCATTGAATATTTATTTTTTTTGTCCCAAGTGATTGAATAATGACAAAAAAAAAAAAAATTTACAAAAAGTTGTCACTAAATGATTGATTGCTCACATAGGCCATGGGCATATGTGGAATTGCACCCCAAAATACATTCAGCTGCTTCTCCTGAGTACGGGGATACCACATGTGTGGCACTTTTTGGGAGCCTAGCCGCGTACGGGGCCCCGAAAACCCAGCACCACCTTCAGGATTTCTAAGGGCACACATTTTTGATTTCACTCCTCACTACCTATCACAGTTTTGAAGGCCATAAAATGCCCAGATGGCACAACCCCCCCCCAAATGACCCCATTTTGGAAAGTAGACACCCTAAGCTATTTGCTGAGAGGCATGGTGAGTATTTTGCAGCTCTCATTTGTTTTTGAAAATGAAGAAAGACCAGAAAAAAATTTTTTTTTTTTTCTTTTTTCAATTTTCAAAACCTTGTGACAAAAAGTGAGGTCTGCAAAATACTCACTATACCTCTCAGCAAATAGCTTGGGGTGTCTACTTTCCAAAATTGGGTCATTTGGGGGGGGTTTGTGCCACCTGGGCATTCCATGGCCTCCGAAACTGTGATAGGCAGTGAAGAGTGAAATCAAAAATTTACGGCCTTAGAAAGCCTGAAGGCGGTGCTTGGTTTTCGGGGTCCCGTGCGCGGCTAGGCTCCCAAAAAGTCCCACACATGTGGTATCCCCGTACTCAGGAGAAGCAACAGAATTTATTTTGGGGTGTAATTTCACAAATCCCTATGGCATGTTTGAGCAATATAACATTTAGTGACAACTTTGTGCAAAAAAAAAAAAAAAAAAAAAAATTTGTCTCTTTCCCGCAACTTGTGTCACAATATAAAATATTCCATGGACTCGACATGACTCTCAGCAAATAGCTTGGGGTGTCTACTTTCCAAAATGGGGTCATTTGGGGGGGTTTTGAACTGTCCTGGCATTTTATGCACAACATTTAGAAGCTTATGTCACACATCACCCACTCTTCTAACCACTTGAAGACAAAGCCCTTTCTGACACTTTTTGATTACATGAAAAAATTATTTTTTTTTGCAAGAAAATTACTTTGAACCCCCAAACATTATATATTATTTTAAAGCAAATGCCCTACATATTAAAATGGTGGGTGTTTCATTTTTTTTTTTCACACAGTAATTGCGCAGCGATTTTTCAAACGCATTTTTTGTGGAAAAAACACACTTTTTTAAATTTTACTATATTGCCCAAATGTTTGATGAAATAAAAAAGATGATCTTAGGCCGAGTACATGGATACCAAACATGACATGCTTTAAAATTGCGCACAAACGTGCAGTGGCAAAAAAATTAATACATTTTTAAAAGCCTTTAAAAGCCTTTACAGGTTACCACTTTAGATTTACAGAGGAGGTCTACTGCTAAAATTACTGCCCTCGATCTGACCTTCGCGGTGATACCTCACATGCATAGTGCAATTGCTGTTTACATTTGACGCCAGACCGACGCTTGCGTTCGCCTTAGTGCGAGAGCAGGGGGGACAGGGGTGCTTTTTTTTTTTTTTTTTTTTTTTTTTTCTTTATTATTTTTTTGCTTTTTTATCTTATTTTTAAACTGTTCCTTTCATTTTTTTTTTTTTAAATCATTTTTATTGTTATCTCAGGGAATGTAAATATCCCCTATGATAGCAATAGGTAGTGACAGGTACTCTTTTTTGAAAAAATTGGGGTCTATTAGACCCTAGATCTCTCCTCTGCCCTCAAAGCATCTGACCACACCAAGATCGGTGTGATAAAATGCTCCCCCAATTTCCCAATGGCGCTGTTTACATCCGGCGAAATCTAAGTCATAAAATGCTTGTAGCTTCCGGTTTCTTAGGCCATAGAGATGTTTGGAGCCACTCTGGTCTCTGATCAGCTCTATGGTCAGCTGGCTGAATCACCGGCTGCATTCTCAGGTTCCCTGTTGAGACAGGAGAGCCAGAGAAAAACACGGAAGACGGTGGGGGGGGCATTCCCTCCCACTGCTTGTAAAAGCAGTCTAGAGGCTAATTAGCCGCTAGGATTGCTTTTACATGAAAGCCGACCGCTGGCTAAAAAGAATGATACCAAGATGATACCTAAACCTGCAGGCATCATTCTGGTATAACCACTCAAAGTCGTGAATGGCGTACCTGAAGACAAAAAAATGGTTAACAATAAAGCACAGTAAACTGTAAAGTATAAAAAATTGCATACCTGAAAAGCAAACATGATAAAACATAATAACAATAAAACATTGCAGAATAGAATACAGTAAAAAAGAGCAGAACAATAGAGAGAGAATAGAGAGAGAGAGAACAATAAAACGACAACTATTTTTTTTTATTTTTGTTTGTGTTTTTTTTTTTTTTTTTTTTACACTTTTTTTTTGTAACTGTAACTTTTATAACTGTAACCGGTTCCAGGTTCGGGTCTCTCAAAATGCGATGGCATCTTGGGAGACCCTGTGAAAGTGTGCCTAGTCTGTGCAATGCTGTACCCTACGCTAATACTCAACTAGTGAATGGTAGCGTTCAAAACATTCACCAATGCAAAGACCAGGATTGTCAGGACAGGAGGGACAATAATAGCGGGTGTCACGTCTATATCCGCGCTTGCTGCAGACACATCTTTTTTGGGGGGGTTCGTTGGGTAGGGGTACTCGGGAGGACATATAAATGCCTCTCATGCAGCCGACTGCATTTGGTTGGGGATGTGAATGGGGGAAGTACGGGCGCTGCAGAAGCGGTGGGTTCACAAATTAGGCTTGGCGAATGCAGCAGGAAGGGCACTATGGGCACGACAGGCCTATGTTTGTCTTTTTGGTGGCAGCGCGACACTACTTGTGCTTGCCACCTCACCAGCTTGAACTGCACTTATGGGACTCGCCACGTCACCAAGTGTTACTGCAGTGCTGGTTTGACTACGACCGGGGTGTACTAGGCCGCTGGCGCTTGCCAGTTCACCAAAACGCTACAAAAAAAAGTGACAGTGATCGATCGATACTGCACTTGGGTGGGCTGGGCTGGGCCGGGCGGAGGGGCAAAACGCAGGTGCTAGCAGGTATCTGGGCTGATCCCACTAACACTGCGTTTTTGGGAACCCTAAACTGCTGGGGACGCTAGTATAGATCTGATCGGATCAGATATTGATCCGATCAGATACTATACCACTAAGGGAGGTGTACGGTGCGTGCTTGGGTGTTAGCGGTACTGGCACTAACCTGACGCTGCCTGGGGCTGGCGCTTGCCAGTTCACCAAAATGCTACCAAAAAAACTGTTAGCGATCGCAGGGATCAGGCCTGACTCTGCGAACGCTGCAGTTATGCGTTTAGTGTTTTGTAAGTGTCAGTGATCGATCGATACTGCACTTGGGTGGGCTGGGCTGGGCCGGGCGGAGGGGCAAAACGCAGGTGCTAGCAGGTATCTGGGCTGATCCCGCTAACACTGCGTTTTTGGGAACCCTAAACTGCTGGGGACGCTAGTATAGATCTGATCGGATCAGATATTGATGCGTTCAGATACTATACCACTAAGGGAGGTGTACGGTGCGTGCGTGGGTGTTCGCGGTACTGGCGCTAATCTGACGCTGCCTGGGGTGACGCATATCACCGCCGGGCGATCAGGGGGCTAAACCTTTATTCGGTAATAAACGGCGGGTGCCCTGACACTATATAAAATAAACAAACTAACCAGCGTCACCCGTAACAGTTATACGGTGATCAGTGGTGAAAGGGTTAACTAGGGGGCAATCAAGGGGTTAAAACATTTATTAGATAGTATATGGGGGTCCCTGTCGCTATAAAACGCTGACAGCGAACCTAAATATTTACGTCCCTAACTAGCGTCACCAGCGACACTAATACAGCGATCAGAAAAATGATCGCTTAGCGACACTGGTGACAGAGGGTGATCAAGGGGTTAAAACTTTATTGGGGGGGTTAGGGGGGTACCCTAGACCTACAGGGGGCTAATACTAACTGCCCTACCACTGCTAACTGTCACAAACTGACACTATGCAGTAATCAGGAAAAAAACAAAACAAAACAAAAAAACTGCTTGGTGTCAGTTTGTGACGGGGGGGGGGGGGGTGATTGGGGGGGTGATTGGGGGGCGATCGGGGGGGGATCGGGGGTGTTTAGTGTGCCTGGCATGTTCTACTGTGTTGTGTGTAGTGTTGTGCACTTACATGTCTTCTCTCCTCGGCGCTGGAACGGAAACTGGCCAGCCGAGGAGAGATGACATCACATCCTCTGCCTGTGTGTACTATACAGAGGCAGGGGATGTTTCTCATTGGCTGGGAGCGATCGCGAGGGGGGGGCCACGATCGGATGGTCTCCCCCTCATCTCTGATCGCTTCCAACCAAACGCCGACCGCCGATGGCACCGGGGGGGGGTCCGATCGGACCCCCCGCCCGCGGGAAGGCAATCACGTACCAGGTACGTGATTTTGCCTGCCCGTGCCGCTCTGCTCACGTATATATGCGTGAGGCGGTCGGCAAGTGGTTAACAGGGGCGTGTAATTACAATTTTTTATGCAATACTTTGCAGCGGGGCTTGTTTCTGCATTCCAACTAGAGTATCTGTGAGGGGTTGCAGTGTTGTGGCACCAGTGCCTAAGGCCTAATTTTTCAGCCCCTGTTCAACAGGGGCATGTATTTACAATTCTTGATCTAATATTTCACAGCAGGGCCCATTTCTGCACCCACCAACAGCGAGTGAGGACTTACAGTGTTGTGGCACCAGCACCACCACCACCACCAAAGGCCCAATTTTTCTGCCCTTGTTCAACAGGGGCATGTAATTACAATTCTTGATCTAATATTTCACAGCAGGGCCCATTTCTGCGCCCACCAAGAGCGAGTGAGGACTTACAGTGTTGTGGCACCAGCACCACCACCAAAGGCCCAATTTTTCTGCCCCTGTTCAACAGGGGCATGTAATTACAATTCTTGATCTAATATTTCACAGCAGGGCCCTGTGAGGGCTTACAGTGTTGTGGCCACAACAACACCTAAGGCCCAAATTTCTGCTGAGTATATAGGGCAGGCCCCTACTTTCAAACATCTAACTTACAAACGACTCCTACTTGCAAACGGAAGGAGACAACAGGAAGTGAGATGAAATCTACCCCATGGAAGGGAAATTCTCTCCTGTAATGCCCCGTACACACGGTCGGACTTTGTTCGGACATTCCTACAACAAAATCCTCGGATTTTTTCCGACGGATGTTGGCTCAAACTTGTTTTGCCTACACACGGTCGCACAAAGTTGTCGGAATTTCCGATCGACAACAACGCGGTGACGTACACCACGTACGACGAGACTAGAAAAGGCCGGTTCAGAACCAAGCGCGGCACCCTTTGGGCTCCTTTTGCTAATCTCGTGTTAGTAAAAGTTTGGTGAGAGACGATTCGCGCTTTTTCAGACTCGTGGATTTCAGATCGTTTTCTGACGTTCAGTTTGTGCTTGTGGGTTTGTATCTGCTCTTCAGTGCGTGCAGTCAGTTCGTATCAGAGTTTTCTGTGTGATCTTGCCCGCTCGTTGCTGTTTTTCAGGTCGCTCTTCACAGGCCTTGCTGTTCTTCAGTGCGTTCTGTTACTTCGTTCTGAGCAGCCGACCGTTTTCTAGCCATGTTTCGTATGCGTACTCCTCGTAGAGTTCGTGCTGTGCGGGGGCTTGGTGTTGGGGTCCTGACCTTGACACAAGTCCAGTCCATGAACAAGGTGGGGAGGAGTTCATGGACCAAGAATTGGTTGCTTCAGCGTGACCAGTTCTCTCATATGCCTTTGTTCCGTGAGATCCGTGAGAATAATCCTGATGATTTCAGGAACTTTCTCAGGATGACGGACCCCGTGTTTCACCGTTTGTTGGCTTCGCTGACCCCCTATATCAGCAGGCAGGATACCTGCATGAGGCAAGCCATCACTCCGGAGCAGAGGTTGTTAGCTACCCTGCGGTATTTGGCCACAGGGAGAAGTCTGCAGGACTTGAAGTTCTCGACAGGCATCTCCCCCCAGGCTCTTCTTTGTGGACATTTACTGCTTGTGTTTGTTTTAGCTGACCCTGACAGAAATGTGTGGAGTTCAGAAAATGTCGTGATTGTGTAACCTTATACAAAGCACTGTTGGCTGTTATTTACTAAATGCAAAGACACTTTTCACTACAAGTGCACTTGCAACTGCACTGAAACTGCACTTGTAGTGCAAAGTGGATTTCCCCTTAGGAAATAACCCCCATTTTCTCATAAAACAACAATTACATCACCCCAAAAGTGTTGTAGCGTTGAGACAATAATCCACACATTCTTGATGAACAATCTTTTTATTACCTGCACAATCACATGTGCATTTACCAAAGGTTTTTCTGACAAACCAACATGTTTGTTGTATAACAATTTTTGTGGTGTCATTATCCAAAATCAAAATGTCCATTTTATAGAAAACAGGCCTGTGTAAAACCCACAAGAAAGACACAAATCTTGATCTTACAAAGTTCACATTTGGTAGAACTTGAAGGCAATATCAGACATGAGTAATTAGGAACTGTGTTTGATATTGCGTTCAGATGGGGGGAAATCACCCCTGGCAAAGCCAAATTTGGAAGATGCACACCAATTTCACAATATCAACATGTGCTATCTGCCATCACGGGGGATCAAGGGACGTGTTTTGGGGGAGAAAGTCCTTCCTCACCGCTACTTTATTATTGAGGAAGGGGTTGCACCCCCAAAACGCGTCCATTGATCTCCCGTGATGGCAGATAGCACATGTTGACACACTGTGTGCATCCTCCAAATTTGGCTTTGGGAAAAATCACAAAAACAATTCGCACATTGTAGCAGACAAAAGAAGAAAGTGATTTGGAGGGGCTTTAAACTCGCCCCAAAACATCAATGATGTTTTTATATTTTGGAATAACATCATTGATGTTTTGCTTGATGTTTTCCAATTGTAAATTACACCCCATGATCTCCCCGATCACAATCTGGGCACTTTCGGATGTGAAAGGATCTTCATCCACAACCTCACGATCACCTAAAAAGAGAGGAACCCAAAATAAATTAGGTCTAAAAAATATGCCGCCATCCATCTCTTATCTGAGCCTGTGGTCGCAGACACTCACCTGTTGTGGTGACTACTTCCACCACGTCTTCTTCCTCCTGCTCATCTTGTGTTGGGGGTATTTCACCTTCTTCCAGAGGGGGGGGGGGGCTCTGGTCTCCTCGGATGAGGGGTGTCCTCCGAGTCTTTTCTCCCCTATGTAAAACAAAAATGGTATAATTAGCACACAGATATTTAATGTCAGAACTACAAAGATGAAACATTGCTTGGAAGTGGGGTACAATGATATATTTTAGCAGAGTTCCAAGATGTAGCTTTTTTAGTGTCCTTTGTCAAGCTGCAATACTTTACCTGTTTAGTACAAGCTTCACAGATGTAGCCCCCCTATAGTATACACTGGAGCACCTGTGTGGCCCCCCTAATAAAAATGGTGTTCTTGTGTCCCACACTAGTGCTCCAGTGTCCAGATGTGAAAACAGCTGCTCTGTGTCCTCTCCTTACACACAATCTAGTTTGCATTTCATTCTAGTAACAAAGCCATCTACACAACCCAATTCTTTGAAGACAAGTATAGGGCTTCAAAATGGTGGCCAAATGCATATGGCCTAAACAATGGTATTTTCTAGTCCGCAAAAAAAAGTGTGATCCGAACGAATAATGTGCCCATGAACATGAAAGTTGCCATTTTAAACTGTACAACAGTTCCTAAAAGCACATGGAGCAGCACGAACGTAATAAACATAAAAAAAATAGGAACACAGCACAAATACTTACTTTTTTGCAGCACTCTCCGGATCTTTCTGTACTGCTCGTGTTCTCGTAATTTCAGGTCCAACCACCGCTTCCTGAGCTGATCTTTCGATCGTCGTATCCCGAATTTCCGGTGCAGACTCCTGACCACTTTCGCCATGATCTTGGCCTTTCGGACATTGGGGTTGGGGTAAGGCCCATACTTTCCATCATAGTCAGCCTTCTTCAGGATGTCCACCATTTCCAACATCTCCCCAAAGGACATATTTGAGTCCTTTAATCTCCTTCTGGATCGGGACGTTTCAGGCTCCGGCCTTTCCTCCTCCTCCTCGTTGCTCCAATTCTCAGGATCCTGCTGTCTCTCCGCCATGTGCTCTTCCTCCACTGCGCCGAACGAAAAGGGGCGGGGAATAGAATAGAAAGAACGTCAGGGGCGGGCGGAGTTATACGCATGCGCAGTGTGTATAAATCGTAACGCGCGCGTCTTACGTACGATCTGTGAGCGGAGGAAGGAGCATCGGAGACGCCGATCGTGCTAACGAAGGTAGGATCTAAACTTGGCCCTATACTGCTTTGAAATTGAAGCCTATATTGTAACAAGATTAGGGGAGTTTGGCCTGACATTAGGCTTTGTCTTGTGTTGTGTCTTGCATAGAAAATGGATGGGTTCAACGACCACAATTTCCTGCCCCTGTTCATAGACAAGTACAGAGAGCTGCCCTGTCTGTGGCAGGTGAGACACCCCCACTATAATCACAAACAGAAGAGGCAGGCAGCGCTGGAGAAACTGCTGGAGTTGGTGAAGCCGGTGGTCCCCACAGCAACCATCCCTTAGTGGCAGCCAGGAGGAGGCGGGGCTAAGTGTCAGCCAAGAGAAGCCTGGGACCAGTCGCAGCCTGACTGAGTCTCAGGTTCCTCCCCTCCGCTTGCCATACAAAAGGGCCAGGAAGGCCACTCCGAGTCCCGTGCAGGATTCAGCATACAGGCTGATCCAGGAGGCTTCGGCGTCCCTCCGAGCCTTCCCCAGTCCTGAAGAGGCCTTTGCCTGCATGGCTGCCACAAAATTGCAGGGCATGCAGGAGGGCCAACGCAAGATCTCTGAGGACCTGATTTATAAAGTCCTACGTAAGGGGGAGAGTGGGGAACTGACACACAAGACAGGTGTCATGGAGAGGGACGATCCTCCTCCTCCTCCTGCTGCCACAACTCCACCACCACAGCCAAAGCCTGTAAGGAAGCGTGGAAGGAAGACCAAAGAGTGATTGCCCTTGGTTCAGTCTGGTCTGACAGAAGATGCAGTCTCTCGTATGACCACAGCCTGGGGACACAGATGTCATCTGCTGCTTTCCGGATCTCTGGGACTTCTGGACCAGACTGCCCTCCCTTAGATATGGACTCCTCAGGCCACCAATTTTGCTTTTAAATAATTGATGTCTGCCCTGGGGGTCCAAGGCTTCACCCACTTCTGCAGTTTCTCCAGCGTTGCCTCCCTCTTTGTTTAGTTGTGAGCCCTTAATAAAATTTTTTTAGAGAAATTCTACTCTCCTGTGTGTGTTTTCATCCAAAAAGGACAGTTTGTTGGTGACGATTCAGGTACATTTCTAACATAAAATGTGAAATTAACAAGAGACAACAACAACAAACAATCTCCTACAGATTAAATAGAACAACATATTAGTGGTGTTGTGGGAACTTGTCACCAAAAACACACAAACATTTTCGGGAATACAAATCCAAATCACCAAAAAAAAGCAAATAAAAAGAGAAACACAAAAAAAGATTCTACATTAAAGTAAAAAAACCTAAAAAAAAAAATATGTTGTCAGATGTGAGAAATCAAAATATATTGAGGGAATCCCGATAAATAGTAACGAAAAAAGTTTGTGAGAAGTGTGTGTGAATATGAGCATCAAAACGACTTAATTCTTGTCACATTATAAAGAAGAAGAGAGTGCGCTGCATTAAACCATTTTGAACATTGCAGTGTGACGAAAGTGCTTTATCCATTACGAACGCTAAGTTTACCAGAACGAGCTGTCCCGTGTCTGAATTTCTTCTGAGCATGCGTGGCACTTTGTGCGTCGGAACAGGCCACACACGGTCAGAATTGATGCGATCGGATTTTGTTGTCAGAAAATTTTATCTCCTGCTGTCCAACTTTGTGTGTCGGAAAATCCGATGGAAAATGTCCGATGGAGCCCACACACGATCGGAATTTCCGACAACACGCTCCGATCGGACATTGTCCATCGGAAAATCCGACCGTGTGTACGGGGGCATAAGAGTTAATATGGGAAAAACATTTCTCCTTTCCACTGATGCTTTCCAATCCTTGTTCCACAAAAAACCCAAAATTTTCAAAAAACATTTGTCATTGGGACAAAAAGTGAGGTGAAATCTTCTGAAAAGGAGGACAAACAGCAAAACAAATGTCACAGGGGTGATAACCCTTCCCTATGTTTTCCAAAAAGTTTAAAAAAGATTTTTTGGCTGGAGCTAAACACGCTAAAAATGTACCCGTTCAAAATTACAAACAGATTCTACTTAACAACAAACCTACAGTCCCTGTCTTGTTTGCACCGCCTGTATACTGCTGTTCAGAGTATATAGGGCCTGGTGGCCCCACACCTTTCCTTATTTTAATTTGGGTGCGGGGTTCCCCTTAATATCCATAAAAGACCCAAAGGGCCTGGTAATGGACTGGGGGGGTACCCATGCCGTTTGTCTCACTGATTTTCATCCATATTGCCAGGACCCGACATTACATTAAAGCCGCAAGCAGTTTTAAATGACTTTTTTTCCTTTACATAGTTACATAGTTACATAGTAGGTGAGGCTGAAAAAAGACACAAGTCCATCAAGTCCAACCTATGTGTGTGATTATGTGTCAGTATTACATTGTATATCCCTGTATGTTGCGGTCATTCAGGTGATTATCTAATAGTTCCTTGAAGCTATCAATGCTCCCCGCTGAGACCACCGCCTGTGGAAGGGAATTCCACATCCTTGCCGCTCTTACAGTAAAGAACCCTCTACGTAGTTTAAGGTTAAACCTCTTTTCTTCTAATTGTAATGAGTGGCCACGAGTCTTATTAAACTCTCTTCTGCAAAAAAGTTTTATCCCTATTGTGGGGTCACCAGTACAGTATTTGTAAATTGAAATCATATCCCCTCTCAAGCGTCTCTTCTCCAGAGAGAATAAGTTCAGTGCTCGCAACCTTTCCTCATAACTAAGATCCTCCAGACCCTTTATTAGCTTTGTTGCTCTTCTTTGTACTCGCTCCATTTCCAGTACATCCTTCCTGAGGACTGGTGCCCAGAACTGGACAGCATACTCCAGGTGCGGCCGGACCAGAGCCTTGTAGAGTGGGAGAATTATCGTTTTATCTCTTGCGTTGATCCCCTTTTAATGCATGCCAATATTCTGTTTGCTTTGTTAGCAGCAGCTTGGCATTACATGCCATTGCTGAGCCTATCATCTACTAGGACCCCCAGGTCCTTTTCCATCCTAGATTCCCCCAGAGGTTCTCCCCCCAGTGTATAGATTGCATTCATATTTTTGCCATCCAAATGCATTTTTCATTTTTCTACATTGAACCTCATTTGTCATGTAGTCGCCCACCCCATTAATTTGTTCAGGTCTTTTTGCAAGGTTTCCACATCCTGCGGAGAAGTTATTGCCCTGCTTAGCTTATTATCGTCTGCATATACAGAGATTGAACTGTTTATCCCATCCTCCAGGTCGTTTATAAACAAATTAAATAGGATTGGTCCCAGCACAGAACCCTGGGGAACCCCACTACCCACCCCTGACCATTCCGAGTACTCCCCATTTATCACCACCCTCTGAACTCGCCCTTGTAGCCAGTTTTCAATCCATGTACTCACCCTATGGTCCATGCCAACGGACCTTATTTTGTACAGTAAACGTTTATGGGGAACTGTGTCAAATGCTTTTGCAAAATCCAGATACACCACGTCTACGGGCCTTCCTTTATCTAGATGGCAACTCACCTCCTCATAGAAGGTTAATAGATTGGTTTGGCAAGAACAATTCTTCATGAATCCATGCTGATTACTGCTAATGATACCGTTCTTATTACTAAAATCTTGTATATAGTCCCTTATCATCCCCTCCAAGAGTTTACATACTATTGATGTTAGGCTAACTGGTCTGTAATTCCCAGGGATGTATTTTGGGCCCTTTTTAAATATTGGTGCTACATTGGTTTTTCTCCAATCAGCTGGTACCATTCCAGTCAGTAGACTGTCTGTAAAAATTAGGAACAACGGTCTGGCAATCACTTGACTGAGTTCCCTAAGTACCCTCGGATGCAAGCCATCTGGTCCCGGTGATTTATTAATGTTAAGTTTCTCAAGTCTAATTTTAATTTTGTCCTCTGTTAACCATGGAGGTGCTTCCTGTGTTGTGTCATGAGGATAAACACTGCAGTTTTGGTTACTGAAGCCCCCAGATTCACTCGTGAAGACTGAGGAGAAGAATAATTCAATACCTTCGCCATATCCCCATCCTTTGTAACCAGATGTCCTTCCTCATTCTTTATGGGGCCAATATGGTCTGTCCTCCCTTTTTTACTGTTTACATACTTAAAGAATTTCTTGGGATTTTTTTTGCTCTCCTCCGCTATGTGTCTTTCATGTTCTATCTTAGCCGTCCTAATTGCACCCTTACATTTCTTGTTGCATTCTTTATAAAGTCTGAATGCTGAGGATGATCCCTCAACCTTGTATTTTTTGAAGGCCTTCTCCTTTGCTTTTATATGCATTTTTACATTGGAGTTAAGCCATCCAGGATTTTTGTTCGCTCTTTTAAATTTATTACCCAATGGGATACATTGGTTAATGCCCTTATTTAATATGCTCTTAAAGCAAACCCATCTCTCCTCCGTATTCTTTGTTCCTAATATTTTATCCCAATTTATGCCTTTTAGCAAGGTTTGTAGTTTAGGGAAGTTGGCTCTTTTGAAATTCAGTGTTTTTGTGTTCCCTTTATGTTTCCTATTTGTGTGATTTATACTGAAACTAATTGACCTGTGATCGCTGTTACCTAAATTGCCCCGTATTTCCACATCCCTGATCAGGTCTTTATTGTTGGTACTCAGTAGATCCAGTAATGTTTCATTTCTAGTTGGTGCGTCTACCATCTGACCCATAAAATTGTCCTGCAAGACATTAAGGAACTGGCGAGCCTTAAATGAATGCGCGGTTCCCTCCGCCCAGTCTATGTCTGGATAATTAAAATCCCCCATTATGATAACACTTCCCATCCTTGCTGCTAATCCAATTTGTGATAGGAGATCCATCTCCACTTCCTCCCTCAGGTTAGGGGGCCTATAGCATACTCCCAGTATTATTTTCCCCTTAGC